>NW_020837948.1:12349337-12587360 GCF_003676395.1 Aethalodelphis obliquidens
AAGTGCAGAGGCAGAAATGAAGCTACTGTGTTCCAAGAAAGGTAGGCAGAGGCTGAGCAGTGTGGTACCCTGAGCGAGCCGTGGGATGAGAAGGGGCCGGGAAGGTAGGGAGGGACAGATCAAACAGGGCTTGGTGGGTCACGTCAGGGCTCTGGCGTTTATTCTAACCATAATGGGAAATACTGGGGAGTTTGGGGAAGGGGAGCAGCATGCTCTGAAGTGCAGTTTTACAAGATCACTCTGGTCTCAATACAGAGAACTGACTGGAGTGGGGCTAAAGTGGATGCAACAGTAGGGAGACTATTGTGATCACCAATTAAGAGAGGACGGTGGCTTGGATTTGAGTGGCAGGAGTAGAGAGTAGGAAAAGGTTAGATTATCTTATATTTTCAGGTTGAACCAAGATTTTCTGATAAACAGATGTAGAGGGAGATTACACAAAGTTAAAAAAAAAAAACAAGGAAAACATATCAATAAATGATGTGTGTGG
The DNA here is from genome assembly GCF_003676395.1 of Aethalodelphis obliquidens. Taxonomy (NCBI): domain Eukaryota; kingdom Metazoa; phylum Chordata; class Mammalia; order Artiodactyla; family Delphinidae; genus Aethalodelphis; species Aethalodelphis obliquidens. The sequence continues at coordinate 12,349,828 of NW_020837948.1, forward strand.
AGTGGAGTTAAATAAAATGACAGCCCAGCCTTGTCTTTACAGCATGTGAACCAACTAGCGCAAGTAACATAAACATCTATAGTGTTCTCACCGTGCCCCGAGCAATACGAACCAGACGTGAATTCATCTGGTTAAGGACATTAATGGTCAGAGGTTGGAGATAATGCAAAAAACTGCACCAGGGCTCTGTCTGGGGAGCCTCCTGGCAAGCAACTCTGGACAAAGAGAGGCTCCTGCTCAAGAAGGGTGTGGCCTGCTGGGCAAAACGAGATGTCCTCAAAGAGCCCCTCCATCCATTCTCCAGTCCACAGACCAGTCTGATGTGAAGTCTGGTGGAAGGCACAGTTGTCACACAAGGAATTGTAAGTAAGTACCATTTACTGAGCCATTATCATGCCATTGTGTCATTTAATTCTCACAAGCATATGACACAGATACTTTGAAGCTTATTTTAAGCCAAGGAAAGTGAGGCAAAGAGACAGCACAGAATGGAGAGGCACTAAGTCTACTGTCATTCAGTTCCAACAGGGATTTGGGTGGGTGGAGGTGGAAGAGAGTAACCAACAAAAGCCCAGGTTTCAGACTCCTTCACAAAGGCAAAATCAGCAGTTTCTGTGTGCGACCTCTATCAAGATACTCGGGCAGTCCATCAGTGAAATTGCTTTTGGGCAGTTCTGATGAACCATTCATCCCAAGCTCAGTCCATCCCAACTGTCATCAATGTCCAGCCCTCATGCCAGTGAACCCAAATGATCCACTCTTATTCTGCTGCTCCATCAACCTGATTTCGAAAGTAATTCTGACAGGGTGATGGGTATGTTAACGACTTGCCTTGAGGACTGGGCTCTGGTGACTTCTCTCCCCAGACAACATCGATCCTCTATTGCATCCAGTCAATAGACCTTTACAGCAGACTTTGCTGGTGAACAAGTCAGCTTTTTGTGCCCTACAACTTCTGGCTTGTAATACCCTTCAAATGGATTCCCCCATTCGAATATCCTGCAGGCAAATTCTTATTACTTATTCCGAGCAGCACAGCGTGCTTGCTTTATCTAAAAGGTTATCAGTACTCTTAATGTTGTACCTGAAAATGTTTGAGCTAGTCTGGCCTCCTAGGCATGTTTTCACTACTTCCAAGTACATTTAACCAGAAATGCTATTGGTGACTAAATAAACTCCAGTTTGGATTTTCTAGACCAAAATTAATTTCCATTTTTTGTTTCTAATTGGTACTAATGTCAAAAGCCTAGGGAACAAGCATTTGAAAACTATTTGCTAGCTGCTGGCTGATTTAGGACTCTCCATGTGTTTTGGGATGTGCCCTATAGCCAGAGGAGAAATAAATTTCTCTATAGACCTTTAGAAAATCATAAATAGAATTATATGGGTTGAGAGAACAAATGTATTATCGCTACTCATACAAAAGGTTTAAAGGGTTTCCAAAACAAAGAAAGATCTCGGGGATTGCAGACACATATTTATGAGAGTAAATCACACATAGAATCATAGGTTTGAAAGGGATCGTAAATACAATCTTGCCCAACATTCTTAATGTTACAAATGAGGAAATTACAAACGCATTCAACCAAATTGGTGTCATTTTAAATGACATGTTAGTGTGCCCTCGACACCTCTCAGGAACTTTTGTCTTGCCCTTTTGTCTGGTGGTATCAGTCCTGCCTCCTGCTCTCATTCACTGACCCTTATCACTTTCACCAAATCTCCTTTCCAGCTCCAGGAGGCACCAGATCCTCATTTAAATTACTGGCTGTGAAAGAGATGCGAGTCTGGTTCCACTATTTACCAGAAGTATAAACTTAGGCAAGACGCTTAATTTTTCTGTGCCTCTATTTTCTCATCTGTAAAATAGAAACAAGAATTGTAACCATCTCATCTGTTGAGCATTAAATGAGTTAGTTCCTGTAAAGCTGTAAAGCCCTTACAAAGATGCTTGGCACATACTAAGCTCTCAATAGAGGAGAACTATTGCTGTCATCATCATTATCAACGTACCCAACTTCTGCTTCCCTTGATATCAGCAGATTATCTCTTCCCCAGTTCACCAAGAGAAGAAAAGTCATCAAATATAAACTCACTCAGATGCTCCTCCCCACTGCCCGTGAGCTCCTGAGCCCAGAAACCTATCGACATCCTGCCTGCCACTCTTTCCTCCCTCGTTTTGTTGGGAATGGGAAGTACTTCACACTAATCCTTCCATCAGTGTCAGGATCCCATCCGTCTTCTCAGGAGCTGTGTTCCCTCGATTAAATGAACTCTCAATTCACTCTCCAGACTCTGTCTTTTCTTTCACCATCCTCTCAGCCTCTTTCACCTTAAAACACAATCAAAAGCAAACAAACAGGGCTTCCCAGGTGGCGCAGTGGTTGAGTGTCCACCTGCCGATGCAGGGGACATGGGTTCGTGCCCCGGTCCGGGAAGATCCAACATGCCACGGAGCGGCTGGGCCCGTGAGCCATGGCCGCTGAGCCTGCGCGTCCGGAGCCTGTGCCCCACAACGGGAGAGGCCACAACAGTGAGAGGCCCGCGTAGCGCAAAAGAAAAAAAAAGCAAACAAACACCAAACTTTCTCTTGAGCCTACATTTGTCTTTTACTAACTCTCTAACTCTTTACCCTTCCTTGTTGACTTCCCAGTTAAGTTTCTGGAAGAGGAGTCTATGCTTTAGCATCTTTGCATCACCCCTCACCCCACAGCAGTCTGCTTTCTGTCCCCAGCACAACATTAGGCCCTTCTCTCTAGTCCAGCCAGAAAACCTCTCACTACTTTACCCACCACCATTTCTACCTTCCTCAATCCACCTCTTCTCCTGAGGCGGTTCTCTTTCTCAGGATGAGACATTTACAAGTCTGTCTACTTTTCTCCAGGCTGCGAGCTCTGTGGGAACCAACAACTATTCCTCATTGGTTTCTTTATCTGCAGCATCCAGCACAGTTCCTTGCACACAGTATTCAATGAAAGTTCAAACTATGAACACCTGAATGACCTTCTCAGAATCATACATTCAATCTCATTAAATGAAACAAGCATTTACTGCTCTCCAATCACAAGCCAGGCACAGTGGAGGCCTGGCATTAACAATGCACAGGCCTCCAGGCATTAACAAAGACATTAACAATGCACAGCCCCTGCCCTCCAGGAGTCATCATCCCGTAAGGGAGGAAGAGAAATATAGGACTGATGAACAGATAAGAGATATTGATGGAGGAGGAACAGAGAGAGAACAGGAACGAGGAGGAAAGAGAGAACTAGAGCTAAGATAATGTCACATAGGCTAGGGTATTCTTTAGGATGCCAATAGAAGTAAAATACATGCATGCTTTTTAAAAAAAAAATCATTTAATGAAACCTAAAAAGAGGTAATATGCCCAAGTCGTCAAATAAATCATGATTTCACTTCAAGCAAACAAACCATGTTCAGTTCTCTGACACACCTGGTTTTTCATACAGAAAATACATTGAGACCCAGGAACACTGACTGTATACCATATATAGGAATCCGTCCATCCACTGACAAGGTAAACAGTCATACTAAACCTCCAAGGGAAGGCTTTTAAAATTTGTGCTTGTGAAGGTGCTGTCAGACTCTTAATTTCCCATGTATATTGGGAAGGAAAAAATACACAGAGAGATAGCTATGAAAACGAGTTACTCTTCTGCCTGGAATGATTGGTCCTGATGAGCCCAGGGAAACTGGGCTGCTGCTGCATAACGGGAGAAAGCTGAACTACGTCTGGAACCCAAGGGATTCTTTGGGGCACCTCTTGGTACTTCCACGTCTGGTAGTAAAGGCTAATGGAAAGTGTCAACAACCAATAAAAGGCAGGACAACTGAGAATTCAGATCCTTCAGGAATGGAGGTTTGAGTCACTCCTCCAGATGAAGAACCCTAAGTAGCTGAGGTTTGGGCTGAGAGGGAGAAATATGAAATGGGGAAGAAGGAGGCCATACGTACAAGTACAGCATGTGATTAATTACAGAAAAGAGGCCTGTAGTAGTTTTTAACATTTCTCTTTGCTTTCTACATCTATGTGTTTATTTGTAGAAGCTATTTTCTTTTTTTCTGCTCTTTGCATTTTTATTTAATTTTATATAAAATAAAAGTTGTTGGAAGATAACTTTAGTATCTAGGTAGCAAAATATTCTGTGGTACTTCATCTGAATTTCAGGAAAAATTAATATAACCAGCTATGGATACCAGGACTTTGGGGACTTGCATCTCCTAATTTTGGGAAAAGAGTGAGAACATCTTAACTTGTAAGATGTCAGGCTGTATTTTATTAGATGGAAAGGCAGAGTCGTTTTGTTGATGTACAAGAATTCAAATGTGTGTAGAAAGGTGCACAGAAGAGCTGAGTAAACAAAGGAGTGGACTGGACCAGTTATCACTTTATTGTCTCTCAGGGCTAAATTTATCCTTCATTTTTATCTACAAAAATGGATGTGGGCCCTTTAAGTACTCTTCCTTTGCCAGCTGGCTGACTGTTAAGCATTTTCTGTAGGGTGCCGGAGAGACACTGTAGGAGGAAGGTGTTGCCCATCATGGTTCTAGTGTGCCAGCTCAACTGACTCCAGAAGTGCCCATGGCTCTTCCAGCACCCAGCCCCTGCCCTGTCAGCACAGTGGGAGTGGCTTCTCCAGCACAGGCAGCTTCCTCAGCATCCAGCTCCTACAGTGCACTAGCAGCACCCATCAGCCAGCAACTTGATGGGTGGCTAGCAGCACCCATCAGCCAGCAACTTGCCCTGGCATTCCCCCTTGGGCTTTTTTGTAGCAGAGTCCTTCTGGTAAGACAATTCTCCAGAACAGCTTTCTCAAGCATCCTATAGAACAGATTTCTAGCAGGTTCCAGAAAGCAGATTTCCAGCAAGTTTCACTAGGGGTGTACCATGGCAGTCTCTCTGCCATTCAGTGAGCTGTGGCTGTGCTCTAACAAGGTCTGCATCACACCGTTAGTGGGGCTTCCTCTTTGGGTATTCTATCTCAGCCCTAGGAGTAGTGGATGCTCCTTATTTCTGCCATTCCTGTATTCTTTTGAGTGTTATCTACTTTCTACTAGCCAATCTCTACACCAAATTCGTGTTATAGCTAATGATTCTTTTTAATAAACTTTCCCTGCTCAAGTTACTGTGCGTTCCAGGAGCAGCGAGCACACCAGCACCCAGATCTTGGTTTCTAAATACCATTCTCCAATGGCTCATTCTAGGACTGAAGCCAGAAAAACACAAAGTGAGCTTGGAGTATCCTACAGTGGCAGAAAGTAAGGAACTGCTCAAAAGACCAAACAAAACAAAACGACCAAACAAAAGGACAATGGCGTATGAAAAGGACACAGAAGCCACCTAAAAGAACTCCCAGTTGCCAAAGCTGGAACAATTTAAGCAACAAAATAAACAATATAATATTGACTTCTCATGTAAATATATATAAGTCCACACTGATATGAATAAATGATTGATTAAATGGGAGAGAATAAATAAATCTTCCTTATAGAATATGTCCAGATAACATATGTAGATATTCTCCCCCTCAAAACCATGGAGCTTAATCTCTACCCTTCATCCTTGAGGGTAGGCTGGACTTAGTGACGTATTCTCAGAGAAAAAGGAAAAGGAAAAATAGTAACTTTATGTGGAGAAACCTGGCAAACACTACACATCACCAAATGATGAAGGTTAACTAAGTGATGACACCATCAGTGCTGTCATGTGAATATCATCATACCTCTGATACGATATAATGAGACAGGCACTTCAACTCTGTGGTATTTTCATAACCTGGACCCCTAGTCTAGTCATGAGGAAAACACAGACTGGGGGACATTCTGCGGGATATCTGGCCAGTCCTCGTCAAGGTTGTCGAGGTTATGAAAAACGAAGACTGAGCAATTGTCACAGACCAGAGGGGACTGCGGAGATGTGAAAATGCAGTGCAGTGCTCAGGACTAGATCCTGGAACAGAAAGAGGACATTAATGGAAAAAATAAAATAAAATCCAAATAAAGTCTAGAGTTTGTTTAATAGTAATATACTAGTAAGGAACTAACTGGTAGTGTATTCATGTCAATTTCTTTTGGCAATTAGTTTTGCCAAGCTAATGGTAACTTAATATGTTAAGGGAAAAACTGGATGCAAGTGTATGGAAACTGTCAACTCTCTTTGTAACTCTTCTAAAATTGTTCCAAAATGAAAGGTTTACTCAAAAAAATTATTGCAGTTTCTGTCTCTTGATTGGACCCTGACTAATACAAGGAACTGGTGTCATTAAAAAAGCAATCATTTTCTGGATCTAACATATATTATCAAATACATGCCTAACAATAACCAGAGAGGAGGGGGCAGAGAGATAAAAATCCTTGGGAATTAGGCCATTTTAACTCTGCTACTTAGTAGATTACTAGAGTGTGCATTTGCTTCAAGAATTATCTGGCCAAGAGTAACTAAATTACACACTTCCTAATGAGTGATATTAGGGTAACAGCTATAGATAAAACCCAGGTAACAAAATTCAGTGCTCTGGCTCAGAATAGCATTTTCTTAGGTGCTTAAAAAAGGTGTCAGAAATGTATTCTAAGAACATCTTTAAAGCCTTCAGATATCTGTCCACATTTATTTATGCTTCTGTTCATGATAAAGCCAAAACATAAGCTGTGGAGAATAAACTAAAAGTCACCTCAATATCATCATCCAGGATTGAAAGAACATGTGTTGTCAGAATTCTAGAGGCTTCGTTCAAAAGTCAGTCAACTCCGAAATAAAGCAACAGCTTGTTTTCTAGAAGGCCTAAATCAGTTCTAGAGAGTCTGAAACCCATGTAGACCTTTTGTTTTGTTTACACACTCTTTAGTCTGATCTCTTAGTTCGAGGTAAGCTTCAGTTCTTAGGGGACAAAGTATGACTGCAACTAAAGTTATTCCACAGTATTCTCACCCTGAAATTAGTAACAAATCTCATTTCTCAAATGAAGAATATAGCCACTCTTCTCTTTCCCAATGGCTTATATAATAATGTTATTTTTCTTCCAAATGTGTAGGCACAACTGATCTTTAAGTTGGAAAAGTCAATGAAAGCAACAATGCATTTGAGGTCAGTTGGCCAGAAAAATGGACATGAGCCAGATCCCACATCCCAAACATTTTGCCTCAACAGCATGTGAACAAAGTGCCCTCTCCCCTCCTGATCTCTAACAGAAGGCTAACAAAACGCAGCAGGACAGTTACCCATTGGAATGGGAAGCCTGTCGGGGCAGAAAGATGCACGCACGCGCGCGCGCGCACACACACACACACACACCCCTGTTTAGGACACGACAAAAAGGCTCTTTCACATGGAATGTTCTATGCACAGACAGCATAAGGACCTCCCCTGAAGATGCTGTTTTAGAGGCAGTCAAGAGATCACAAGTCTAAAACAAGTAGTTCTAACAAGATAAAGAGTAATCTCCCCAATTCCAAATGGAAGCAAGTAAAAATTCTTAAAACCAGCTTATCTACATAGCTTAAAGTTCTTTTGGTCTAGTTTCATAAAATTCTTTGGTAGCAAGGAGGACAAAGTTGTGTTGTCATGAGAGTCTGCTAATTTTTAAAACTATTTTTCCCTTTCTCTAAATGTAAACGTTTCATGCATTACAATTTAGTTGCACTTCAATTCCTTCTCACATTTTTCAAGGCAAAACGAAGTATAAAGGAACAGGAAGAGTGCACAATTACACGCACAGCAAGGAGTTAGCCAGAAAACCTAAGTTTTAACTGTGAAATTTAGAAAAGCAACTGTATTACATGACATTCCATCATTTAATCCTCATAATAATGAATATAGGATTTTAAGTGCAATCTGCTTATAGTCCAAAATACCATCATTTTACAATTATAATTCTAACATAATGGAGAAAAATTATATACTATATTATGAATTGATTTAATACCTAAATGTTCATGAATTTTTGTTTATTACCAATAATTCTCCCCAGTAATCTGAGCAAGTACTTATTATTTGCACCTCAGAATTCAAAGATAAATATGTTAAGCATTGAAAATATCAATTTTACTTCTGCTTTAGAACCAACAAGTGGTAAGTTTTCATCACCAAGAAAATATATTAGATAAACGAACAAGTAAAAACAGACGCAGGAATACAGTAGCTGTGTTACCACAACTGCCTTACTGAGTTAAGGAATCTAACTTCTGGACCGTACCCTGGAAAATGCATTGATATTCACAGAAGTACCAGAATCAGATGATTGAAATCTTCTTTCCAAGTACCTTTCTTTATACTCTATTCCTAACATTTCTGTGTATAATACATGTAGAGATTTAAAAGAAACAGTATTCGTGAGTTGGACTGGGAATCTACACCACGTTCTGCATTGGGATGAAGAGGGAAACCTGTGGCTCATGTAATCTGCAGACAAGAGGCCCATACAGCAAAAACATCCGGAGACAGACAACAGCAGGTGGAAACTTACCACTGGAGCAGTTGGTCCCACCCCAGCCAGGCTCACACTGACAGGTGTTTGGAGCAATGCAGCGACCATGGACACATTTATCAGCACAATGGGCTGTCAGAGAGAAAAATCAATCAAATAAGGAAAGTTGGCACAAGAAAAAAACCCCAACAACACAGCTGTTTCACATCTCAGTCTCAAGTATCACTTAAAAACAACACGCATGCTTGATAATTTTCTTCAATCCGTTCCTCAGCCCTCTTACAGTCCTCTGTGTAACCAAACAATTCCCCTTCTTATTTTGATACCTCCAAATAAATTCCTTCATTTCTACTCTATAATTCTACTTCATGCTAAATTAGCAAAGAAGTTTCAAGGAAAATTGCCTAATCCACTTTTTAAAAAAATTATCAGTGACTACCAAATATATCCTCTTTGTTTCAGGAGGAGCGTATGTGGATGCACAAACAAACCACAAAGCAAGATCTCAGGACTCCAGGGCGACAAGAGTAGTCTGAAAGGTATTCCCTTTACATAATGCCTTCACTGGAAACAATAGTCAAATTTCTTTGTGCACATGTTATTCACAACCATGACACAGCAGACTTAGATGCCCTTTTTCTGTTGAGGAGAATATTCGAAAAATGTCACCCAGGTCTTTAGGAAATAGTAAATCTCAATTCCTCTTTTGTTAGTGAATATCACTGGTGTGATAATAAGGGGTATGAAAATAAGGGGTATCATTGCAAACATGAGTGGATAATTAGTCTGATGATTTCCAAAGGAAAGCTCAGTGGGCAGATAGAAACGGATCAGAAATATGCTGTGTTGCACATCAGCATTATCCTCAACATTAGTGCCACTCAGGTTGGTTAAATCTTCTTTAAAATACCTGGATATATGAGGAATTGTGAGAACAAAACTTGGAAGAGTTTGGATTCCAGATGTTCCAGAATTTCATTTAAGGATGGGATAAGGTATCCTATGCTTTAGAGGTAAGTTTTATTAATTTTACTTTTTACAAAAGTAAAACAGGTCTACTGTCCAAACATAAAATACCAATAAGCAAAATAAACCTCTCTCTTAAGGAAAAAAAAAAGAGAATCATAATATTTTTCAATTTGCCTTCCCACTTAATGAGAAAAAATCTTTCTATGTCATTAAATATTCTTTTGTGTGATTTATATACTGTGTGTAAGTCTATATTGTGTATATATATTTATATATGTTGTGTATATATATTTATATATGTTGTATATATATATATATATGTATATATAGTATAGGATATACATATGTAATATATATATTGCTGGACCAAAAGTGATAATCACTTCTAAGGTTTTTATCAAAAAGATTTCGACATGAAGAGATATAAATGAAAGGCATTTTAGATGAAGAGAAAGCAAAAGCAAGCAGTAGAAAGAAAAACAAATGGAAATGAGAAGATCTGTTTGGGTGCAGTGTTTGGAGCAATAGCTTTGGAAAGAGAGAGACACTTTGAAAACCAAACTAAGGTGTCAGGACTTTATTCTGAGAATTAGCTGGGAATATTCTAATGAAAGATATAAATTTGTTATAAGAAAGAAACTATCAGGTAGGTCACCTGATGAGGACACTGCAACAAAATGAAGTGACCAAAATTTCAGGAAATACACGTTTATGTCCTATTACTAGAATAATTCTTTAGCATCCAGGCAATTTGGTGAGGGGTATCAGGCCAGATGAGCTAGAGATTTTGACACTAGAGCTCCAAGGAGATGCTTAGCAACCTCATAATACTTGATACAATTACGTATTTAATTATAATGAGTAGCAAAATCTGCCTGTAACATATGAACACACTGCCCTACAACATGTTGACTTCTGCTGCCAGGTTAAGTCGACATGTGCTAATCTCAGGGTTCAGTGCCTCCAGCCATTTCTATGCATGTTTGATATTGCAGATGGGTCATTCATTCAAAAGGCCATAGCTCTGTACTGTTATTTCTTAAAATTTAGCTATACATGTATAAGGCAGCAAAATAACATAACTAGAGTATGCAAGGTTCAACTAAATGCCACAGAAGGCCCAGTTCTAATTGTGTAGGGCATGTTCTGGACCCTGTATCACACTGTTTTATGGTAGCCAGGACACCCCCATCTTACAAAGAGTGCTGGCACCCATTGTAAATATGTAAATTTGACCATGCTTGGTCTAACTTGTCTTATGTACTGATGGCATCTATGCTTGCAACATACTGTTAGTGATCAGCCTTCAGACATCAAATTCCCAATTTATCCTGCATCAGGATACTAAAACTATTTAAAATTCTGTTTGTATATTTTGAGAAGTTTTAAAAATCAGATACTAGATCTCTTTAATATGAAACCAGAGTTTTCTGATAGTTTGCATCTAAAAGAAAACACAGAGGGCTTCCCTGGTGGCACAGTGGTTGAGAGTCTGCCTGCCGATGCAGGGGACGTGGGTTCATGCCCCGGTCCGGGAGGATCCCACATGCCGCGGAGCGGCTGGGCCCATGAGCCATGGCCGCTGGGCCTGCACGTCCGGAGCCTGTGCTCCTCAACGGGAGAGGCCACAGCAGTAAGCAGCCTGCGTACCGAAAAAAAAAAAAAAAAAAAAAAAAGAAAAGAAAACACAGAAATTGGATATGATGGTTGATGAAAAGAAGTATCATTCATATCCTCAAATTTCAAATTTTTGTGTTTATTTAAAATACTCTTGTTGGTCTCACCCATGAATTTTACACTAAGAAAATGTTATAAATGTTAACTTATAAGGTATATCTATATTAATAAAACACTACTTTGTCTTTATATCTTAGGCATCTACACATAATTTCATTTGACAGAAAAATCAGTTCCACTATTTGAAACTTGGAAAATCTCTGGGTTTCCAGGACACTGGATTGGATGACAGCTACCTGGGGTTTCCTATCTACAAAGAGCGGGTGGCCAGGAGAGGAAGGTTTTGGGGGGTGTTCCATGGGAAGGTCTCAGTTTGCTCCTCCCCTTTTTTCTGTCTGCTTTCATTTTCTCACTCCTTATCTTCCTTTTCACCTTCTTTTACTACACATCTTTCTCTCCCCTAAAATACTTCCTTGATATGCACAGTCACTACACAGAATGCAGATTAAACTGTGGTTTTAGTTGTAGTTGTGTTGGCTCTTAGCCCCTGAGTAACCCCAAAAGATTTCCACTGTACCCACCTGAATCAACCAGAAAGAAAGGTAAGACAGAGCAAACAGGTCTAGAGCCTTTCCTCCAATATCAAGATGGCCTTTACTAACATGGGTAAAGAAATGCATGATAAGCTAAACCTGGGTCCCAGAAGATTAGGAATCAGAACTGCTTATGCTTGGATACCAATTGATTGTTTTTTGTTACTCTTGTTTTGTTGATTACAAAAAAGGATATTAAGTGAATTTCTATATGTAAAAATCAAAGGAGATCTGCTTCAAAATGCTTTGAGATTGCTGAATAATCATACGAATACTCTCATGCTTGATTCCTGATGATATGAACTTTGTGTTTTATGAAATAAACACCAAGAAGTCCAGTCAACTGTAATAGATGGAAAAAAATCCTATCATGGTAATTTTAAAATCTAGATTATTTCTACGAAAACCTTGAAATAATAACATTTGGCTAAAGTCTGAAGCAAAACGTAAATAGATAGCAGAAAACAAATTAGTCTGTAAGTTAATTACGAATTGGAAGGGACAATCTGCTTTCCTAATGATTTTTTTTCTTAATTAAAGCTAGAGTCAAAGGAATCAACTTGAAGCATTGAAGCCTAAAGTCAAATAATGATCTAAGTAATGGAAAATATTATTGGTACGGATTCTCAAAGGAAAGAACACAAAATTCTCCTGCTGTGCTGCAGAATCTCCACATGACATTAGACTGTCACACGAGTGCCATCTCTGTTCCATGCCCTATCCCGCAGCTTGGGACTCTCCACATTCAGCAGCAGCTCTCACCAAGCACCCACAAGACCAGTGGGAGCAAAGAGAGACAACAGAGGAGAAGAGAGCAAGCTAGAAAACTCTGTGTTCTCTGATGTCCCAACTCTCCAAATTGCAGTAACACTAACCATGGCATATGTGGTGACAAACACAGAGCCTGCCTCTAGGAAACTGACTGAGCTAGATTCCTACCCTAGCTTCATCTTTCCTCTTTTAGCCTCAAATGCCACCTACTCTGGGTGCTGAGTTTTATGACTAACAAACTCCACGTGAGAACCCAAGGTGGGTTAAAGATATGAATTTGTCATATAGAAAATTCCAAAGTCAGCTGGAAACGAGAAAGGGAACAGAGGTCTCCTGTAGCAAATGTTCAATAGCTTAGATTTCAAGGACAAGCACAAAAGAACTATCCTAAGTATGGCTTTCTCATCCATGGAAACTGTCATTTTACTCCCTATCCTATTCTTATTTTTTAAAGGGCAATTAAAATCAGGAAAATGCTAGCAAAGACAATCTATCCAATATGATTCTTTTTCACATCTCTCTTTAAGAAAATCATTAATATCACATTCTGAGTTTTCAGTAATCTTTTACAAAGACCAGATGTAAGCTGAATATGTGGACCATACTTGGTACACCGCTGCAGACACATCAAGTTGCAAAGAGCAGCCAAGGCATCTTCTCCCTCAAGAACTGGGGGGCAAAAGACACTGATGAGAAGAACATGCCACAACTATGAATTGAAAGCTGTGGACAGCCTGTCTGCCTGATGGACAGGTGAGGACTGACCCGATGACCCTCGAATCTTCTCTAATTAGGCTCCTATTTCAGCCTTAGCTCCTAAATCCATTTAAATCCCATTACCAGTGACATGGATCTCATTCCTCTTTCACTTGTAAATATTTGCCTTTAATACTGAGAGCTACTAACTGTACTCAATAGTTTTCTCTTCTGCCATATACATTTCCCTTTGGATTTACACCTAGAGTATGGCAGAAAGGTGAAAGTAAGAGTGGGCAGACTAAAGACTCCTTTAAACCAATTGTATCTCTAAACACAGTACCTACCTGTGTCCTAGAGGATATATTATAATCAATGCATTTAAGTTAATTTGAAAAATGTTTCCATGATCAAAGTATCTCTTGAAAATAACTGTCCAATAGAAACACACACCTTCCACCTAATCCATCTTTCCCCAGAAGTGTCTTTTATCTTGATGTCATGAATAAAGAGCATAAGCGACAAATCTTATTTTTGCTCATTTTTTTATTCGGAGTTGCTACAGAGGAACATAGATTTTTAGAGTTAAAGGTGCCTTTACTGAACGTCATTTCCACATTTTTCAGGCAAGAAAATGGGGACTGGGAAAATGGAATGATTTTCCCAATATTTGAAGCTGGCATTAGAGGCAGAAGTAGGAGTGAACCCAGGTGCCTGAATCCCAGTGGACCAAAACTTCTGATGAGTTTTGATGGCAGTGGGGAGGCAGGAGGGAAGAAGATGGTAGTAGCTGTGCTGGGTCAGATATTAGGGCAGGTGTACGAGACAACCGCGAGTCGGGAGTTAGAAGATTCAAATGAGGAAGAGAAAGAAAGCAGAGAGTTGACTCCTAAGATAAACTTTAACCACTACATACTTTTGTTTGAGGCCAATTACATGCAAAGTCTTTACAAAAATCTAATTGCTACTACAGTATTCACTACAGACAGGAATCATTTTGTTTTCATATTTGCAGACATTACATTGTAGTCTACCTTTATTGTGTTTGTTTATAAAAAGGAAGAGAATTCCCTTTTCCTTCAATTTAATATTTACTGAGGTAGCAGGCACATTACTAGGCACTACTATGGATACAAAGATGGCAGACTGGGAACTCTTAGTCTGCAGAGGAGGTCAAATATAGGCTCCACAAAACCTAACTGCAGAGCAGAATGCAGATGTAATACAGAATTATTAACAAATACTCTGAACCATATTCAACAATTCCATTTATATGAAAAGTCTAAATAGGCAAAACTATAGAGACAGAAAGTGTATTAGTGGTTGTCTAGGGCTGGGAGGGACTGAGGGTGAATGTGGGGTGATGGCTAATGGATACAGGGCTTTATTGAGGAAATAAAAATACTATAAATTTGATTGTGTGCTGATTGTACAACTCTGTAAATATGCTTTAAAAACCCCACTGAATTATACACATTAAATAGTTGAATTTTATGGTATGTGAATTATATCTCAAAAAGTAATCATAAAAATACCGTGGCAGCTGAGGAAAGGGAGCAATTGATTCCAACTAGAGTGAGATCAAGAAGGGTCTCAGGAAAGAGAGAACATCTGAGCTGAGGAAGTAGACACCTTTGTAATAAAGCTGCAGGAGAGAGGTGCCAAAAGCAGCTGCCTCATACTCCATCCTCTTTTCATCCCATCCCCAAGGTTACAAAACCCACTGCATAGGGTCAGGGGCTCTCACCCCACAGCCACCAGTGGTCCATATATGTGACGTGCATTGACTGCTGATCAGTCATGGAGAGTGAGAAAACACTGGAAGTCTAGATAGTTGCACTTGGCAAATGTATTTTTAAAAATCCACATCTAAAATTCCTTTCCTTCCATTCTTGATGGAGCTTTCATGCATGTGAAGGACAAGTACAAAGAGTGATTACCAGCAGCGTCTTTGGCAGACATCTCTAATTGTATACCTAATGTCTAGTCTTCCTTCCACCTTTATTAACAGAATGCCACTTTCACCAGGGACAGTGGTGTGACCAGCAAGAAACCACATTTCCATCCCTCTTTCTGGATTGATGTGTCCATGTGGAAACAGTATAGGGGGAGAGATCAATGGTAAGAGCAATCCCCCATCTCCTTCTTCTTCCTGATGACAGGTGTGTAGACAAAAAGGCTGAATCTGCAGATCTGAGGGAAGGGCCCAGGGAATCATGGAACACTTTGATCTGAATTTCTTGCATGGATGAATAAATGCCATAAACCACTCACTTCCAGACTTTTCATTACATAAAAATTAAAAATTCCTCTATATATGTTTCAGATATCTACTTATCACAGCCAAACATGATTCCTAACATACACTGCCCCTTTGGAAGATCTTTCTGGTGAGTCAGTTCCTAAATTGAAATATATATATATATAATAGCAGAAAATAATTATCTCAAAAAATGTCCAAAAGGCACTTGGCAAAATCCAACATCCATTCCTGAAAAAAATTCTCTTGACCCCCTAGATTAGGAACAAGACAAGGATGTCTACTCTTATAATTTCTAGTCAGCATTGTACTGAAGGTTCTAGCAAGGTAATAATGCAAGAAAAAAGAAGTAAAAGACATCCAGATTGGGTAGGAAGAAGTAAAATTGCCTTTAGTTATAGATTATTGAAATATATGTATATATGTATAGAAAGTCTGATGGAAATCTACAAAAAAAGCTACTAAAATAATGAGAGTTTAACAAGTTTGCAGATAAAAACCAATACAAATAACTTAATTATACCTCTATATACTGGCAAGAAACAATCAGCAATTGAATTTTTTTTTTTTTTTTTTTTGCGGTCCGCAGGCCTCTCACTGTTGTGGCCTCTCCCATTGCAGAGCACAGGCTCCAGACGTGCAGGCTCAGCAGCCATGGCTCACAGGCCCAGCCACTCCACAGCATGTGGGATCTTCCCGGACCGGGGCACAAACCCGTGTCCCCTGCATCGGCAGGTGGACTCTCAACCACTGCGCCACCAGGGAAGCCCAACAATTGAAATTTTAAGTCATTCATAATAACACCAAAAATATGAAAAACTTAGGGATAAATCTGAATACAGATGTGAAAGACCTATACGCTAAGAACTAGCAACATTGCTGAGAGAAATTAAAGAATTAAACAAAACTATCAATGAAAGTGACCCATTTGACATTTACAGAACACTCCACCCAACAACAGCAGAATATATGGGATATTCTAAATAGAGAGAGAGACATTATTTATGAATCAGATGACTCACTATTGTTAAGAGCAGTTTTCTCCCAAATAGATCAACAGATTCAATGCAATACCAGTCCAAATCCCAGCAGCTTCTTTGGTTGAAATTGACAACCAGATTTTAAAATTCATATGTAAATACAAAGTACCTACAATAGCCAAAATAACTTTGAAAAAGATAAAGGCTAATACTACTTGATTTAAAGGCTTAAAAACTACAGTAATCAGGACAGTGTGATATTGATGTAAATATAGACAAATAGATCAATGGAATGGAATAGAGAGTCCAGAAATAAATCCAAACATGCATGGGCAATTATACTTTGATAGAGGCACAAAGGCAATTCAGTGAAGAAAGAACAGTCTTTTCAACAATGCTGGAAAATTTGGATATCCATAGGCAAATAAATAAATATAGATATATAATTTTGCACCATATACAAATATTAACTCAAAACGAATCATAAACCTAAACATAAAACCTAAAAGTATACAACCTCTAGAAAAAAACATAGGAGAAAACCTTTGTGACCCTGAGCTGGGCAAAGATTTCTTAGATATGCCACCAAAAAACACAACTTGCAAAAGAACAAATTAATAAATTTATCCATCAAAATTAAAAACTTCTGCTATTCAAAAAATACCATTAAGAGAATGAAAAGATAAGTCACAGAATGGAAGAAATATTTATTAAAAAAATTAGCTGATAAAGAACTTGTATTCAGAATATACAAAAATACTAAATAAGAAGATAAACAGCTCAATTACAAATAAATAAATAGGCAAAAGATTTGCACACTTCACCAAAGAAGATGTACTAATGGTACATAAGCTCATGAAAAGATGCTCAATATCATTAGTCACTAGAACAGTATGAATTAAAACTGCAATAAGAAAATATTACATATCTATTCAAATGACTGAAAATAAAGAGTGACTGTACCAAGTATTGGCGAGGATTAGAGGAACTGGAACTCTCGTACATTGCTAGTGGAGGACTGCTGTGGAAAATTTTGTCAGTTTCTTAAATTGTTTATGGACATTTGGATTACTTCCAGTGTTGGGCTATTACAAATAAAGCATCTCTAAACACTATGTACAAGTACCAAATGATTCAGCTATCCCACTCCTAGGTATTACCCAAAAGAAATAAAAGCATAAGTCCATACAAAGACTTGTACACAAGTTCTCAGAGCAGCTTTATCTGTAGTTGCCAAAATCTGGAAATAATACAAGTGTCCATAAACAGATGAAAGAATAAATAAGTTATGGTATATCTACACAACAGAATACTACTCAGCCATAAGAAGGAACGAATCAATGATACGCGTGACAATATGGATGAATCCAAAAGTGATTATGCTGAGTGAAAGAGACCAGACATAAAAGAGAACACACTGTGATTCCATTTGTATAAAGCTCTAGCAAATGCAAACTAACCTGAAGTTACTGAAAGCAGATCAGTGGTTACCAGGGGGTGAGGGATGCAGGTAGGAATGGCTGGGAGGAATTACAAAGGGATGTGAGCAAATATCTGTATGTGATGAACAAGTTCACGATCATGATTGACATGATGATTTCATTGTTGTAGACATATGTCAGTACCTATCAAATTGTACACTTAAATCTGTGCAGTATATTTTATGTCAATTTTACCTCTGTAAAGTTATTTTAAAAAAAGAAAGGTAGAATGTGAGAACTTCCACCAAGGGTCAGAGACCTCTCTCTATACAAATAAGACATATTAAAAAAAATCTGAGCTAACACTAAAACACTGAACACACTTTGCAATTTCAGTAAGAGTCTGGTCATTGGTGGGTGGGGTCTCCAAATGTTTATGAAGATATTGGCTTTAGAGCCTCCCAAGACATTTACTTGGGGAAATGCTAATACTACAAACTCACAATGCAAAGTTCTACACTGAGCTTTTCCTCTACAAAATAAATGACATACACAGAAAAAAAAACGTTTGTGTTGAAACTGACTATTGTAATGGATTCCACACAAGGGATTGTAATACCAACTGTGGAGCACATAATCCTATTCATTCATTTAAAAATGGAAAGAGTTTTCAGCTTAATTCCACACATACACAGGCATTATCTCTTCTGGCCACAACTCCCACATTGTGTCTCTTTAAGTTAAATCAGATTTAAGTAACATTAGTAACATGATCCTAATAGACCACAGTTTCAAAAAGTTAAGGAGTGCTGGAATAAACTCTAATTTTCCTAAGCACAAATTCCTAACAACTCAGCCTACAACTGGTCTGTTGATACGACTGCAAACTGATTCAATTTGAGAAGGATTTCAAACTCATCAGCAGACAGTTTAGAGAAGAAACCAGAAGGAAGGTACCTTCATTTGCGACAAATTACTTCCCTCCCGGTCCTGTCATGTTTATGTCACTAGGAAAGCATGGCAGTTCTACGGGAAGTGCCATACGAGGCTCTTCTGTTTTTTGACTGGCATTCCTCTTGGCCCGACCACTCTCTATGGAGCCATGGAATTCTTTGACAAATATTCTTTCCCACAGCATGTTTTGTACCCCATGGCATTTCCTCATCTGCCCTATTTCATCTTGCTGATACTTGTTTCTAGACACTTTGCTTCCAGCTATCCAGTACGTCTGAATCGCATGTTAATAATAAAGGCCAGCCCTAGGGAAAGTGAAGAGGGCAGTGACGGTCATAGTTACCACTTTTCCCATTCAGTATACCCGCCCCTCCTCCCTCCTAGGTGGTGGTCCCTGGACATTTCCTTTTGGACTCTGGTGCCCTAATGTTCTTTCTGCTCTCCTTCCCTGTCTACACTAGCTAGAGAGTAAACAGAGTCCTCATACCGAAGAATCAACAGCTAGTTATAACAGCTAAGGGGGTTATTTCCTTCGTCAGGGACATTTGCATTTCAGTATGAAAGCCTTAAACCAAATGTATAAATTAAGTGGCAGAATTTCTTCAAAAAGGGGAGGATCAAACATCTAAGAGAAAGCTGGCAGCAGAAACTCTGCTACTAGAATGCCTTATAAAAACCAGGGAACACAAACTCAAATGCCTGCAGGAGCAAGTGGGGATCAATGAGAAGAGTAAGTAGGTCAGGTAAGGTCTGGGAAACTCAGAGAGCATGTGCTCATCTAAAAAGCGCAGCTCCAGGGTGTCAAAGGTACAAACTTCCAGTTATAAAATAAATAAGTCATGGGAATGTAATGTACAGGATGGTGACTATAGTTAATAATCCTGTATTGCATATTTGAAAGTTGCTAAGAGAATAGATCATAAAAGTCCTCATCACAAGAAAAAAACATTTTGTAACTATGTATGGTGACAAGCGTTAACTAGACTTACTGTGGTGACCATTTCACAGTATGTACAAATCATTATGCACTACTGAATCATTATGCAGTACCCCTGAAACTCATGTAATATTATATGTCAATTACACCTTAATTAAAAATAAATAAATAAAAGGGTAGGCTCCCCTTCAGTATCTCCTGCCTATTGCCACATAAGAATGTCAAGCCAGTGTTACCAATATGCTGATTTTTTTGTGGAAGATGAAAGTCCTAGGTTTTATGTTAAAAGTTCTTTACATGTAAATACTACGTAGACCAAACAAAACATGATTATGTAGCAAATCATCCAGCCTGCTAGTTTGCCACCTCCAGCAAAGACTATTGGCCTGCTTTATAAAAAATCAGTGAAGGTCCTGAAATGTTCAGAATAAAAAGCTTTTAAGTTCTTTGACAGATCACATTTTACACATAACTGTCCTTTTCTCTTAATTTTGGTATTTAGCCCCGTAACCGCTGCCAATCATTTATACAGCTATTTTGAATTTAACATCAAGATCTGCTTCATATGCATTGACTCATTGACATCACTTCTGGTAAACACCTGTTTTCCACTAAATAGCTGTTACTAATAGCTCAATACTTGGAGGAGAGGCCCAGCCAATGCTGTACCAATTGATGTAGATAGTAAACAGGTACATCATCTATGCAATGGTGAAGGGAAGGAAGTGCCTGCTATATTCTGTCATGACTGAACTAAATATTTCCCTTTTTTCAGTTGTTAAAACAGACATCACTGTCCTTAGAAGAAATTACAGAGTGACACAGCCAACATGCCTGACATATCTATCACGGTATCCCTCCTCGAGAACAATAATTCAGCACTCACCCATAGATAAAAGCGCCTTTGTGGGAGCTATGGAATCCGGCACTATACACTAAGGGACCCAGAAGCAGCCTCACCCACCTGTGCATCAGGTAATAGGCATACAGATCTCAGTCCCAGCTGTGGACACTGAGTGGCCCGTGAACTGTCTCCAGTCTATCATGGCCATGGCCCAGAAGCCCCTGGAGAACAATGTCTTAGACAATCACCCATGGATGAGAGAGCCTTTGTAGAAGTACAGGTTTCCAGCAGAGAAGCTCCAGCATGTCACCGGAGCAAAAAAATACAAGTTTGTACACACTGGAGAAGGTAAGAGGAACAGTTAGACTTTATACACATTACCCCTCCTACCAAGGCAGCATAGCTCGTGCCGAGAGAGTCCTTCTTGGCCTGTGATTTCTCATGTGGGGGAAAGCTAGTGCATGTGAGTGAGTGAACAGCTTCCCCAGCTGTGTAGGACTTTGCCAAAGAGGCCTGTTTCTCCCTCTCCACATCCACAGTATGGAGTCATGAGCTGCATGACTGGGGGGCAGGGAAGAGTCTGGGAGAGAAACAGATAGAAATCTCAGAGGGCATTAAAGGAATGTGGATCCTACCACCTGTGTCACACCCATGAGCCCACCCATGAGCCAGAGGGGATGTCTAGCCTGTGGATACCCCCAACTGGCCGTGGGCATTCCCAGTGCTCAGTGTACCTCACTCAACACCACCCCCTACTTTTTGTCCAGCTTTCTGTGCATGCTCCCAACAGTGGTGAGAATGAGCTTTGGCAAATTGCTACTGAACACATGAAGAAAGCTGGTCCCAATCTGCAGACCAGGGAGAGACCACCAACTTGAGTTTTAGCTCTGCCCTTGGGAAGGTAAAAGGCAGGCTGTTAGTACCTGGCCTGGTGCACTGCAGGATGTAGAGAAGGCATACAAGTTTGAGAATTCTCATACGAGAGGGAGCAAGAAGCATGGAGCAGGCATATCAATAGAAGGTCTGAAAAAGCCTCAGAATCCCTAGCAGAGCTGACAGAAGATAGTTTATCTGCCAAAGTCAGCCAGTAAAGACTGAGGAGGTGACTGCTACTGAAAATGCGGAAACAGAAACGAAAGAATTCAAGGAACATTAAATACCAAGGAAACATGACACCACCAAAGGAGCACAATAATCCTCCAGTAACCAACATCAAAGACATGGAGATCTGCGATTTACCCAATAAAGCATTCAAAATAGCTTTTTTAAAAAGGAATTTCAATAAGCTACAAGAAAGTGCAGAAGGACAATTCAATAAGATCAGGAATATAATACACAGACAATAAAAGAATTTTAACAAAGAGATAGAAATCATAAAAAAGAACCAAACAAATTCTGGATCTGAAGAATATAATGAATGAAATGAAAAATGCAATAAAGAGCATCAACAGAAGAATTTATCAAACAGAAAAAAGGATCTGTGAAGAGGAAGACAGATATTTTAATATTATCCTGTCAGAGGAGAACAAAGAAAAAAAGAATAAAAAAGAGTGAAGAAAGCATATATAAACTATGGGGTACCATAAAGGAAGTCAACAGCAAGTCGTGAAAGAAAAGAGAGGGAAAAGGAGGCAGAAAGCTTATTTAAATAAATAATGGCTGAGAACTTCCCAAATGTGAGAGAGATTTGGATATTTAAGTACATGACACTCATAAGTCACCAAACAAATTTAACTTAATGAGATCTTCTCTAAGACACACTATAATAAGGTTGTCAAAAATTGAGGACAAAGAGGGAATCTTAAAAGCAGCAGGAGAAAAGAAGCTTGTGACTTACAAGGGAGCCCTCATAAAACTATGGGCAGATTTCTCAGCAGAAACCTTAGAGGCCTGGAGATAATGGAATGATGTATTTAAAGTTTCGAAAGACAACAACTGCCAGGCAAGAACACTCTATCCAGTGAAGTTGCCCTTCAAAATGCAGGAGAAATAAAAACTCTTCCAAACAAACAAAAGCTGAGGGACTTCAGCACCACCATAAATGCCTTTAAGAAATGCTAAAAGAAGTTCTTCAAGCTGAAATAAAAGGATGCTAATTAACATAAAAATATGAAAATACACAACATGCTGGTAAAGGTAAGTATATAGTCAAATTTAGAATATTCTGATACGAACAGAATGTCAACAAGATATACACACTCCCTTGTTTATTGCAGCATTATTCACGTTAGCTAAGATATGAAAACAAGCCAAATGCCCACCAATAGATGAATGGATACAAAAGATGTGTGCAATGAAAAGATGCTCAACATTGCAAATTATTAGAGAAATGCAAACCAAAACTACAATGAGGTATCATCTCACACTGGTCAGAATTGCCATCATCAAAAAGTCTACAAATAATAAATGCTGGAGAGGGTGTGGAGAAAAGGGAAACTTCCTACACCGTTAGTGGGAAACAGTGCAGCCACTATGGAAAACAGTATGGAGGTTCCTTAAAAAACTAAAAATAGAGTTACCGTATGATCTACTAATCTCACTCCTGGACATATATCTAGAAAAGATGAAAACTCTAAATCAAAAAGATACATGCAACCCAATGTTCACAGCAGCACTATTTACAATAGCCAAGACATGGAAGCAACCTAAATGTCCATTGACAGATGAAGGGATAAAGAAGATGTGGAATACATATACAATAGAATATTACTCAGCCATAAAAAAGAATAAAATAATGCCATTTGCGGCAACATAGATGGAACTAGAGATGATCATACTAAGTGAAGTAAGTCAGACAGAGACAAATATTATATAATACCACTTATATGTACAAATCAACTTGGGGGGACTAGGGGACTTTAACACCCCACTCACATCAATGGAAAGAACATCCAGACAGAAAATCAATAAGAAGATAGTGGCCTTAATGACATACTAGGCTAGTTGGACTTAATAGATAGCTACAGGACATTCCACCCAAAAAGAGCAGAATACACATTCTCTCAAGGGCACATGGAACATTCTCCAGGATAGATCACATGCTAAGTCACAAAAGAAGTCTCAACAAATTTAGAACAGAAATTATATCAAGCACCTTTTCCAACCACAACATAAATGAAACTAGAAATCAATTACAAGAAGAAAAATGGGAAAAAACACAAATACATGGACATCATACAACATGCTACTAAAAAAAACCAATGGATCAATGAAGAAATCAAAGACGAAATCAGAAAATACCTTGAGACTAATGAAAATAAAAACACAACTTTCCAAAATCTATGGGACACAGCAATAGCAGTTCTAAGAGGGAAGTTTATAGCAATGCAGGTCTACCTCAAGAAATAAGAACAATCTCAAATAAATAACCTAACTAAGAAATTAGAAAAAGAAGAACAAACAAAGCCCAAAGTTAGCAGAAGAAAGGAAATAATAAAGATCAGAGCAGAAATAAATAAAATAGTCCCCAAAATAATAGAAAAAAGTCAATGAAGCCAAGAGCTGGTTTTTTGAAAAGATTAAAAAATTTGATAAGCCTTTAGTCAGCCTCATTAAAAGAAAGAGAGAGAGAGGACCCAAATAAATAAAATAAAAAATGAGAAAGGAGAAATTACAACTGATACCACAGAAATGCAAACAATCATAAGAGAATACTACAAACAGTTATATGTCAACTAATTGGACAACCTAGAAGAAATGGAAACATTCCTAGAAATATACAGTCTTCCAAGACTGAATCAAGAAGTAGATAATCTGAGCAGACCAATTAGTAGCAGTGAATTTGAATCAGTAAAAAAAACTTCCAACAAACAAAAGTCCAGGACTGGACAGTTTCACATGAAAACATTACCAAAAATATAAAGAAGAGTTAATACTCATCCTTCTCAAACTATGCTAAAACTCCCAAACTCATTCTATGAGGCCATAATTACCCTGATGCCAAAACCAGACAAAGACACTACAAAAAAAAAAAAAATTACAGGCCAATATCTCTGATGAATAGAGATACAAAAATCCTCAACAAAATACTAGCAAACTGAATTCAACAATATATAAAAGGATCACACACCAACAGGTACATGAAAAGGTGCTTGTCATCACCAATGATCAGAAAAATGCAAATCAAAACCACAATGAGATATCACCTCACCTCACACCTGTTAGAATGGCAATCATCAAAAACAAGAGATAACAATTGTTGGTGAGGATATAGAGAAAAGGGAACCCTTGTGCACTGTTAGTGGGAATGAAAATTGATATAGCCACTATGGAAGACAGTATGGAGGCTACTCAAAAGATCGAAAATTGAACTACCATATGATTCCACAATCCTATTTCTGGGTACATATCCAAAGGAAATAAAATCAGTGTCTCAAAGGGATATCTGCACTTCCCTGTTTATTGCAGCAGCATTCATAATAGCCAAGATATGAAAATAATCCAAACGTCCTTTGGCTGATGAGTAGATAAAGAAAATGTGCGATACACACATACATACACATACACACACACATATTCAATGAACTATTATTCATCCATAAAGAAGAAGGAAATCCTGCCACTTGTGACAACATGGATGGCCGTGAAGGCATTATTCTAAGTGAAATAAGTCAGACAGAGAAAGACAAATACTGTATGATATCACTTATATGTGGAATCTGGAACAGCTGAACTAATAGAAACAGAGAGTAGACCGGTGGTTGCCAGGGCTGGGCGTCAGGGGGCAGGGGTGAGGGAAATGGGGAGATGTTTGTCCAAGGGCACAAACTTCCAGTTGTACGATGAATAAGTTCTTGGGATCTAATGTACAGCAGGGTGACTACAGATAACAATATTGTATTATATATCAATACTTGAAAGCTGTTAAGAGAGTAAATTTTAAATATTCTCACCACAGAAAAAGAAGTGGTAATTATGTAAGATGGAGGAGGTGTTAACTAACCCTATTATGGTAATCATTTTGCAACATGTAAGTATATCAAATCATCACATTGTATACCTTAAACTTATGCAATGTTATATGTCAATAATATCTCCATAAAGCTGGAAAAAAACAAGAAAATAAAGATCCAAAGAGTCTCTGATAAAGTTAAATATTTATAATTATCAGCCTAAGGTTATATAAAAGCAAACCAAATGCCTTACAGCATTGTTTCCCAAATAAGTAGACTCTGGAGACTATTTGTTCCATCATGTTCTTAGAAGAAATAGAAAAGAGGGGTGGAGAGGTAGGGAATTTTATGGCCAAATAAGTCTGAGACATGCATTTACTCCAATTATTCCCAAAGTCTTCAATAAAAATTTACATGTCAAATATAAATTTTTGATAAAGGGGATCCAGCACAAGGCATTTCCCAATTTTACTGGATAATGCAACAGTGAATTCTTCAAGAAGAGTACTCAGTAGCTCACACTTGGGGCACGCAGCTATCTCCTCCCTGGATCAACAGATGGATTTCATTTGAGGTAGCACATTTCTTCTTCTGTCCCTCAATTACATGCTGAGTTCAATAAATTAACTCAGTTGTTTTTAAAGCTTAAACCTCAGTTTGGGTGACATATCTTTAGACTTGTCATAGAGCTTTTGCCCCTCCAATGAGCCCAGCTGGCCAGGGAGGTCCACCTTCAGATCATGCTGGTTTCTGTGACCTAGCTAAGAAGACTGCTTTTCTATACAATAGTTCTCTTGGAGCTCTAGATGATTTCCTTTAAATCTTTTTAAGAATTATTCATCAAGAAAAAAACGACATCTGGAACTTGGGATATTACTGTAGCTTAAGAAAAGAACAGTGCCCATGGAGCACTGCCTGTATCTGTGCATCAGTCTTCCTTTCCTCTTAGCATCTGTGTGTGTGGTTGGAGGGATGTACTAGGTTCACCACTGCATTACCTGTAAAAGTGCTATCCCAGACTAAAAAATGCAAGTTCTGTCATCACCTGGTCTTGTTAATGTTTTGTGGTTGGTCACTTAGATCAAAGTGTAATTTTTCAGTTACTTTTAGTTTTCTCTAACAATATTTGAACCACAGTGCAATAAACAATTGCTTCTCAGTTCTGAGCTTCTACATTAGCTATTATCTATCCCTGTAAGGAGACTGCATACATTATTAGGACTGTAAAAATTCTACCTGTCCTACACAGGCTGAAATCGCAGAAACTCATTTTCTAGAGATAAGGTAAAGCTTTCCATTGTTTCCCTTTGGCCCTGTCTCCATGGGACTCTAAAGTCAGGCTTCCTTAAGGAAAAAACAGGCAGCAGACAAGATTTCCATCTGTTTAGATGGAGGCTATCTTGAATTCATAGTGGTTTTCATTATCATTATTAAATTCATGATTTCTATCTATAAAACCCTAAGTAGTGAGCAAGCATTTATAATCAATAAAGCAAGAAAGGTTCCCTGCATTGATTATCAGATATCCAGTCTTCACTACTAGCAGACACCAATGACCAAAACCAGAAAACATAAGTTAGATTCCAATAGATGTGTGGGAAAATTGGAATTTCTGCTGGTGCAGTATGTTGACAAAGAATCTTTCCCAGTATTTACTGGTACATTCCTCTGAACCAAGTCGGGGTCCATGGCAACAGAATACAGGGTCCCTATGGAAACATGAAAAAATCCACTGCCAGTGGCAGAAAGGGCATCATGGGTAGGTGTACTTAGGAATACCATCTGATTTTGCTGTCAGTTCATGGTTTCTCTGGATAGCTTAACAGGATTGTCTCACTTTTATCTATACTCAAAAGGGTCTGCTTAAAAGAATCTACACACTAAGGTTGTTTGGAAATATTTGACAAGATCACAACTTTATTACTAAACAAACTTGTGAGTGTGAGACTCAAACAAATCCAGAGCAGAAGGCTCTGATTGCCCCTCCTCCCCTAAATTCCCACCATGCTCCCAGGAATCCCCCAGAGAAGCCCAGCTCACCCCAAAACAGCCCTCTACCAAAGACTGAATCTTCACAGCCCCCCAAAACAAGGCTGCACTCTAGCTCTTCTCATCCTGAAAAATCTGAGCCCAAGACTTTTCAGCAGCAAAAGACCAAAATAACATGAAGCCTGGATAAAGAATTAAAGGTGTCCCTCCATCCTCTCCAGGTGGGGGAAACAAGTACCTGCAGGGCAGCTCTTCCCAAAAGCCTTGACCATTTGGCCAGTTCCTCAAGCCTGCGATTCCCCCGCCATCGGACCCTCCGATGGCTGACACTGAGGCAAAATGTGGCCATCGAAAATCTTTTTCCACTCCCTAAATAAAATTGCCTACAATATTATCCTGAGTTAACTTGCTAAATATTCCAGCTCACAAAGAGGAAATGCATTCTGCCTGGAGACAAGAACAGGAATAGTACATATAACTTCCCAGTTAAATGGAGAAGTTAGGTATAACAGGAGCCTATGACCAGGTGCCTGATTCAGGAATCTCAATTGATATCTCCATGACTCAAGAGGTCCAAAATGTCATAGGATGCCAGACAGAGTCTAATACAGGGATTGCAAATGTGGGGCACTCAGGCCACCCAATGACCATGACAGAAATCATTAATGAGTCACTCTGTTTTCTCTCTTAGCATAGACATGGCCTCAAAATCCTTCCAAACACAATGTTCGAGGTAGCCGCTTCTAAGAAATGTTACCCTCTCTCCCAAAAGGGAAGCTCTTTGTTAATTCCAGTCTAATACAACATAATATTCCAATATAAAAGGAAGAAATAGGTGGAAACGTATGAGTTATGTGGCAAATAGCCTAACTGCGTCCCTAACATGCCCCCTGTGTGGCATTTCAGTCTTCTGGAAGGAAAATAGTCCTGGGCAAGTGAGCTGCAGATGTCTTTAAGCCCTTAACCCAAAACTTGGGTTTAAAACCCTTTGCTTATTGAAACATGGCATTCAAACAAGAGTAAAGTTCATCAGCAGGAAATATTTTTTATATAAACACTGACCAGAGTTCTAGCCAGTTCAGTTTTTTCACAAAAGTGGCCAAGTTAAAAATCAGCTGTGAATATTCATTCAGTGCTATGGTAATCAATTGTCACACTCCTCTCTACTAAACACAGGAAATCATATACAGTTCAGTGTGCGGGAGTGAAGCCTTCTTATTTACAGTTCCAAAGTTCTCTTAATGATTGCCAACGACAGCCAGGGCACATCCATGGGAACTGATCCTCTACCATCAGGGCTGGCCTACAAGGCAACAGGGTGGCGACCCAGGCCCCAAACCTCTTCCTGCGTCTTCCCTGTAAGCCACACTGCCCAGGATGCCCCCATTACAGCTTTAATTTGAAGTTAGCATTTGACCTCCACAATCTAACAAAAACAGGGTAACAGAGTCAAGTCCACCACAAAGGAAACATTCATCACAACAGTCCTTTCCTCTGCAGCAGCATCCAGCAGCAGAAGACTGGGCATCTGGGCAAAAGGATGGGAGCTGCACCAGAGAAGGGACCCCAGGCCATGCCCTTTGTCCATTCACGATTCTGCGGCAAGCAGCCTTGCTTCCAGTGATCTGCTTTCTCTGCCATCAGTAAAGGAAATGGGAGGGAAAATGTATTGCTAGCCTCATCTCGGGATTAGCCAATCCTTCCCACGGAGGGATAGCTGCCAACTTCCCACTCTGCTGTTGTCCTGTGAGCTTTTCCTAGTCCCATGAAACCAA
This sequence comes from Aethalodelphis obliquidens, assembly GCF_003676395.1. Classification (NCBI taxonomy): domain Eukaryota; kingdom Metazoa; phylum Chordata; class Mammalia; order Artiodactyla; family Delphinidae; genus Aethalodelphis; species Aethalodelphis obliquidens. Next base: position 12,379,027 of record NW_020837948.1, read on the forward strand.
ATTTACAGGCAACTCCCACTTGCTAAGAGGTCAGGTTCCAAAGATGTGTTTGGAAATCAGTTGTATGTATGGCCAAACACATCTTTCTAAAGTTCTAGTGTTGTAAATAATGGTTTGGATGCCGAGGGCAGCCTCAAATCCTTATATACTCCTCAAGTACAGGACTGTGGAGATCACGAGTCTGGGTCTCCGCTCCTTTCCGCAGACCTGGGAGTTTGCATATCACTGTCTAGGGCTCCCTAGAGCTCCCCTCGCTGCCATGGTAGCAGGGATCATGCTTCTCTCCTCAGGGCTCATGGTGGGGGCTGTGGGAGAAGACAAGGGGCTGCCCTGGCTCCAAGCCACTCCCAGAGCTACAAACAGTTGAGGCCTTGGGAGAGAGGGACCTGTGGACTTTGGGGTGAGGAGAGAATGGATCCCAGTGATGGTGGTGAGGGTAAGGGGCCCTGAAGGGCCTGGGCCTTTTGCTGGCTTGGCCCGTGGCATTTGTTATTCAAGTCTCAGTCTCAAACTGTCTCTTTTACCAGCCTGGAAATCAGCACTTTTCTCTCTCCACTGACACCTGTTGTTTCTACCCAGCATTTCTATGGCTCTTGAGACACAAAGCACTCTCACTTTATCCCCCTTGAAGCCAAAATACAAGTGACTAACAAACATATATTTCTTAAGAGAACAGCATAATAATTAAGGAAATGCAAAGTAAAGCAAGGTACCATTTTTGTCACCCAACAGGTTGAAAGAAATAATAATGCCTAATGTTGGTGAGGATATGGGGAAGTGGGCACCCTCATATACTCCTTGTGGGCATGCAAGTTATTAGAACCTGTCTAGACAGCAATTTGGAAGTTTGTATCAAAAAGTCTTAAAATGTGACTCAGATTTCTCCTTTCTCCCAATATCCATTATTCCCTTCCTACAGAAATATATTTTTACTGGGCCCCTGACCACCCAGAATAAAGATGCCCTTATAGCTTGGTGAGGTCATATGACTAAGGTCTAGTCAAAGCAGAAATGGAATGTGATCACTTCTAGAAACTCTCCTCAGGAAACAGCTGGCATTGTCATTTACCTCTTTCTCCTGCCTCTTCCATCCATTGCTTGGGACCTAGATTGATGTGGGGAGATCAATAATGGCACATGAAGATGAAGGCTCCACCCTAGACGTGGTGGAGCAGAAAGGTGGAAATTGCCTGGGTTCCTTATTGGTTTACCAACCTCTGGACTCATGTGAGAAAGAAACAAAGTTTTACTCATAGCCAAACCTAATCGTACTGTTACAACATGCATACTCTTTGTCCCAGAAACCCCACTAAATTTGTCTTATTAATCTTTTGCATGTGCAAAGAGATACAAAATAGTTTAGTGGCTGCAGTGAGCATCTTTAAGTGTCAAACATTAGAATAAGCAGGTAGGTAGGAGGGAATGCAGAAAGGAAAGAAAGAAGAAAAGAAGAAAACATAAGTGAGGCAGGCAAAACAGTGAGGAGGAAATAGATGTTAACAGATAATCCTGGAAAGCACTATGTTTAAGCCAATTTGTGTTATGCATCTTTTCATTTTGGGAACAAGATCAAAATTCTAAATTAGAGAACTATATGAAATCTTGGGGTATGGGGGCTGAGAAGATGGAAGATGAGAAGTGTCTGGAGATTGGTGATCTTGTGGAGGAAATTAATACTCTGGAGGAAAAGCCAGACAACTGGCACCCTTATGACTTCAGACAATACATGGGATCAGCACCAAGGCAAGGTGGAAGAGGATGAACAAGATGACCTTAGAGGTTGCGATTTCACATTCAAACACAGCTATGAGATTTGCAAAATGTAACCAGATACCAATATTTACAAGAGATGTGTGGTCATAAAAGATAAGAATTATATGAAAGGAAAAGATAATTGTAGCAATTATCATGGTAGTTAAATTTAGGCCAAAAAAATACATTTATATATCTAATGACTAAAGATACACAAAATTCAATCAATTGGTATAGCCAACTGGGTAGAGGGTTGTAATCTAACTTGAAAACTAGAACTATTAAATCATATGTCTTAAATCTAAGGAATACAGGATACAACATCTAGAGTAGATAAAGGGCTCAGTATGTTTGGTCAAGGCAGTTAATCAAAGAACATGTTCTCTGGTATTTAAGAAACTTCAGAAAACAATACAAAAGAATATTATGTAGCCTTAAAACAAAAAGGAAATCCTATCACAGGCTACAACATGGATAAATCTTGAGGACATTACACTAAGTGAAATAAATCCATGATTCCACTCATATAAAGTATCTAAAGTAGTCAAAATCCTAGAAATATAAAGTAGAAGTAAAAATGTGGTCTCTAAGAGCTGAAGGTAGGGGAGAGGGGAAATTAGGTTTTAATGGGTATAGAGTTCCAGTTTTGAAAAATGAAAAAGTTCTAGAGGTCTGTTGTAAAACAATGTGAATACACTTAACACCACTGAACTGTACACTTAAAAATGATTAAGACGGCAAATTTAATGTTATGTAGTTTTTACTACAATTAGCTAACTAACTAAATAATATTAGCAAACTGAAAAGAGACCACCAGAATACTATTTTAAAAATAACCCCCCCCAAAAAAATGAGATGTTATAATTATTTGCTTAGGGGGTATCTGTCAGCTGTGTGAATATTTTGAATTTAATATAGAAATGTGTGTGAGAATCAAAATCTATAGTGTTTATAACTTTTGTTTTGAGAAGATAATTGTAATACATAAAAGATGTGGTCTATTGCAACAAGGGGCTGGTCTTCTAATTTCATTTTTTAAAAGTGTAGTGAAATAACTGATTAGAAATGTTAAAGTTGAAATTTTACAAATACAATATTAGAAATTTAAGAGAATTTAAGATTCCACCTTATTAATAAGTTGAACTTATTAGATTTACAAAAATTATTTAAGCACATGGGATGGTTTGTCACCCTAAAAGCTGGATTATTTAAAATAGGATTCAAATTTATTAAATATACAAATTCCATTTTAAAAACTTGATGGTGTTTAAATATGTAAAACATTAGTCAAAGGCCCTTTTATGTTTATGTGTTTGTTAAATTTTGTTAGACTGATGAATGAAACACCTGTAAGGTGATTTTAGCTTAAGAAACAACTAGGTTTTGTTGTTGTTGCTGTTGTTTATTTTTTTTTATTGACCTATAGTTGATTTACAATATTGTGTTAGTTTCAGGTGTACGGCAAAGTGATTCAGCTACATATATATATTTTTTCAGATTATCTTCCATTATAGGTTGTTATAAGATACTGAATATAGTTCCCTGTGTTACACAGTAAATCTTTGTTGCTTATCTATTTTATGTGTAGCAGTTTGTAACTGTTAATCCCATACTCCTAATTTATCCTCCCACCCTCCCTTTCCCCTTTGGGAACTGTAAGTTTGGTTTCTATGTCAAGAAACAACTAGGTTTTAGATTTATAACTTTAGTAAATCAAAATTAATTATTAACACTAACTTTAAAAGAAATTAAGAAAAAAATCCCATTTATAATGTCATCAAAAAGAATAAAAAATCTAGAAACAATTTAACCAAAGAGGTGAAAGACCTGCACACTAAAAACTATAAGACATTGATGAAAGAAACTGAAGAAGACACAAATACATAAAACCTGACTCAAATGTATTTGATACATTCCATGCTCATGTTTGGAAGAATTAATATTGTTAAAATGTCCATACTACTCAAAGCCATCTACAGATTCAATTCAATCCCTATCAAAATTCCAATGGCATTTTTCACCGAAATAGAAAAATCAATCCTAAAATTTGTGTGGAACCACAAAAGACCCCAAAGACCTAAAGCAACCTTGAGAAAAAAGAACAAAGCTAGAGGTATCACACTCTGTGATTTCAAACTTTATTACAAAGCTATAGTAATCAAGACAGCATGGTCTTGATTGGCATAAAAACAGGCACATAGATCAATGGAACAGATAGAGAGTCCAGAAACAAACCCATGCATATATGTGTGGTCAATTAATTTACAACAAAAGAGCCAAGAACATACAAGAGGGAAAGAACAGTCTCTTCAATAAATGATGTTGGAAAAACTGGACAGCCCCATGCAAAAAATGAAACTGGACCATATCTTACACCATACACAAAAATCAACTCAAAATGGATTAAAGACTTGAGCGCAAGACCTGAAATGATAAAACTCTTAGAAGAAAACATAGGTGGTAAGCTCCTTGACATGGGTTGTGGTGATGATTTTTTGGATTTGGCACCAAAAGCAAAGACAACAAAAGCAAAAATGAACAACTGAGACTCCACCAAACTAAAAAGCCATTGCAAAGCAAATACAAACAAAACCATCAACAAGCAAAAATAAACCAAAAAATCTGATTAAAGAATGGGCAGAGGATTTGAATATACATTTTTCTAAAGAAGATATACAGATGGCCAACAGGTATGTGAAAAGGTGCTCATCATCACTAATCATCAGGGAAATGCATATCAAAACCACAATTAGACATCACCTCACATCTGTTAGAATAGCTATCATCAAAAAAACAAGATATAACAAGTGTTGGCAAGGATGTGGAGAAAAGCAATGCTGGTGGGAACATAAATTAGTACAGCCACTATGGAAATATGGAAGTTCCTCAGAAAATTCAAAATAGAACTACAATGTGATCTAACAATTCCACGTCTGCATATTTATCTGAAGGAAACAAAACATTAACACAAAAAGATATCTGCCGCCCCATGCTCACTGCAGCATTATTTACAAAGGCCAACATGTGGAAACAACCTAGTGTCCATCAATGGATAAATGGATAAAGAAGATGTGATATACATATATAGTGGAATACTATTCAGATAAAAGAGAATGAAATCTTGCCATTTGCAACAAAATGAATAGAGGGTGTTATGCTAAGTAAAATAAGTCAGACAGAAAAGACAAATACTGTATAATGTCAATTATATGTGGAATCTAAAAACAAAATAAAATGAAAACAGAATCATAGATACAAAGAACAAATGAGTGGTTTCTGGGAGGAGGGGGTGGGGGTGAAATAGGTGAAGGCGATTAAGAAGTAAAACTCTCCAGTTATAAAATAAATAAACCACAGGTATGTAAGTAATATACAGCATAAGGAATATGGTCAATGATGTTGTAATAACTTTGTATGGGGACACATAGTTACTAGGCTTATCCTGGAGATCATTTCTTCATATATACAAATGTCAAATCACTATGTAGTAACCTGAAACTAACATGATAGTGTATGACAACTCTATTATTTCAAATATTTTAAAAAGTCAAGAAAGTAAATAAATGATATTCCAGTTTTTAAAAAAGCAATGAAACACACAATTAGGCAATAATAGTAACTCTGAAAAATGAATACACTTATAAGCTTAATTAATTTTATGAACAGGTTAAAACCTCAGGAAGGAATCATAGACATCTTCATGTCTAGTAATATTTTCTCCTTGGAAGATTTTCCAATTCATTCTTTTTCTCCGACCAGATTCTTAAGAAAGGCTTCTAACCACGTTATTCCCTGAACTCTCCATTTTGGTTCTTCCTGCCTGATGGTACATGTCTGTCTTCTGAACACAGACCCTTGTTACCCAAAGTGTGCTCTGTGGACCAGCAGCTTCTGCACAGCCTGAGAGTTTAGCAGAGATGCCTAATCTTGGGCAGGATGCAGCAGGGGTGGGGAGGGATGGGAGGATGGAACTTTCTCTCCAGGGGAGATACCCGAGACACCTAAAAGAAACTATTTTTCTAATACAGGTGGTTATGTGAAACCATCCTTTTTTTGCCTTCTAGGTAAACTGATTACCAAAATTAAACTGAAATTATTATCAATTCCTGTGTTTCAATTCCTTTTGATAACTTGCTGGAAACAGTTAAAATGGTGACAGTGCTAGGTGCCTGGCAGCAAAACCTAGTTGAAAAAAAGATTATGAAAGCAGAACAAAGAATCATGTGTTCTCTCTTCCTTCTCTGTCCACAAGGGTGCCTCACTAGTGTCAGCTGTTGAGAGAACAGAAGATTTACCAGTGGCATCCCCAAGAACAAGGAAATCAGGGAAGCATGATTGTCCTCTGGGGTTAAGCTGTGAAATCAAGACATCCGAGTGGAGACATGCAAAATACCCTTAAAGAGATCAAATAGCTTCTAGGCCTTTGAGAGTAGACAGTAAGCTGATTAAATATATTAACATATCTAAAGAAAAAATATTTCAGTCTCCAGGAACAGTTGGTCATCCAAGAAGGCTTAGAAAAGGAGAATTTTAGAGGCAAATTCTAGAGATGTCCATCCAAGCGGTCAGGAGGACACCTTGCAACCTGTCTTGTGTGAGATCAAGGAAGAGTTATCTTTACCATCATATGATGGCAATAATTTTTACCAGGTATGATGGTGCTGTGGGATCACCTTGCTTTCTGAGGCAGGCTGCACTACTGAATAAAATGATGGCGGTGTTAGGCTATGGGAGGCTGGAACCACGAAGCACTAAAAATTTTCTCTCTAACTGACCTTGCTCGGATCCACACTCCCCACATCAGCTGCCAATAAAATCTAGTTTCTCACATGCCAGACCTTCAAGGAGAAAAGGTATGACTACAAGACTGTAAGCACCTCTCCAGGTTCTGTGTAACAATGAATTAGCATCCCAGCTTTATAGATGGTTCCTATGACCTGGGTTAAGAGAAGAGAATCCTGGGAGACAGAACTATTTTCTCTGTGTGCTGACAATTGTATTTGTAAGTTTGAACCCTGGTTAAGTGCACCAAGATAATATCATCCCGAAGCTTCTGTAAAGTGGCCAGCCCAACCAGCGAACCCTCCCCACTCTTCACTCTGTGTGTATTCAGGGCTTTCCTTTGAAAATTTCCCATCAGCCTGGGCCACAGAGATCACTTCATGATTATTCTCTAAGATGTTTGATTATAAACATGTAAGTTTTCTTATTCAGCATCATTATTAATCAAACACATGCAAATAAAGAAAAAAAATAGCAAACGGAAAATTGCCACAGGGTATAAGCAAAAAGACATTCTATACTGCTGGTGGTGGTATAAATTGGAAAAACACCAAACATCTTAGAAATATGTGTATGCCTCTGACCCAGCAATTCTACTATTAGGAAGTTATCCTTACCTATTAATTATGGATATGAACAAAGATTTAACCACAATGATGTCTTCTAAAGCAGTCCATAATAGTTAAAACTTGGAAATCATGTAAATATTCAAGAGTTGAGATCAGTCAAATAAACATCTATAATGCAATAACATACTGACTTTTGTTAAATGTTATAGAAGTTCATTTACTGACCAGGAAAGACATTCACAACATATTTGTATTTTCTTCTTTTCACTTAGTTACATTTTATAATTTCTCTTCAACGAACATTTATTATGTATAGCCTTGGTTTTGAATAAAAATTTGAGAAATCACCCCTGTCTATATAAATAAAGAATAGACTCCAGGGATCGGAAGGAAGATGACACATACACTGGTCCAAGCCCCCTTACTGCTTGAGAGCAAATTAGCTATAAATGGTTTATCCAGGGCCACCCAGACGATTGATGGCCAAGCCAGTGCTATCACTCAGCTCTGCAGAGTTTTAAGCCCAGTGATGTGTCCAACCACTCCTAGTACCTCCAAATTAGAGCAGAACTTTGTCTCTCTCTATACTACTCAACAGCAGCATCTCAGCTCAGAAAGCAAAGGTGTCCCTCTAACTTTGTGTTGAGCCAAAATATTTGAATAAAATTGTATTTGTTGCTCTCTTCTACGTGTCCTACACACAATGGTAAGAAACCCCAATTGCAAACTGCACGTCACATGATATTCTAGGATTTCCTAAAGTGCATCATAAAACATCAAACTTCTCTTAAGACAGCTCAAAGATGTAGAGAATGGACTTGAAGACAGAGGGAGGGGGAAGGGTAAGCTGGGACGAAGTGAAAGAGTGGCATGGACATATATACACTACCAAATGTAAAATAGCTAGCTAATGGGAAGCAGCCGCATAGCACAGGGAGATCAGCTCGGTGCTTTGTGACCACCTAGAGGGGTGGGATAGGGATGGTGGGAGGGAGGCGCAAGAGGGAAGGGATATGGGGATATATGTATATGTATAGCTGAGTCACTTTGTTATACAGCAGAAACTAACACAACACTGTAAGGCAATTATACTGCAATAAAGATGTTAAAAAACAAAACAAAACATCGCAAAATGAATTGGTGAGATGGGGAGGGGAGGGAGGAGAGAAATGACAATGAAAAAAGGTCTACTTTGTAACCCAGACTTACAGTCATTTCCTATTGCGAAAGCTCCCCTACTTTTAATAAGCGTATCATTCTATGTATCAGAAAAGAACATGCTGGCCTCTCAGAAGTTGACTCGGGACTCTGTGGAGCTGCTGCAGGAAGGTTATATCTCTGTTCTCTTCTGTGACCTAAGTTCAATGACTCCCTGACCAATTTCCAAACAGACATTTATTGAAGGACTGTAATGAACATCGCAGCATCCAGCCTTGAATCATCTTTCTACAACATCTGCTTTCTCCTCAAGTGACATTCATTTGGAGATTTTTCATAGGACAGAGGGACACAGTTAATGCTTCCCTCCTTACACAGGCCAAGAAAGCAGCAGTGAATGAAAGGGAATGATCCAAGATGCCCCATCTCCCCAGGCCTCTGTTCCAGCCTCCCCTAAATGCAAACCAACACTGCAAAAAATAAATGAACCTCCAAGGGATGCAAGTCTTACTTACGGACACACATTTCCCTGCTCTCATAAAATCCAGGACAACACTGGGATTTGCGCCTATACATAGTTTTTTCTCCATGTCGATAGGCTGTCCGATAACTGATTCTATAGAAAGGGGAAAAATCACATTGTTACTTTATTGGACCTGTAATTTGATTAGAAATCAAGACTTTATATTTTAATACAAAAAGCTATTAAATATAATAAAGGTATAAAAAGCAAAGTACTCCAAAATAATTAAGAAGAAACATGGGATATATGTTTTGACCAATATTATGCTAACTCACTAATTTGCTAAGAATATACTGATTGTCCATTTAAGCCAACCTACGCTTTATTTCAAGGAATCAAGTTTCATGACTTCCCTACTTCACTTATCTCGAGATATCTCATATCAGACTCCTTCCCAGTTTGCCAAACACAGAAATACATCTGAGCTTCCATTACCTGTGTCGCGTGCATTTAAACCAGTTCAGAATGTCAGTGCAGCTAGTGTAGTAAATTTGATCAAAGGGATGTGGGTATGACTCTTGCACAGTCACGGAGTAGCTGAAAAGAAGAGGAAAGAGAAGGAATCAGTATTTCTCTTTCTTACATTACTGATAGGCTGTGTACCAAAAAAACAGTGATTGGCTAAATTATCTCCACTTGCAACTCCACACTGACCTTTAACAGAGAATCTTCAGGTTTTTTCAGGTTTCTATTTGTACTAGAACCCTAAAAGATCCAATATTAATAATATATTTTAAAGACAAGGGTTCATCCTATACAGTTCAAAAAAATCTCATTTACTATTCACCCAAAACTCTGATATTCCTAAATTTAAAAACGTATCACCACATATTTTTCTGTATTTAATTCCATACCCTCCCCCGGGGTCCAGGGATATCAAGACCTTTCACAAATTGTTTTCAATCTAGGCCTCATGCAAATAATAAGGGTAATCAGCAAAAAGACAATCCAAGTATATTTTGCTACTGATTTTGGAAAATCAGAAAGACTATATTTCTCTGGTTGGAACTTGTAATAATTTTCTTTCTTGTGCCTGCCCTACTTCTTAGGCAATGGAAGAATATATACAACCTCTACATAGAAGCTACAAAGAAGTCTTTAAACCCAATTCTAAACATATGGCTGAGACAGCCTGAAATAATCATATGAACAACCTGTTGCTACTTAAACAGTCTGTTTTCCAACATATTTTCACTAACAGCTTCTTGTTAGAGTAAAAGCATGCACTCCTATGGGCCTAAGAATGTGGCTGAAAAGCACCCATGAAATATAAAGAATATTCAATGTTCAATCCTATATTTCTTCATTTCAAAGCAGTCTATCACATGCTCAAGAGCTCAGATTTCTTGCCTACAGGAAAATCTGGAGAATCTTCTTTTCAAAACAATTTATTCTATTTTCTTTAACAGTCTCTTAAAGATTTCCACTAAAATCTTTAATTCATGCTAACAACAATGACAACAACAAAATGGGCCTCAATCATGGACTCACTTGGTGTAGATCAATAGCCCAAGTTCATTAACAGGAACTATCAAGTACAGAAGGTACGGAAGGAATGAGGTTAAAATTTCAGCCTGAAGAGTTCAGGTTAGATAGAGAGCAGAAACTTCTGATTTGAAAAGCTAAGCAGTATTGGCCTCACAAACAGCAATTTCTTTCTCCAAGTGGTCTCTCTCAGCCATTATGAGACATCCATGAATTAATCATACAATTCATACTGTTTGTACTTGATTCTTTGGGACATTGCAACTTGATTTCTAGGTAAATTTAGGGATCCTCCACAAGCCTGAGGCAGATGCAGTAAGTCCCAGTGAAAAAATCACTGCATTAGAATAAGGCAGGGTTATCATCCTGATCTGACACTGAGCACCTGGCTGACCTTCAGCAGGTAACCTCACTTCCCGGGGTTTTGACAATCACATCATAAAATCAGAGATGTTCTTGGAGATCCCTTCTTACTTGGCATTCTGCATTTCTAACATACATTTCAGATGACTACTTCCTTCTATTCCAGCAGACAACACCTGCAGGAACAGGTTCAGACGAGCGTCGAGTACGCCATTGCCTACATCTCTGATATAACTCCTTTGGGGTAAAGCGAGAGGCCTGCGTTAAAATATAAACGTTCTTGGAATGAAATATCACGTGAAGCTATTCAGATTTTCTTCAGACCCCTAGCAGTGTCCAGAGGTTCAGGTTGTTGCAATTTCTAAGACTTCCTCGCCAATTCTTTTCCCTCCCTATCCAGCAGCTTGTAAAGGCCTGCAGCATTATTTCTCCATTCCATTTCTAGTGGAGAGCAAAGCGAATGAATGTCCTGTGTGTGTGGAACTGCCATCTAGGCAGTCCTACATTCCCATGAGCAAAACAGAACAACTTTCCACATGTGCTATGGGAATGAAAAAGAAACCACCCTAAATTAATGCTGCTTGGGTGAAAAAATGTAATCTACCAGGCTCCATAGTACTAATTTAGCTGAACTAAATTGGTTTGTTAGAACTAGGCCTGATGCAGTATTCCCACAAAATTTCACAGGCCATGCTAAGTGTTAAGATCTGAATGCCTTGGAGAGCAAAAGTGATAATCAACTAAGGGACCCTGGCCAAACACACGCCATTGGATGTGATGGGGGAGCTGACTCCACAAGCAAACGTGAAAAGTGTTTTCACTAATTTCTAGCAGCCTGGAAGGTTTCTTCAATAAGAGAAAATGTTAGAGTACATGAGCTTCCTCTTCTGGACATTTGCTGCTCACCAATAGCTTAATTTGCAGGATGCTTCTCTGCTTTTAGGATATAAAAAAGCTCTTCTCTATAAAAGGATAATCAAACCATTAAGGATTCCAATTCAACAAATGTTTATTGAATAAATTCAATTCCTGCCCTCAAAGGGCTCTCAAGAGAGGCCAGCACGTAAATGCTAAAAATAACCTGCTCTTATTTTAATAGAGAAATATAGAGAGTTTGGGGGAAATCGAAGTGTAAAATTTATTATGGTTGAGCATCTCTCTTCAGTCTTGACACTTCTAATTAGAATTATTCAGTCTCAAACTCAATGAAGAACAGACCGAATATAAATTACTTTTCACATTGATCAGCTACTGAGGGTTCCACTTAAGTTTACGGGAGAAGGGTTCGAAGCCTTTTCAACCCAAATTTCTTTTCTGTTCTTTTGCATACATTCTTTTTCTTTTCTAAACAATCTCTTTTTTACTTTTCTTTTTTTTTTAATTTTTTTTTTTTTTTTTTTTTTTGCCGTACGCGGGGCCTCTCACTGTTTTGGCCTCTCCCGTTGTGGAGCACAGGCTCCGGACGCGCAGGCTCAGGGGTCATGGCTCACGGGCCCAGCCGCTCCGAGGCATTTGGGATCTTCCGGGACCGGGGCACGAACCCGTATCCCCTGCATTGGCAGGCGGACTCTCAACCACTGCGCCACCAGGGAAGCCCCAACTTTTCATTTTTAATGATATTATAATCACACTAGAAAATTTGGAAAACAAATCTTTAAGAAGAGAGGGAGAGAAGTGTATAACTCTTACCTAACCACACATAGCATTTTGCTGTACTTCTTTTACCATCCCTAGGGTTTTTAGTTTTTACTTATAGTTTTGTCTTTTTGTTTTTATATTTTCATACTCATGCTATACACATAATTTTAAACCTACTTTTTAAATTTAAGACTATCATAAGCATTTCTCCATGTTAGTAAATAGTCTTCAAATTATGACTACCAAATACTCACAACTACACCTAATTTGCTCAATACCCACCTATCATTAGACAATTAAGTTGTTGTCACTTTTCAAGGGGCCACTTTCTGGAAGCTGTGTGCTCGCATCATGAAGGGAAATGTCTCTGAGAACTGGATGACTTCCTCTGGTCCTCAGTGCTGCTGTTTGAACTTAATTACTACCTCTTGATAGTCCACACCTCCCTGTTCATCTGCAGCTGCTCTTAAAGTCACGAATGGGAAGCAAACTTCTCGATTGTCTAGTCCAATCCCATTTTCATCACAAATAAGCCACACCGAGCTCCCAGTGCTAGTGGTCAGTCTAGAGCCGGTACTAACACCAAGACCCCCAGACAGCATCCTGTACCTCTGTCCCCTCTCAGATGTTGTAGAATATTGAAAGCTTCTAAAGCAGACAGTGAGTGGCAAACTGTGGTATAAAAGGAATCTGGTCCCAATTCTACACTATTTTCAGCATCAAGATGCAAAACCCTTTATCTCCTGCTTGTTTGTTTAATCTTCTCAAACACACTGAAAACATATCATCATGGTGATTTTAAACTATTAAGTATTGTCCAGGGAGGAACCCCAACAAGATCTAATTTAAGGTCAAAGAACAGGGGGGGAAAGCCATCATCACTTGGACACATTCCAAAGTGGTTAATTACATTTCATCTGCCTAGATTATCTTGTTACTTTAATTAAATATGGTAATAATTATCATTTCTTATCTCTGCTCGCTTCAGGACTGCAGCTTCAATTATTACCACTCCTGTGTCCCACCCCCAAGGGGTTGGGCAGAGAAAGGCTTCTCTTCATTTGTGCCTTCTTTAGAAGAAACCCCATTATATGGAAATACTTAAACTCACACAACAGGGAAAGGAGATGGGGAGAAGGAACAGATGATTCATGGAGTTATTCATTTTCCAAAAGGATGCTGTGCAGAATTCCTTTAATAACAAGGAATTGTGTATTTTAAATGATTTAATTTTCCTTCATTTCCTTTCATGTATAACTTCTAAGAATCACAATTGCTGCATTAAAATGAGGCATACTTTTATTTGAAAATAAATGATTCAGTAGGTCTGGGGAGGGACCTGAGAGTCTGCATTTCCAACAAGCTCCCAGCTGAGGTTCCTGCCACTGCAGCTCCACAGACCACACTCTGAGAAGCAAGGCTGCAGGTGATTCCATGGCTCGGAACCATTGGTGACAGGTGGGTTTTAGTGTAAGGAAAACCTACAATGAGCACTACTTGGCCCTACTACCAGGACTTTTGTCCTTGAAGCCAATCTTCCTCTCCCTGTTTCAATTCAAGCTCATTTCGGTTTTTGAAAATACAGGAGAACCTGTCAGCTGCACCTTTATTTGATCATTTTAATTTATACTCCTTTTCTCCATTCTTGCCAAAACAATTCCACTTTTTTTTTAACCTTTCTTCAAAGAATCATTATCTAGCCTTATAACAGAAAATCTATCAATAAGAAAATTGTAGCTGTCAATTTTTCTTTTTAGCAGTTTATAGGAAAAATATAGACAGGAAAAAAATCTCCATCATTTTCCGATTTTTCCACACTGAATTTCTTCCCCATTAGTGAGTATTTTAGCGGTTACTCTAATCACCTGTACAACAGTGGAATTATATTAGGTTTAGAGATTAATGTGCCCCTTCTCTATCACTCCCCCCTCCCCACCCCCACTACTGATGTCCATATTTAGTCATTTCCTTTCCTACCAGAAGGTGAGTTTACTCCTCAACAATTATTCACTGAGCATATGCCATATGCAAGGCAGTGTTTTAGACATTGGGAATTTAAAATGGTGAACAGAACAATGCAATTATGTGTTGGTAAGTATGGTTAAATATTGAGCAAGAAATCAGGACAAAATGTGTACATTTGAGTGGGTGCTGGATTACCTGAAGTCTTGGATTCTTTTCTCTTTGTAGCCTTTCCCTCAGAGAGCTCATCTGTTCTCTCATCATGCTGGAGACTCCCAAATCTATATTCCCAAACACTTTCAGGCCCATATTTCTTTTTTCTTTTTTTTTTACATTCATCCAGCACTTTTTATTTTACAAAACATCTTTCATACATTATTTGATGCAAGTTTCACAATAAATCTTTGAATTGGATGATGTTAAGAGACTCATCCAAGATCACTGGACTGCTTAAGTGAAAAAAACAGGGCTAAGCCAATACTCTTTCTTATATTTCATAAGGCCTTTTTGTCCACGACGATTATAAGATAGGACAATGTCAAAACAAACTGGGGAGGGGGGGGCTTCCCTGGTGGCGCAGTGGTTAAGAATCCGCCTGCCAATGCAGGGGATACGGGTTCGAGCCCTGGTCTGGGAAGATCCCACATGCCGCGGAGCAACTAGGCGCGTGCGCCACAACTACTGAGCCTGAGTTCTAGAGCCCTCGAGCCACAACTACTGAAACCTGCGCGCCTAGAGCCTGTGCTCAGCAACAAGAGAAGCCACAGCAATGAGAAGCCCTTGCACCGCAACAAAGAGTAGCCCCTGCTCGCGGCAACTAGAGAAAGCCTGCGTGCAGCAACGAAGACCCAACACATCCAGTAAAAAAAAAAAAGAAAACCTGGGGGAAATATCTTTTTAATGTTTTGTTTAAATGAAAAGTTAAACATTCATCCAGGCCCATATTTCAAACTGATCATATCAATACAACATGATAAAACCACAATAATCTCTTCCCTGTCAAATCAGCTCTCTTCTTTTTATTTTTCCATATGTGCAGTGACACCTCCACTCTTTCACAGCAGGTTCTAAATCTCAGCCTTTTCTGCCTCTTTCACCTCCACAGTTAATGTATTACCAAGATCTCTTGATTCTTATCTCACAGTACCTAACAAATTTGATTTTTCCTCCCATTCCAAAGCTACCATCCTCTAAGAACTTCAACCACCAATGGACGATCCCTCTTCTAAATTTGATATGTTCTTATTCACGTATTCATCAATTCATTTTTATTACTTTAATCATATTTATTATGTACTTTGTTGGTGAAATGTTTTATGAGTGGTTCTGTGAAAATTATAAAGATAATTAATAGGAGGTCCCTTCCCTTAAATTCTATATAACATGGTTAATAGCACAAATATATAGAACTTTATTACACATTCATATTTCCTCTATAGCTTAAAGTTTCATAAGACTACATAACTCTATTGATTGATCAGGAAAATATGTTTTTGTTACCCTGAATGTAATACTGCCAATGGAGATGGGGACGAGCCCTCACCGATAAATAACGCTATGAGTGAGGAACCAGTGTGCCCCTAGAATAATACAGCTGCTGTGCTTGAAAGACTCTGAGCTTTGTGCATCCCACCCGTGGGTGACACAGCGATTAGAATGTTTACTCTGTGGTGTACTCATCAGGATGCTGAGGGTGACAGGAAAAAGAGACCAAGAGTTTGATGTCATTGAACTTACAGCTATTACAAATATGTATTAATCTCTAGTACTTGACACCTTCTATTTGCTTGAACAACTTGCAAGTGCAATGTTAATTTCGGATAAAGATACACACTTTCCTAGGAATGCAAGTAGCACGTGAGAGCACAGTAAACTGCATTTGACGGCACTGCAGTATCACTAAATGGTTTGTACTGTTTCTGTGTTCCAAAAGGGACTATAAGATGACCTATTATTTTGTACTTCTTCTGTATTTCCTACTGCAAATCACCTAGATCTGGATACTATATCATCTGCTTTCAAATAATCTATTCAACCTTGCCCTCCTCAATCCTGTACTGACTCTAGTTTTACTGGGCACAGTCCTTAGTGGTCTGCATGGCACTGGTTTCAAACTACCTTCCATCCTAGAACCCCACCCAGTCACTGCCATCTACTCGTCTTATTCAGGTCTTCAAAGACATCTCAGGGGACAATACTTCCATGCAGCCTTGCCAGTTCCTCCAGAAATCATGTCTCCCTTTCAGGCCACCTACTGCACAATTTTTTTATGCCATTCATTTCAACACTCTAGGATATTATTCCACACTGTCTTCCACTGCTCCCTCATTGGTTCCCATGCATAGGTCCAGTTCCACCCAATTATTGCAAACAGATACAGAGCAGGGAGAAGACCTTAGGGAGGTCGTTTTAATCAATCTATTAATGTTTTCCTTGGTCTTACAACTGCACCTGTGTTAGAATCAGTATATCAAGTTTTCTTCACATAATATATATTCTCTAAGACCAAGGTGAATTATACTATCTAATTATTACATGTAACTAATGATTTTTACATATAAGTAATTTTATAATCTCTTCTCAAATTCTAATTTTATATATGGTACTGATAATGAGAGTATATAAAGGAATCTATTAGAAATTATTTCTCAGATTACTTTGAAAACCATTACCTTTCCCAGTGGCTACACACATTAGGGTCTTCAAGGTTCAGAGATGATGCTGTCCTGATCCAGTGGCATAACAGTATACAGATAAAGCCCAGGCATGAGTTCAAAGAAATAACCATTGTTTCTGAAGAACAACCTACAAGAAAAAAAATCCAAATTAAAGATGCGTTAAAATGACCCAAACAGAATTCTTCTGAGCACATCAACTATTCAGTACCAGTTGTTACTAGGGCTGAAACATGCATAACGAGTCTTGGATTTAAGATGGGTCACCAGCTCTCACGGTCCAGGAGAGAGAGATATTTCTTAAGTTGTCAGGATGGTCACCATTTTGTAAATTACTAAAAAGTGCAAATCATCATTAATTGCCACCATAACAAGAGACCTTCTCTTCCATGCCAGCTAACATTAAAGGAATCTTCCCAAACAGCTCAGAGCAACACAGTCTTCCAGATTCTCTCACCAGGCATATTTCCCTTCTGGAAGAAGAGGGCACACAGAGGAATCTGGCCTCATTTGTCCTAGAGGATAAATAATGAAACAGAAGCTCCATTGACTCAAGAGAGAGGCACCTCAGGCTTAAACTGAGAGTCATTCAATAATTCATTCGACGAACACTGAATGCCCACTCTATCCTAGGCACCGTGCAAACACTGGACATAAAACGCACATCTAGTTCCTGTCCCTGCCCATCAAGATCTTTATAATTTAATAATTGTGATTTACATTTCTTATATTTAGTGCTTCTGTCTCCCCATCTGCTGAATAGAGACAAAACCAGCTGTTTTATAGAGGTTTCTACATAGGTGTATAGAAAAAAAGTGTAAAGGTGTTTGGCGGTCAGTGTTAGAAAAAATGAACCTGGTATTACTATTGAGAGGAAGAAAGACCAAAAAGGAAAAACAATTAGCAACATATCTTCAGAAGAGTTAGGCCTGCAAAGGAGACAGAAGAAGAGGGAGGAGAATGTTCCAGGCAGAGGGAATGGAGGTGAGCAAAGGTCGGGCACACTTAGGGAGCTCAAACTAGCTCAGCTGGAGAAAGATATGGGGCGTATCACCATGGGTTTTATAAGACATTGCAAAGTATGTGAACCTCATCCGAGGATTACCGAGAGCTAGGAAAGGCTACAGGGTGACATTCGAAAGATCACTGGTTTCAGGGGGTGAGGGACCTGCAGGAGGAGACTATTAGAGGGAGGTCAGGTGAGACACCACTGCGAGTGAAATAAGGAAGTAACACTGGGGTTGCAGGGAACTGAGTGACTCTGGGAGTTTTTCAGGAGGCGAAATAGACAGGACTTGGTGATTGATGTGGGAGTAAGAGTGAGGAGGGATGCCTGATATGGCCCCTTGGGTGGAGGGTGAGCCCCTCATGGAGATGGAAGCACAGAAGCCCTCCTCCTGGGAGGCAGGGGAGGGCAGGGGTGTGGGGAAACTGGCCCTTAGTGAGGAGGAAAAGTTTGTCACACTATATAAAATGATTTTATATAATCATTATAAAAATGGACATAGAAATAGCCGATCCAGGATTTCCCCGGCGGTCCAGTGGTTAAGACTCATCGCTTCCAATGCAAGGGGCGCAGGTTCAATCCCCGGTCAGGAAACTAAGATCCCACATGCCGGGAGGCCAAAAAAAAAAAAAAAGAAAACAAGCATTAGCCTGCTTGTTGGTAAACTGGTGAAACTAGTAACAACTGGTCAGATTATGGGACTAAGCAGTTATTTTCTGGGTGAGAGCTGGCATTTTGAGAAGTTGTACTAATTTTCCATACCATGAGGTTACCAGTTTTTAGTGTCTGGGAACCAAATTCATTGAATAATAATCTTGTGGTTTTAAAAGGTAAGTTTATCTTAAAACAAACAAATAATAAACAACAATATGGGCAAACACCTAACCTTAGGAAATAGTTTATCCTTCAGATTCCAGACAATAGATTAAATGAGGAAGTATTAAGTTCTTTAAAATCAAGATTGTTGTAAGCACAAGTATATTAAGTATATTATGACAAATTACCTATCTCTAAATCCACAAAGGCTAAAACAAAAGAAAATGTTTGATTTGGAATAAGGAATAAAGGTCATGGATTTGTAGGATAATTAAAAGATAGTGTAAGCCACTATGAGAGGTAGTGAAATCTTTGAGAGATTTCAATCATTATGAAATAATTCCAACATATAAAGCATAAATGAGTGGCCAAAATATTGCTTATAAATTAATTCAAATTACTGATGTTTCTCACAGGCTAACCATCATGAAGTCGTAAAATCTGAAGCTTAACATTATATAATTAAAGAAGCTATGCAACTTAACAGAAATAAATACAAAGTAATGATGATGATGATAAACAATAACAGCTAACATTTCCTGACCTATTACTCTGTGCCAGGCACAGTGCTGAACCTTTTACATGAATTACCTATTTAATCTGCACAGTAATTTACATAGGTATTTTTATCATCCCCATTTCACAGTTAAGAACATGTAATATACTGTGCTGTTTTCCTCATCCATCAAAAAAAGTAAACCTTTTATATTTTGGTTGTAACAAATAAGCATGGCAAATATCTCTCTGTCTCATTGCCTTATCTATGTCAGGTAAGTATTCTGTTTCAACGAAGTGTGAAATATGTATCTTAACTTTCATTCTTTCCTAAAGACAAAACAAGAGCTGGTCAGCAGTAATCTGACAACTACTCACAAACAATTACCCCAAATTGGAAAGTTTATATCCTGAGTCACCAACTCAGACTCAAACCATCCATTTCCCAATTAGAAATGTTTAGTCTGTAAAGTTGGAAATTGCTGGAAGCAATGAATCAAACTGCCAAGAAAAAGGAAGAGGCTGTGTTCTCTCTCTCTCTCTCTTTTTTTTTAATGAATTTATTTATTTATTTATTTTATTCTTGGCTCCGTTGGGTCTTCGTTGCTGCCTGTGAACTTTCTCTGGTTGCGGCCAGTGGGGGCTACTCTTCGTTGCAGTGCACGGGCTTCTCACTGCGGCGGCTTTGCTTATTGTGGAGCACAGGCTCTAGGCTCGTGGGCTTCAGTAGTTGCAGCACGCAGGCTCAGTAGTTGTGGCTCACGGGATTAGTTGCTCCGCGGCATGTGGGATCTTCCCGGACCAGGGCTCGAACCCATGTCCCCTGAATTGGCAGGCGGATTCTTAACCACTAAGCCACCAGGGAAGTCCCTGTGTTCTCTTTTAATGTGAAAATGTTACCGTTAATTTGGTGTCTCTTTTTGTTTTGTACTTGATGCATGGCCCCGTGAAGGGTTTAACCTCACTAAGGGGATGGCAGAAAAAAAAGAAAAAGCAGAATTTGGTCACCTCCTTATTGCTTCTGAAATTCAGCATACAGAAAAATCAAACTGCACTGCAAAGTTGCCGGCGGCATTCATGGAAGGAAAAATATCAGTATATTTAAAATTGTATATATGTCACTCCGTCTCTTACTCCCAAAGCATTTTCCAAATCAAAATTAGAAAATTGAGTTCTAGAATAATCTACATTAAAGTATAAAATGTTCAAAGCAAAAAGAATTGCTAAATCAGAAGAAAGGATCGTGCAAACTCACATGAACTGATTAAAATCATTTGAGGAAATAATTCATATGTTATATTGATACATGGTAAGGGGAGAAGACATTTCCCAAATGTGCCAATGAGCTGCAAAGGAGTATAGAAATGAAATATTTCCCTATATTCAGAAACATGGGTGGTCCTTCCTTTTGTTTGTCTTGTCACTGATAGGCAATCCAAACAAGTGGGTAAGGCATTTCATATACGTTTTCCCTTTTTGATTTGTTTTCTTCTATAGGTTTTGATGAGTAAACGTGTGTACCTTTTTTCCTTTGTGTCTACCCTGAAGGAAAAAACTTCAATAAACATTTTTCTTCCTCATTTCTCTTTTAAGCTGTGCCATCTTGTCTGACACTATAATCTTAGAGCGCAAATGAAAACAAAGCACAATCTTTAAAAAAAAAGCATTATTTCAACTGAAAAAAGAAGGCAACACAGTGGTGATATGCTTCCTGAAACAGACATTCTGAAAATATTCAAAACTCTAAATTGGCTATTGAGCTACCCCTACCCACCCAGTCTTTGCCTTCAAATCATTTGCCTCTTAAGTTTAACAAAATTTTAAATGTGAAAAAATAAAGAGACATTTGCATGAACCCCCTAGTGCCAAACTTGATTGCATTCCATATCATTCACTTAATTATTATGGAAAAATCAAAACAGAAAATCAGTAGAACTGATTAGCATTGCTAAAGTGCTCCTATTAGAAAGAGGAAACACAGCAGGCAGAGTTAACTCTTACTGCCTACGGGGAAGGCAGGCTTTGCTTATTCTACTACAAAAAACTCAGTAAACAATCAGGTTGAATAAAATCCTTACAATGGATGAGTCCGAGTTGTGATGACAGGGAGTAGTTTCTTTATGAGTGTGTTAGGGAGAAATAAATAATGGGGCGTTGACTTGCTAATTTATTTTTGCAACAACAGAAGGATAAATGATTCCAGACAATTCTTTCTGGCTCTAAAATCTACTTCCTTATTAGAATCATTAAGTGCACACATAGAAATAACTTGGATGCCCTTACCCACTGTTTTTTCAAGCTCACTACTCTAAAATCCTCTCACAGTTCTCTCGATGAAAGTGATTTACTGATTAAGAACAGCCACATTCTCACAATTTCCCCCCTGGATACCAAGAGTCACCTAGTCTACTGATCACTCTATCACGTTATCTGTAAAGGATGTACTAGCTTTACCTTGAATCACTCAGAAAGGCTGCCCAGATGTGCTGTACGCTTCCTGGAGCTCTGAACCTGTGAATAGAGTATCAAAGGTCCAGCTTCAGGGTAGTCAAGATGTCAAAAGAGTACCGCTTGCTGGTTGCCCCAAGAACAACCTCAGACGACGACTTCCATGGAAATACTACTTCGCCGATAAAAGGAATCCCTGAGGCACTGTCCTGATTTCTATTTTCACCACCCAAAGCTAGTTCTTCTAATAGCGTATTAATTTACTCAAGCATAACTACACATTGGAAGCAGTAAAATGCTATCTATTTTCATCTGGGGATCCTCACATCATTTTGCTAACATCAAATACCACAACCAAGATATGCTTCTAAGTCAAACTAAATCATGTTGTAATGGCAGCCCCCCCAGCATTCCTTGGAAGCTTCTAATAATAAAAGTTAAATGAGTGTGGCTATTAACATTTAAAAAAAGAAAGGTATTCTCAAATTCTATTTTATAAACTTATAAGGATTTTATAAACAACCAAAAAAAAAAAAAAACCCAACGCATTAGCATGAAGTGGGTGTTTAATATCAGTTCTGGCATTCACTGAGCACTTCACATCAAGCAAAAACTGGGCAAACCCCTGAGGCTGCCAGGCACTGAGATACCCTGAGGGGCTCACACCGCACGGAGAACAGCCACAACCGTTGGCCATCTCAACACAGCAGGATGCAGCCACAATTAAGGATTAAGACTGAAAGAGCTGCTGGGGTAACATAGAGGTACAGCCTCACCTACTTAACCAGCCGCCCCACAGGTGTAATCTAGGTGACATTAAGGGAGAGTTTGGGGGAAGCCATGGTCACCCGCTCATCATCAACTCTGCAAAGTACTCTACGACATCCCTGTAAATCCATCTCCTACAGCATATGGAAAAAAGTCCACAAACAGTCCTCACTAAGGATCTAAGTGCAAGCAACTGCGGGGAGTATTATGACTTATGAAGCATGGTCTCTAGCTTCAATAGTTCAAAATCTACTATGGAGGAAGATTATAAATAAAATATAATTATTTGACAAATGAGTCAATGTAGAAAGAATTGCCAGAGTTTTAAGAAGATAGAAAAATCGATGTGAGCAGTGAAGGCTCATGAAAGAGGTCAAACTTGAAAAGAAAGTTTCCAAAAGGAGAAAAACTAGAAATCACTGAGTGCCTACCTTGTACCTCATACCTCACATGCATAATCTCACTGGCTGAGGTTAAATGTTTCACCTGAAATCAATTAAAACAGAGCAGTGATTCGAACATGGCTGGCTGATGACTGCAACATCTGCGATCTGCCCTCAGCATCACATCAGGATTAAAGGAAGCCTTTGGGCAAATGAATACAATGGGGAGGGGCCACGAGGTAGAGGGAAAAGTGTGAGTCAAGCCTTGAGAGTGGAGAGCAGGAGGTCTTGTAAGGAATCTTGAGAAGCAGTGCTAGAAAGGAAGGAAGAGCTTCTTGATGAAGGGTCTGGAGCCCCAGGCTAAGGAGTTCAGATGGTTTTATTCTGTCTGCAGTGGAATACACTTAAGTCTATGAGCAGGGTGCATTATTTGATGAAAGAGGTGTTCTGAAGATTAACACAGAGTAGGTGTTCAAAATCCAACCAAGGGATTGCCTCCTGGTGGTGAAGAAAGTGAGTGGAGATTAGTGTCTTCGGGTGTGACGTGGGATGCCTGTCCCAGGGTGGTAGCCTCAGGAATGGGAAGTATGTGAGAGAGCAATGAAAGAAAGAATTGGCAGGATTGGGACACATACTAGAAAACAGGGTTGATAACTGGGAGAGCTGTTCTGGGTTTAAGCCATTCTCAGTCCCAGTTATATTTTCTTGATTCAGTCTATTTTTATCTCCTACTGGGAAAACAATACACCTCTTCTTTATTAGAAAAAGACTTCAAACTTCAAAACTTCAAACACTACTTCTCATTCCAGAATTCAGTAAATAAAATTATATTGATTTTCCTAAACTCTCACAATTTAATATTCCTCAGTAATATTCCTACCTATTCTTCCCAACATGAAGATCTCTTAATTTTTTTGGCCCATCCAACAACAAGCCCTTTATCCCTTTTATAAGATACACTCCTTCTTTCCCTTTTTCAACAGCTATGATTTGCAGCACTCATTATACCCTATTGTTGTAGCCAGCCTCCCGGATGACCTCCAATGAATTCTGTCTTGTGTAAACCCTTCTCACAATGAATAGACTTATGTAACCAATAGGATATTGCAAAACTGACAGAGTATAACTTCCAAACCTAGGTCATCAAAGGCGTTGCAGTTTCCATCTTGCTTTTTGGATCACCATTCTGCAGGAAGCCAGCTGCCATGTCATTAAGACACTCAAGCAGCCCTATAGAGAGATGGGCATAGTGAGGAACTGAGGGCTCCTGCCAACAGCCATGTGAATGGATCCTCCAGCCCCTGTCAAACCTTCAGAAGACTGTAGTCCCTGCTGAAATACCAGCTACAACCTCATGAGACCCTGAGCCAGACCCACCAACTAAGCTTCTCCCAAATTCCTGATCCACATAAACTGTGAGATAATAAATGTTTGTTGTTTTAAGCCACTAAGTTAATTTGTTACACAGCAATAGATATCCAATATGCCTATATTTCAATATGTCTATACCAAAAATATTTTGACTTCCAAAATAGTTCTCAAAAATGCCTGCCATTTAGTTGGCATCTTCAGTATCAGTCGTACACAAAAGAAACCACCTGCAATGCTTCTGAAATCTTTTCTCTACATTAGAACTCCTAGCAAGAGCCCATCAACTTCTAATTGCACTTCGACTTATTGCGTCCCTAGAGGCATGACCTCACAATACCTGTGTTTTAAGGTGCATCTGCTGCTTTTCCACACAAAGCACTGTCCCAAATTATCCTGCCATTTATCCTTAACCATTTAGCATCTGACTATCCAGAAGAGTTGATCTGCTTCACAACTTGGAGAGTTCATCACGTGCTCTGTGCAATGTCATTTGTAAAATATTAAATGAATGGATTCTAGACTTTTCCATAAGTTAATTTTTCATCTACAAATACATGTTCCTTTATTCCTAGTCTTCTGTGATTATCTTTGATTAGATGGCATATAAAATTTAATTTTCATTTTGTTAACTTTTTATTTTAAAATAATTTCAAATATATTTGAAAGCTACAAAAATAGAACAAAGAGTGCCCTTCACCCAGACTCACTAGTTGCTAACACTCTGCCACATTTACTTTACCACTCTCTATCTACATACACATATATAGGCAATATACATACACATTCTTTAACCATTTGAGAGTAATTTGTACATATGAAAATACTTCTAAATACTTCAACTTACATTTTCTAAAAAGAAGAACGTTCACCTATGTGTAACCCAACTGTCTGAGGAAATTTAACACTGATGCTAAACTACGATGTAACCTTAACCTAATTCAAATTTCATCAACTGTCCTAATAATGTAATTATTTTAACAATGTTTCACATAGACATTGTTCAAAGCCTTTGCTGAAGAACAAACATTTGTTTTCTCAATCAGCAGACATTGATCAGGGACATTTCTGCCCTCCCAGAGTTTCTAATCTAATGTGAGAGCCCTATCATGTGGATAGTAATAACAAGGCAATAAAAATTATGATTAGGGTCAAAAGAGGTTACAAAATAAGTATGGAAGTTAAGAAAGTATTTCCAGCTGGAAAGTGGGGATAAGAGCATATTGAGGGCTGTGCTGGGTAGATGGAGCAGGGGAGGTTGCACCCAAAGGAACGAGTAGGAGCAAAAGCAAGAGAAAGCAGCTTCCCAGAGGGAAAAGCAAATGGGCAAGGCTGTCTGGAGCACAGAGTAGAAAATCAAGTGAGTAGAAAAGGAATTTTAGAGCCAGGTCAGGAATGGCATTGAATATCATGGTTTAAGATTTACTCAAGTTAAAATATCCAAACACTTCATGAGACCTCAGGCAGTCCAGGAATAAATGTGTATAAGAAAAATGAACTAGAAAATAGAACTTGATCAGCCCAGAAAGAAAGGGAGACTATTGTTTTTTGTTTTCTTTCAACCAACAATACTAATTAAAGAAGCTGGACATTTCAGGTTTGACCAATACCCTGACACAGTACAAGCAGGAAAAAATCCAATGGAAACAGAATGAATGACAAAATAAGGCAATTTCCTTTAGAAAGGAAAAGTCAAATTAAAGGGTAAGAGGAGAAAATATCAGTAGAATTCTCTGATGTGCAGCAGGATACTTTGAGTGTCTCAGCACCTTAGGTCTTTCCTTGCACGCAGGGCTGGTGGGAGGACAGAACAATAACAGGAAGCCCAAGTATTTGCACGGTCCCTCTCCTCTCGGGCAGGTCCGTTTCAATGGTGCATGCTGCTATAGTAGGAAAGATGACGACGTTCATCTGCCCCCATCACTGGCATGACAAGGGGGACCTGCTCGTCCAACTCTAGGCCATTGTGCTAACCCTCAATTCCTGAGACACTCACCATTAGGCACAGCTGAGCAATCCAAGTCAAGTCTTACTTTCCTCAAAGATCATTTCTTAGAGAAGAAAACAGAGGAACACAAACCCCATGAGGAAAAGAATTTCTATGGAACCAAGATTTTAGAAAATTCTCCCGTCAGTTGCATCTATCTAGATTCTATTAAGGCAAACACACACACACACACACACACACACACACACACACACACACACACATATATACCATTCCTCTATTTTTAATACTTCATAACAGGCCATATAATTGAAGTGTTTTTTTTAAATTTTTTTTTAATTGAAGTTTTTAACATTCATTTGGCTCCCCAAAATTTTCCAGAGCACTACACATATCCTGGGTTCCACAGAGCATTTGTGCTAAAAAATAGAACAGAAAGTTACAGTTTATGGTTTTATGGAATCCAGTTAAAATCCTTTCGTTTTATGAACGGAATAACTGAAGGCCCAAGTTAGGATGACCTGACCATGATCACGGAGCTAGTCTGTGGGTGGTCTGACATTAGATCACAGAACTCAGGTTTCTTAACTCCAGTCAAATTATTAGTACCTCTCCATCAGGTATAACAGTCATAGTCTTCCTAAAATAATACTCCATCTGTGCATTGGAGCCTCTTGAAATGCAAATTCATTCAAAGTTAGATTCTTCAAGTGACCAAGCAACTTCCTGGTCAAAACTGAAAATGTGAATTAGAAAGTACATAAGGTATTTCCATGTTTAGACTGTACAGATGTTGCAAATAATCAGTGACAGCGGAACTACACTGCCATTCTTCCCAGGGTTACTCAGTTCTGAACCACTAATCCAGACCAGGATGCAGAGTGACCACAGACATCTCTAGCTGCAGGCATCGCCACAAAGGAGTCTGGACACTTTTATCCACATGGTTTTAAGCCCACATGGGCAAAAGCTTTGAAGATTTGGGATAAAATGTGAGGAAATTGCTGAGGAAGTGTAAGTAGGCAGAAGGTAATTACTCAAAGCTGCACTTGGCAGGACATTCTGGAGAAAATGCTAGAGCTGCCATCTCTCCCACTTCCGCTTCCTCACCAACAGCATCTATGTGCAAATATAAGAAGCCACAACCCAAACCCCAACTTTATGACTCTTAAAAATAGGGCTTTGTTTTAGTAGATGAAGTGCCACATGCTGAAGCAGCAGCACCACTTCCTGTGGTATCGAGACAGATCTTTTATTCAAGAATTGACCCTGTCTGACCCTGAATAATAGTTTGAGAACAACCCTGAATAATAGTTTGAGAACAATCGCATATTGACAGGAAAGTTAAGAGCCATTCTCCATACTACTTCCTTCATTCACATTATCCATAACACTCTCTTCTGATTTCCCTGTATCTTATTTGTCCTTCTCTGTCATTTTTAGGGAAATCCAGGATCTGGATGGCACAGGGACAGGAAGGTATAGCGACTGACGTTCTAGTCTGGCTGAGTGTCAAACTTTGATCACTGATGAGTCACTGATTCGCTCTCGCTTTACTTCCTGTTCAGACATATCAGTCAGGAAAGCAGGTTTAATGGCAAGGAGACTTAAAATGAGAGTTGTATTTTCCATTTGCCTTTCTTATAAACCTCCAGAATGCCTATGATTCATCGATTTTTGTGGGAAGATGGCCGTCAGCAGGAAGCTGGTCCAGTACCCTAATTTCACAGATGATGATGCTGTGATCCAGAGAAATTACATGTATGCCCAAGGTCACAAACCTATTTCATAAATAGCTTCTCCTTAGCCTAATAGTGGACCAAAATGCAAGATCCTATCAGTTTATCTTGCACAATATTCTGAATTGCTACACACAAAGATAATAAAGACAAATTTTTTTTTTTTTTTTTGTGGCTGATGCCAGTCTTAACAGAATACAAATATACAAGTTATAGGCCCTGGGGTTCTTATAAAAGTTTAACTCTAAAATATTGACAAATGGCCAAGACTTTAATCAGGTAACTCGTGAATGCCCTTTCTCATTCCAAGGAGGAGGAGCTCACCATGAGTTATGTCCACCCAATCTCTGCATAGAAGGAGCAGAGTGGACACAGCCTCATAAAAGTTTTGCTAATGGCTGAGGCAAAGGAGTTAATGAAAGGTAAATGGACATTCCCCCAATTCCTCAGCGCAATGATTCCTTTTTGGTTCTTTGTGATGTCCTTGGTACTTAGAACAGCACCTCACAGAGAGGAGGGCAAAAGAATGAATGAAGAACAAATGAATGAATAAATAACTTTAAAGAATAATAAAGTATAGAGAAGAGTCAAGTATGTAGACTTGAATAAAGAATTTAAGTAAAGAAAACTAGTTTAAAGAAGAAAAAGGTTTGTGTCTGGTAGGACTTCTCCAGCAAGATTTGGAATTGGTAAATTGAACTAATAAAAATCTGTTGAAAATACATATATTTCAAATTATGGGTTTTTCCAGAACTAATAATTTTTATGTACTATGAGTCCATTGTACATCTCTTATATAACTTAAAGTACCTTTTATTTTTAAAAAATTCTGGGGGAGGACTTTGTTACTTTGAAATGGGGCATAATTTTACAAGTCTTATGGGCATTTTAATTTTTCTCTCTCATTCTCAGCCAAATATGCTTGATCTTCTTATGGGAAATGTTTCTCATTAATTTATTTTTCATTATTTTTTAGGGCTTAAGGCAATTTTCCAATGGCAAAATCACTGCAAGAGTCGTTATCTCTTACTGCAAGTATTTATAATCTTTGTATATTCTAGGATGATTTTATAATTATTTTTTAACATAGCATTTGGTGATTTTTACCTGCTTTCCAATGTACTTTTAAATTCATTTTCAGTCCAACTGTATCTACTTAGTATGGTCCCAGCATTTTAAGTTGGTTATCACTTTTATATCTTACCAAAAACTTCTATCAGGAATGAGGAAATGGCCAGTATTTTTTGGGGGGGGGGGCTCTTCCTGAGTCATTAAGTTTTTAATTTTATTTTAACACTGGAATACAAAATAAAGAGTTGAGAAATATATGCCTCTATCATTTATTATTAACTTAGTTTCATTCCTCATTCTAACTACAGCAATAAACAGTTGTGTGGTATTGGTCCTTTAGTTTGACCTTTTGTTGTAAAGATAAAGTAGGTTTTAAAACCAAGGCCTAGAACCACTAACTTTTGACTACTTTTTCAGTTTGATCAATTTATCCTTTTTCCAATTAATCTCCAATTCATCCTCCATGCTGCCACCAACCCTCTCAAAACACATATGAGAACATCACACTTTCATACTTAAAACCTTTTGAGAGCTTGCCTTTGTGGTAAAGCCCAAACTGAGCCTTATTACCCAGCAAATTCCCACAGGTATATATCACTTCTAAATATCACTTGAGCAAATTGCTACTTGAATTTCCCAAAATATTACACGTTCTCACTCCTCTATGTCTTTCCCCATGCTGTTCTTTCTTCTTGGAATGCCCTTAACTATCTGGTCAACTTAATTCTCACTAGTTCCTCAAGAATCAAAGGTTACTTCCTCTTAGAAGAGCTCCCAGGCCAACCTAGACATCCTTCTTCTTTACCCTCATAACCTCTGGGGCATCCAGGGAGTAGATGATGTGGACTTTGTCAGAGTAATAACACACACTATTTTATTCACCATTTTCTTATTCATCTCTCCACTAGCTGGTAAACTCCCTGATATCAAAAGAGTACACTGTTCATCTTTACATATTCTTACCACATATGGAGGGCTCAATAATATTTCAAGATTTTATCCCATTTAATTGCTAAACTATACTACTACAAAGGGAAATCCTGGAGTTGAAATAAAATGATTACAATACTAGTGAATATAAACATAGGAAAACAATTAAACCTTTGCTAGAAAAGTAGTTGTTCAAAATTAGAGAAAAAAATTATGTTGTTTATATAGAGAACCTATGGACACTTTCAAGGGCTTAATTAATAGTTATTCTGTAAATTCATTTAAAAGCTAAAGGTTTTCTTTTCATTGGCATTCCTTTATTCTCAGTAAGCACCCCTGCTCACACATAGCTACATCTGGTCATGATTTTTGTAGACCTATATTCATCTCAGCTGTGGGCAAAGTGAGGTGACCATGAGTATACATTTGGGAGCAGCAAAGAGAGGGACCAGGATGCGCTGGGACTCACGCAATATAAGTAACAAAGAAAGGTACAGCAGTCAGGGGCAAAGGAGCAATGGAACCAAGCTCTCAATGGCAGCCTTTTGCTGTGCTAAGAACTCTTGGGAAGAGTTGAGTCCCCATGGCTGAAGAGCACAATTCCTAGGGCCTTTCTGTGTGGGCTGGTAGAGGGACCCATCCCAGCAAACTTCATCATAAAAACAATGTCTGGGAACACACCAGAACAAACCCTCAACAATTAGCAGATTATTACAGTCTACAGTAACTGAAGGACCACCCTGCTTCAACGCGTTCATGAAGTGCAATATAAATATAGTTTAGAAAAGGGAAAGTTTATATTATAAAGTCATTTTAAATATATCCTTGAAATATAGAAAGGAAAAGAACTTTAGGCTCCATTTTTTTTTTGTTTTTTTTTTGCGGTACGCGGGTCTCTCACTGTTGTGGCCTCTCCCATTGCGGAGCGCAGGCTCCGGACGTGCAGGCCCAGTGGCTATGGCTCATGGAACTAGCCGCTCCGCGGCACATGGGATCTTCCCGGACCGAGGCATGAACCCGTGTGTCCCCTGCAACGACAGGCGGACTCTCAACCACTGCGCCACCAGGGAAGCCCTAGGCTCAATTTTGAGAACTACCTAAGGCCCTTGATGGTCTTTAATGAAGGTCACATTGTGATACAAGCAAAAGAAGATTTTAATGGACCCCGAATGTACATGTGTCATACATTACCCAAATAAGGAAAGAAAATGAAAAGCACAGGTGGGCATAAATGCACACCAAGTATAACGCTAAGAATAAATAAATAAACTGTAACATTAACATCAATATAGTTACAGGTTTCATGGTGATTAATACCTTTACTTTCAAGCAGATTCTAATAACTCTTTAAGGGCAATTTGAACCAAAAAAGCTAAAGGTATTTGAACTGAAGCCATGAGTTCTGAACTCTGCAGGGCCACAGGCTTTGCAATTTATGACATTTCTTAAAATCTCTTCCCTTCCTCCGTTCTTGATCTTTTAAATGTCATTTCTCTTTTGCCTTTATTATAAATACCCTTCCTTGACTCTTTTTTTTAATTTCAAAATCTCTAATAGTAGTATCTTCATTTTATCATAAATATTGGAAACTACAGGCAGCACAAAGCATTCAAGATTAAGTTGACCCCATCATACTGAATACCTTAATTTCCTTCTTATGAATAAGTCCCTATAAACTATATTACTGTCATTTGTTCAAGGTTTTAAACTTTCTAATCATTTAATTTTAAAAGGAAAAATAAAATATAATGGATTTAAACTATACATGAAGCCTATCTCAATTGAAGAATCTATGGAGGATGGAAAAAGTTTCCTGCATGGATTATATTTTTCTTGCTCTGCTAATTTGAAAGGGTCTATGATTAATTTCTATGATTCCCTTGGGTCAACATGTACGCCTCCCTAACTGTTTGAAATTCAAACCATTACATAAGCTTCCTGTCAACTTATTTCTCTCTTTGCAATAATTTATTCTCTCATTCCATATCTAATTAATGATGTTTTCAGGACATAAGTAAAAATATTCTTTGGTCTTTTCACTAAAAGCTTCATAGAAATCTCTGATGGAACCAACTCTCCACATCCTTCATCTGTATGTTACCTTGTGCTGCTGGTCATCTTTTCACATAACCAACCCCCCTCCTCATCTAGACTACAAGCTCCTTGAAGGCAGAGTCCATGTCTTTATCTTGTCTTTATTCCACTCCTCTTTGATCTCTACTTCTCTCCCCATCGGTAAGAATATAACAGATGTTCAATAAACGGCTGTTAATTGAGATAGGTCAAAACTTGGGGCCGTGGGGCATGCAACATCCACATTGTTTTCAGCAGTGATCTGAGAGGCTGAAGAGTAGTCAGGGGATTGTATCCTGTGAGTCACAGACAGTTGATATGAGTCTAGAGGCTTGAGGTGAGAGATTAACAACTGAGAACGGCATCCACACCTGGGGAAAACGTCCAAGTAACTTTGAGAAACCATCCCTGAAGTGATCTGTTCCACCAGGAGGTGGCGCTTTAGCTCAGGACCACTCTGCTGGCCAAGTTTCCACTTCATCCGAAAGGTATCTCTCTGAATTTATAGAAACATTTCCCCAGCAACGGAACGGGAACTAAAACATGAGCTGTATCATCCCAGAAGATCTTGCTATTGTTAAGGAAAATATAAGAAAACTAATAGGAATCTTATTTAAAGAAAAGCTTTGCTTTTCCAGCAACTGAATAATCCTTGCAACAGTCTTCTCTTGAACCACAGGTCTTTCCTACTGTACCTAGGAGGTCTCACTTTTTGATGCAAGGTGTACATAGAGATAGTTTCTTAAAACAAATTTTAATGTGGTAAGGTCTGTGGGCACGTGCCTATTTTCATATTTGGCAAGAAATATGTTTGACATCAATGGCAGAAAATGTCTAAATGGATAAAGGTAGTAAAAAAGTGATTAGGTGTCATTTGAATAAACAAATATGGAGTGCCATTAACATTAGTATCCCTTTCCATGTATGTGTGTGTACAAATGTTAAATACATACAAACTGCTTGTTCAAGGCTAATTAGATGAGCAGGTCAAGTTTATGCTTTTTTAATACCTGGGTTGAAATTAAATTAAACCTTGATTATGCTCGATGAATCATCTGCTTCATTGGATTAGATTAAGAGGGCTAAATTTAAGAATATAATCAACTAGAAATTCTCTTGGTAATATCCTGAAAAACTCAAAATTATGCATTAGGAGACAAGGGTATGAGTCAATAATTTTATAAAATGGGATCCAGGGCCTTTTCAAAATACTTAATCATCTCTATGCTTATGGCCACACTGGATTAGAAACAAGTAAAGAATCATCTCCATGATATAAATGCTGTTTCCAAATCTACACTATCCAATAGAGTCATGTAGAGACATATCAAAAATGGGCAGAGCACTTGGCTGTCTTTCCCAAGAGCACCAACGATCACATAGACCCAGCTCTAAACAATCCAGGAAGCTCTCCAGAGAGTTTCAAGCCATGTTCTCTTACTATTGAGGACATACACTTTTTCTACCTGGCCCAAGTTATTAAATTCTTAGATTCATTTTCTCCATGATGAGCCAGACTCATGTTCATCATTAAAAAAGAAAGAAGGGAAAACAACCTTAATGAAGACATTTGCCTTAGAAACTGCCACAATCAAAGACAGACCTTTTCAGATATAATTAAATCTTTTTCCAAGATAATTTATCTTATTAAAATATGGTAATTTACCATGGTTTCAGGTTATTTGAAACCTTTCTAGGATTGAAAGCTGAAGTTAATTTCTTGCTATAAGCAGTAGAATTTGGACCAAAGAGATTCAGGGAGCATTTTATATTCACACAAGCACATAAAAGTTAATAAAACTGTTTATTTTTATCCAAAGTACTTAAAGGAATCTGATGGTACCCCAGGAATCCGCATATGCTTCAGTATTGGAGTGCAAAGGGCAGACCGGAAAGAACAGAACTGTCCCCACCAAAACTGAACCAATCTGTCCCTGTCAGCACCCTAGGCTGATAAAGACTTAGGAAGAAAGCTCTTGCAGAGATGTCATTTTTGATGACATCAGGATGCCCAATTCAAAAATCAGCATGATTGGAGGTTTAATGAGGCACTTTGTTATTCCCTGCAATAAAAAATAGAGACAGAGTTCTTCAGGCTTAATTACCACATCTGTTATTAGGCACTTTACCGTGATTGACTGGAGTGTATGTCGGACACGGTGCCAAAAAAGCCTCCCCATGAAAGCAGCTTCCCTCTCGCTGTCTGAATGGCAGCGGCCTCTGTTACAACCAGGATTTCCATGGCAAACAAGCAAAGCCTGGAGTGCACAAGCCCCTGAGCCAGCTGAAGGCATTTTTCCTGGTGCCAGTTAAGCTGGGAGCAGGGCCTGGGCCTCTCGCTCTGAATTCTGCTTCTCTCTCCTTCAGGCTCCACCACACTTGCCTGCAGCCCATGATAAACAGGCACAATGGGGAGAGGAAGGAGCAGGGCAAGACCAGGAGGGGCCCAGTTCTGGCTTTGTTGTGGTGCCTACTTGCAGACATTCAAATTAGGAGTTATGATGGGATGCTGCAAATGAGATGCATTTGCTAGCTCCCAGACTAATTATGACTTTAAAATATGCAGCTAATATCCAATACCAGAAAGGTGCTTTCTCAGGATACCAGTTCCTTGGATGCCTTGGGCTCTATGAACCAACCACCAAATTGGATTTTAGGAACTTAACATCTCATCCTATAACATATGTATTAGAGAAACTTATTGCCATTGCTCCTGTCCCCAGTAAAGCTGTTCACTGATTCCTTCAAGTCTGTGTATGGAGGCCAGTGGGGATCTACTAATTAAACTGCAGTTCATTTGAAAAGAGTTGCCTTTAAAAAGTACGCCATCATTCAACTTTTTAAAACTGCAAAAATCCAGACACCCACAGCTCTCTGTATCCCTGTGCAGGCAGTAGCACGGGGACAATTACTAGCACAGAAAACCATTCTTTAGACCAGATGTATAAGCAGGAAATCTCTTATCTGAACACATGCCAGGTAGGGAAACAAACCAATACTCAGCTAACCAGAGTCGTCTCAAGTAAACAGAGGCCCAATGCTACAGAAGTCGTGACATATGGTTGTAACATAAGAAATGAGAAAAGACTACAACATATATACCTTGTAAATATTCTTGTGGAACAATCAAGTGTAAAGAAGAATGTCCTTGAGGGCTTCTCTCTCTATGTGTTTAATTTGCTCTTCGAGGATGAGATTGTATAAATTTATGATGCACTCCCCAGTCGCATTTTTATACCAAGCAATATCCATGGTGTTTTGATGTGTGGTTACTATCAATGGTGCTTTGTGCATAGAATATAACCCAGAAATAACAGTGAGTAAAGTATGAGAAGTTGGCAAGCAGGAAAAGAATTTTCTACGCTATAAGAAGAATCAGAGCAGCATTTATTAAAAATGAAAGGAATGTATGGTGTTTTCTAAAAAGGAATGAAAAATTTAAAAAGTCATTGTCTATACACTTGGAGGCATTTCAGATATGGAACAACTTTTTCTGTCCTTGGGGTAGAGACTGAGTGTCAATTCCCTAGAGGTTTGCAGCTAAGATCTGCCCACTTTTCAACAATCTTTCCAGCCTGAGGGGAAAAAATGAGCTTTAGGAAATAAATCTCAGACTTCTCAGACAAATGGCAGTCCAGTTTGGTGTCATACACTTCCTGCAAGTCGTGATTGCTAAAGGGCCCTCTCATATTCCCCAGACTTCTGAAATATGGCCTTTCTCTCCTCAGCCCCTATAATACAAATGATTGAGGTCCTTTTCTAACTAAGCCTTTCCCTTACTCTCTCTTTTCTCTTTATCCACAATGAGCCTTTGTGATCCCTTATGAAGAGAAGAGAGATGACAGAGCAGGGTGAAAGTGAAATCAACCAATTCTGAAATTATGTCAAGTCCATCTGCCAACAACAACAACAAAAGATTTATTTCAAAGCAAAATTCCTTCAAAAGATAAAATTACACAAGTAATGGTTTTTGTGGTATTACAGAGAAAGGAGCTATACGTTAAAATATCTAAAAGCAATTTGGCAGTGACTTCTTGGATATGACACCAAAAGCACAAATAACAAAAGAAAAACCAGATAAACTGGATTTCATAAAAATTTAAAACTTTTGTGCATCAAAGGACACTATCAACAGAGTGAAAAGGCAACCCACACAATGGGAAAAAGTA
This sequence comes from Aethalodelphis obliquidens, assembly GCF_003676395.1. Classification (NCBI taxonomy): domain Eukaryota; kingdom Metazoa; phylum Chordata; class Mammalia; order Artiodactyla; family Delphinidae; genus Aethalodelphis; species Aethalodelphis obliquidens. The sequence continues at coordinate 12,415,148 of NW_020837948.1, forward strand.
CTTGCAAATCATACATCTGATAAGGGATCAATATCCAGAATATGGAAAAACAAAAACTCCTACAACTCAGCAACAATAAGATAATCAACCTAATTAAAAATGGGCAAAGAACTTAAATAGACATTTCGTAAAGAAAATACACTATTGGCCAATATGCATAGGAAAATGTGTTCAACGTCACTAATCACTAGGAAAATGCAAATCAAAACAACGAGATACCCCCTCCACACCCATGAGGATTGCTATTATCAAAAAAAAAAACCCAGAAAATCACAAGTGTTGCTGAGGATGAGGAGAATTTGGAAACTTGTGCATTGTTGATGGGAATGTAAAACACTGTGCTGCTGTAGGAAAGAGTATGGAGTTTCCGTTAACTAAAATAATTAAACATGGAATTACCATATGATGCAAAAATTCCACTTCTGGGTATATACTCTAAAAGAATTGAAAGCAGGGACTCAGACAGAGTTGTATACCAATGTCATAGCAGCATTATTCACAATACCCAAAAAGTGGTAGTAACACAAATGTATATTAATGGATACATGGATAAACAAAATGTGGTATATCTATACAATAGAATATTATTCAGCCTTAAAAAAGGATATTCTGAAACATGCTACAACATAAATGAAACTTGAAGGCATTATCCTAAGTAAAATAAAGCAGACACAAAAGTGTAAATATTGTACAATGTCCCTTATATGAGGTACCTAGAGTAGTCACATCCACAGTCAGAAAGTATCAATAGAAGGGTGGTTGCCAGGGGCTGGGGACACAGGAAAACAGGGAGTTGCTGTTTAATGGGTGCATAGTTTCAGTTTGGGAAGATGAAAATGTTCTGCAGATGGATGGTGGTGATGGTTGCACAATAATATGAGTATATTTAATGCCAGAGAATAGTACACTTAAAAATGGTTAAAATGGCAAACGTTATGCCTATGTTATCACAGTTTTAAAAAAGAAATAACTAGAAATAAGCCAAATTCTAAGGAGTAAGTAACAACTATCTGCCCAAGAGGTAGGGGCTTCTTGTTTGCTTCTCATTTTACCTGTCTGCATGATTACAACACGCATCATGCATTCTTCCACGGATCACGCATGGACCTGTAATCTAGTCTCTAGAACTCAAGGGTGGAAGGAGGGAAACATCAGCAAACATAATAACATCTGTGTGATCCTGTGTCAGCCAAGTGTCGCCACTGCCTTCTCTGCCGGGGGGCGGGGCGTGGAGGGAGGTGGCAGAATGTAACCTCTCTGCCCTCCTAGAGAGCTCTAAAACAGATCATAATTCCTCCAGAACCAACAAACAGAAGCCAAAATGGACAATTGAACTCCCTCTCAACTTTAAGCAAATGGAAACCAAAGAGCATCCAACATTTTGAAGCCACCCTGCTTGTCAGAATCCCAGCTCTTCACTGTCTGCCTGAATTCAAAACTCCAATTCACTTGTTTAACTTGGAATGAACTTAGGGATGTTGACTTGTGTGCAATTTTTACTTTCTCAGAGAAGTTCTAAGGAATTTGAGGTTTTGGAGTACCTTGCCTTCCTCGATTTCAATTCTAAATTCCTCAACTTGGACTTTCTGGGTCAAATCGAAGTAGCTCTGCTTTAGGGTTTTATTCTCCCCCCTTCCCACTCCTCTAATGGCTAATGAAGTTAAGATGATACAAAACAATGCTTTTTTGAGTACAGAATGCAGATCTCAATCCCTTCTGGCAGGTACTCCTACAGACCAGTTGTTATTTATAATACCTATAAGGGAGAAAAGAGATTAAAAGATCAAGTCCCGCTGCACTTCCCCACAAAGCCGGCCACAGCTGTACCAGGGCTTCCGAGCAACTGGTCGGCAAGGAGACAGCAAGCCTTCTGTTGTCCTGTCGGGTCTGCTCAGGTCACCGCATGTGGTGTGGATTAGAGAATCCTGGCTCTCTGTTACCCAGAGGGGCAGGACTGGGCTTTCCACACCACACTCCCAAACTGGGTCTCTGTGCCATCACTGGACACTCTTTCCAGGGTCTCTTGGGGAACAGCAGCAGATATCAGATTTTAAAGGCTAACAATTCCTTTTTTTTTTTTTAATTTGTGTGTAAATTTTTAAAAGAGAGACACACAGAGAGAACAATTCATTTTTACCCATTTTCCTGAAGATCTGTTATAATGGAGTAGAAGAAAATGTATCCATTATGGATAGAAAAAGGTAGTTTAGATTCGGTCTGAAGTTAGCTATAACCGGGGACTTTGCTAAAGTTGTGCTTTAAGTTCCACATGTGGGAGCCAGGCTGCACCAAAACCAGGAGCCAGTGCAGAGGAAGAGCCTCACAAAGGCAGCTGTCCCCAAACTCATACTCGGCTTCTCCAGGGCAGAGAAGGGGCAGAAGGAGCAAGCTCTGTAGGTCACATGGTTGTGCTCCCTCCATTTGGTGTCGAGCCCCGTGGCCACTGCGAAGCTGCAACTCTGCTCAGCCTCACCCACCCTAGTCTCACCCACCTGTTCAGCTGCACCCTGCCCTCCAGACACGCCCCAGAGGCTTCCCGGTTGAGGCCATGGGGTTGCAAAGAGCCTTTTTGACCTCTTCATCTCATAAATAAGGAATCAGGCATGAAAGCGTTTTTTACATGTCTACGATCAAACGGTGGCAGACGTGGATCTCAGATCAAGAGCTTTTCGCTCCAGATGCATGGCTCATCCCACCATTCTGGGCCACCTAGTAGAGCTCTAAGGGAAGGTACACTCCCTCACTCTAGAAGCATTTATTTGTTTCACCCAAGGCCATGCGAGTATATATATATATGAATTAGTGACACTGACCTTGAGATTGACATCACTGTTTATGCTTTTCATTGAGAAAGATGAAGAAAACACAAAAAACTACCTCAAAATGATACAATTCTAGAAGTGGGCAGCTACGCTCATGAGTAATGCTGGAATTTCAAACTTGGGTGATTCCACCATCTCCCACAAGTCAGCATAAAGTACATTTAAGGTAAAACTTGAACCACGTCAATGAAGTGAAACGTCCCCAAAGTCAGTCTCTCCTTAAGCAATTTTGCTTCCTCTGGACTTCTTTCCTCTAAACGTGGGGTCCCCACTGGGCCTTCAACAATGATCTTGAAGCCTGACACTGACAACCCGCAGGCATCTTCACTCTCCCTAGCTGCTCAGCTGCCAACAACTGCTGGGACACAGAGAATGGGTGGTACAGTCACTGCACACGGCTTTTTCTTTGTGGGCACAGTGGCCAAAGCCCGGCAGAGGTCATCTCCTCACGTCTCGGGGAGCACACCATGGATGAAAGTGCACTCTGGTTGCCAGCAGACACTGAAGAGGTTTGCTCTGTCTAGGGTCTTACTTGTGATGGATCCAACTCCTAGACAGAGACTGGGAAGCTGCTTTTGTTTTAACGAACTCGTTCTTAGAACTCAGTGAAAAACTCACCTGGCTTCTGAAGCCCTGTATTTACTGACTGACACTTTGTCCTGAAGATCTGCCTGTCAGGCCGTGGTTGCCATCCTCCTCAGCAGTGGAGCCTGACACATTCCCCATCAAAGGAAACAGACTGGGCACGTCAGCCACTAACCCATGAAAACACTGTGGTCTCCCTTATGTGCTAGGGAATGAATCTACCTGTCACTGGGGCCTTAATGACATAGCCTCGTTTTCACAAAGAATACAACCTAGCCAAGAAATGAAAAATGTTCTTCCAAGTTCCCCAACTAGACAAGAGTTTCCTTAGATCAAGCTATAAGAAATCCTCTGTGGATAGAGAGAGAGGTAATGCCTCTGTCTGCCACACCTTAACTCTGCAAATTCAGAAGGAGCAGAGTTCTGTCCTTTAGGGAGAAGGCAACCCATAAGCACTCACTTAAAATTCTAAAGGCAAATTTGGGGGATCTCTTTCAGAAGCTCTCTGGATGTCATAACAACACAATATCCTCAATCAAAGACAATTACACTGGAAGGTGACAGCTGAACCTAGAGGGTTAGCTTATAGGATGATGATCACGATCATAAAAATTAAACCCTACAGCAGTGATGGGCTGCGGGGAGGCCCTCCAAACAGTCCCCAGTGGCTGCACAAATGAAACTACAAAGCATCATTTACATCCTGCCTTGAAAAAAAAGCCAGGATTTCTTTTTCCTTCCCTAGCTTGGCAGAGCTCCATGTCATAAGCTTTTTGGTTTTGTTTTTGAATGGTGGAAGAACAGTGCCTTTGCCCCAGGCTGGTCTTCACCAAAATAAAAGTAGACCACCTGGCTAGCTCTCCTGAGGAACTCTCTGCAGCTGAGTCCTTGGCTGGGCTCGGGCACAGTCCTCACCCTTCTTGAAGGAGGATGTCTTCTTCTCAGTGGGAAGAACCACCTGACCTCTCCTGGCCCAGGTGAGGGGCTTCCTGGCTGGCATGGCCTCCATTATTGACCCTCCCCTCACACTCTCACCACTTCAATTCCTCTGCCTCCTATGAAAGAATAGCTAAGAGGTCAATTGTTCAAAACCTGAAAGTCCAAAGCATACATTGTCCACCCATTCCCTCACCTCGCATGCTCTGGACAATGGTCCTCACTCGTTATTGACTGTTCACCAATTGTTAGCATCTCCACTAGAGGAAAGATGGGGTCCTCAGGAAGTTTCCATTAAGCAATGATGATACCTGGTGGCCTCACTGGTGTACAGTGGGAGACAAGGTCAAAATTATCCATTCAAATGAGGATTAGGATTGTGGGTCAGGTTCTCCACTTCATGTTATTCTTCTGTCCCTATAGTTCTGAATAATCTCGAAATTAGGTCCACAAATGCTTAAGTTCCTATTCTATGAAAAGAAAGAAAGAGAGAGTGAGAGAGAAAGAAGGAAAGAAGGAAGGAAGGAAGGAAGGACGGAAGTGAGGGAGGAAAGAAGGAAGGAAGGAAGGAAGGAAGGAAAAAGGAAGAATGAAAGAAAAAAGAAAAAGTTTATATGTCTTGGTCTGCTAGGGCTGCCATAACAAAATACCACAGACTAGGTGACTTAACAACAGAAATTTATTTCTCACAGGTCTGGAGGCTGAGAAGTCCAAGATCAAGGTGCTGGCCAATTCAGTTTCAGGTGAGAGCTCTCTTCCTGGCTTGCAGATGGCCCCCTTCTCACTGTGTCCTTATATGATGGAAAGAGAAAGTTCTGGGGTCTCTTCCTCTTCTTATAAGGGCACCAGCTCTACTCGATTAGGGTCCCACATTATGACCTCATTTAATCTTTATCGCATCCTCACAGGTCCCATATCCAGGCACACTGTGGGGATAAGACTTCAAAATATGAATTTGGGGGACGCAATTCAGTCCATAGCACTATCTGGGGGCTGTGAGATAAACAATATATATCCCACGTGCTCAAGAAGTTTATATTCTAGAATCAATTTATGCTCAAAGTAGAAGGGCCCTCACACTTTATGCAGTCTGTTCCCACAAGTTCCAAGGATTACTTCTAGATACATTCCAAGAACGTACTTCTTTTTTTTTTTTTTTTGCGGTACGCGGGCCTCTCACTGTTGTGGCCACTCCCGTTGCGGAGCACAGGCTCTGGACGCGCAGGCTCAGCGGCCATGGCTCACGGGCCCAGCCGCTCCGCGGCATGTGGGATCTTCCCGGACCGGGGCACAAACCCGTGTCCCCTGCAACGGCAGGCGAACTCTCAACCAATGTGCCACCAGGGAAGCCCCAAGAACATACTTCTTGATGAGGGGGTTGGCTATTTTACCCTAATTCCCAGAAAGGGCATGGAGACCTGAGGTGGCCAGGGGCACTTGTGATGAGGTAAAACAAAGAAATTAAACTCAAATTGTGCCTGTGTCTCCAGAGGGAGACTGGATATAGTAAGGTCTGGGCATCAACCACGTTCCTTAGCACTAGACTCCTAGTACTGAAAGGGAAGTATCTCTCAGGCCAAGATGTTTAAAAAAACTTCCTGATTCAGAATGTTGAAGGAACATTATTGGGAAGCTTTTTTGCCCAAGCCAAGATCATAATTGTAGTTTGTTAGAGAGAGGAACTTTGCTGCTTTCCTGAATTAAGAAGGCAGAGTTTCTACACTAATTAATTCAACAAGTTCAATATCCAAAATAGTATGGCACATGAAAGAGAGCTTAGACCTGAGAGGCAACACACCAGGAATCTGCAATAGCCTCACTGAATTAAAAACAGAAGTGACCAGGCTTCCCTGGTGGCGCAGTGGTTGAGAGTCCGCCTGCCGATGCAGGGGACACAGGTTCATGTCCTGGTCCGGGAGGATCCCGCATGCCGCGGAGCGGCTGGGCCCGTGAGCCATGACCCTGAGCCTGTGCGTCTGGAGTCTATGCTCTGCAACGGGAGAGACCACAGCAGTGAGAGGCCCGCGTACCACAAAAAAAAGAAAAAAAAAAAAACCAGAAGTGACCTAGACAAAGCCTTGAGTAGAAATTAATCAATCCAATACAATCAAATAAAACTTACTGAGAGCTTACTGTATGCCACATAGTGTCCTAAGTCCTTTCTATTTATTATCTCAATTAATCCTCATAACAGCTCTCTGAGAGACTTAATATTATCGCCACTTAATTGATAAAGAAACTGAAGTCTAGAGTAACTGGCTCAAGGTTATATATCTAGTAAACAATGGAGCAGACCAGGATTCTAACCCCAGGAAGTCTTGTTCTAGAACCCACACTTTAAACCACTACATTATAGCACACCTGTGCCTTAGCTTTTCAACTACATCTGTCCACTGCACAGAGCAGTCAATGCTTGAAATGTATACTATCATAGAACGTGAAGCCAAGGGGGCAGGGACCTTGTTTACCTTAGGTATTGCCCTATCCCTAGCATAGAAAATCACGTGGGACATAATAGGTGCTCAATAAATATTTATTAAATAACTAGCAGATTGTGTTAGATTTAGTGAAATTACTGCAATAGCCTCTTTATCATCTTCCTCATTTTTATTTCATTTTCTACTCCATCATCAATGATAATCCTTTGCTATTCACTGCCTAGTGAATTTAAGCAGCTTTCAAAAATTTTCCAACTTACTCCAACCTATTCTAACTTTACTTCTTGATATTCCATTATACAGACACTCCACTCTGGCTATCTCTGCCTGCCCCTGCTTCTGCCCTCACCCTCCCTCACCCAGCCCTGCATTTCTACCAGCTGGGTTACTCTCTCCCTCTTCTCCATTACATGAAGCTCACTTACCTTTCAAATTCCCATCTCTTCTAAGAAGCCTTCTCTGATCAACAAACCCACAGTGATCTCTCCCCATTCTAAGATGGGTTCACCCAGACATACCACCTGCTTCCTCATCCTTTTCTGTCCCCACAGACTGGCAACGTGCTGAGGAGAGGGGCCAGGGCTTGTCATTTTGAGTATTTTCTCCAACGTGCAGCAAAGGCTTGGCTGTTCAGACACATGGTGAACAGAGATCAACTGACCAATACAGATATATCTCATCTAAAGGCAAAACATCTGCTGATTTCTTTTTAATAAAGGCAAAAAAATTTTTAATGAGATAAAATTCACATGACATAAAACTCATCATTTAATCACATTGTGCCACCATCATCCCTATCTACTTCCAGAACAGTTCATCACCCTCAAAGGAAAGTCCATACCCATGACATAATCACTCCCCATTCCCCACCCCCCAGGTTCTGGCAACACTAATCCACTTTTTGTCTCTACGAATTTGCCTATGCTTGACAGTTCATATAAATGGAATCATACAACATGTAGCCTTTGTGTCTTGTTTCTTTCACTAGCATTATTCATCCATGTGCTAGCATATATCATACTTTATTCCTTTTTATGGATGAATAATATTCCATTGTATGGAGTTATGACATTTTGTTTATCCAGTCTCCAGTCATCAGTTGGTAGGCATTTGGGTTGTTTTCACCTTTGAGTTATTGTGAATAATGCTGCTGTGAACATTTGTGCTCAAGTTTTTGTTTGAACCCTCTTCTCCATTCTGCTGATATCTTACGAGAGGAGAACAAATTCATTAACTAAAAGCCTCATCCTGGGCTTCCCTGGGGGTGCAGTGGTTAAGAATCCACCTGCCAATGCAGGGAACACAGGTTCAAGCCCTGGTCCGAGAAGATTCCACATGCCGCGGAGCAACTAAGCCCATGCACCACAATTACCGAGCCTGCACTCTAGAGCCCGTGAGCCACAACTACTGAGCCCACGTGTCACAACTACTGAAGCCCACGCGTCCAGAGCCCATGCTCTGCAACAAGAGAAGTCACCTTAATGAGAAGCCTGCGCACCGCAATGAAGAGTAGCCCCCGCTCGCTGCAACTAGGGAAAGCCCATGCGCAGCAGCAAAGACCCAATTCAGCCAAAGATAAATTAATTAATTACAAAAAAAAAGCCTCATCCTAATTCTGTACTAGAGATAAATAACTTTTCTTTTAATAGGATACTATCATCATTAAAAAATATTCAGGCCCATGAGTAAATTTAACTGTTGTTGTATTCCAGAATATTTTAAATTCCTTATTGATTATATCAGAGTATATCAGAGATCAGATTTCCTAACTTCTGTATTTAATTAATAGAATCTTACTTAAGCACATGAATAATTTGGTCATAAAAATCATAAGCAAAACTTATTCCTAACCGTGTTAATTTTTCTTCCCCATTTTAACATTATTTGGTGTTAAATAATGATAACATGTTTATTGAGAGCTTACTATGTACCTACCACTATGCTAAATGTAACACTCTTTGAAATATATACTGTTATCATTTCACAGGGGATGAAAAGATGCTTAGGGAGTGTAAGTAGCCTGCCCAACATCACGAGGGTTAGGGGTGACCAGATCCTTACCCAGGGTGTCACATTTCACACAGTAAATGACACAGCTAGCCAGGAGTAGACCCAGACCATCGAAATCTTGTCTCCTAGCTCATGACTTTAATCACATGTGTATGTGTAAATCAACAGTTAACATTTACGCCCAATGCCCAAAGGAAGTGTACAGAAGGTTACTCAGACCTCTCACAGCTGTGCTTGAACCATTTCAAAGTGAAGAACTCCAAATTTTCCTTTAGGAAACCAAAAAACGCTCCTATTGTCTCCATTTGAGTCTACCAGCTCCATATGGTAACAGCAAGCTAGGATGCTCTATAGGTACAATGACCCACACTGATGATGAATAACGTCCTCTAGATAGAAAAAGGATCACAGGTCGCCCATGTGTCAGAAGCATTGTTTTTGCTTATAGGGCCATTCCACCTTCACAGGTATTGCTCCCGGAGCTCATTGTGGAGCTCAGGAAGTGATGGCTGAAATAAGTGAGAGAGATGAGACAAAGACCCCACACCTCATCTCACTTTCTCCCAGTTAGAAAAATGAAAGAAAAAAGAAAATAATAGCAGTCCAATATTAGACTTCAGGAGAGTTGTCATCTAAAGATTCAGAAAAACACCCATGACCCAGAGTTGTTCTCTGATTTTTCCTGACAGACGACAGTGAACAGGAGGAGGGTGGAGAGTGGAAAGGAGAAAATTTACTAGCTGACCAACTTGGAGGGGCACTTTTGTTTTACATTCTGAAGAGTGGGGCTCTGCTGACACTGCTGACCTTTTAGGCACTGGATTTGCTGCCTGGAAAAGTAGAACAATCAAATATGATGGTGCTGGTCCATTGCTTTCTGACACGCAGCTCTTCTGGCTATGGAAGTAAGAGCAAATTCAAAGATATTTAAAGCTCCAGGCCCTCTTAGCCCAAGCAAGACCCAAATTTTGTGACAGTTGGGGTGCTTAGAGTTGATTGTTTTCCATCACTGTTACAGTTTTAATTCTATATTAAACATCATGCTTTAAATTTTTTTCAAACTTTTAATTGAAGTACAAAATATATACCCAAAATGTTTACATATCAAAATTAAACAGCTCAATATATTTTCACCAAATGAACACACCCATTTAATCAGCCCCCAGATTAAACAGAACAATATAAGCAACCCAGAAACCCTCCTTGGCCAGGGCTTTAATCCTGACACAAAAATAAGTCCCAGCAAGCATCCTACGCCTAAAAGTGCATTTAGCATTCAATGTGGGACATGAACGACCACAGTGAAAGACATCATATCCCTGCCCTATTTTTTCAACACAAACTGCATCTACACAGAACTTCAAGCAGAACACAGTACTCATCCCTCACAGCACCGAGGGGTGAGCCTCTCTAAATCACAGGAATGGAGCCAAATGAACAGGCCTAATGACAACGAATTGAAAATTAATGAACTAATCAGGAGCGTGTTGAACACAATTCTTCTGCCACCTGCAAAGAACAGTCTCCTCTTCCCTTTCTCCACTTCAAAGGCATCTCTATCACTGGTAAAACCAAATATCCACTTAGTAAAGTATAAACAAACTGCAAGGGGGAGTGGAAACACATGAATAAATAAGCCACTTGCCCCTCTGCAATCCACTTGCTTCTCCTCCCTTAATGGAATTACAATGATAGTCTGTAATCAAGGTGCAGTGACGGACTCAATTACAAGAAGCTCTAAGTGACCTCAAGCGAATCATATATCGCCTTCTCCTGGGTACAAACCTCCTTTAGCCTGATACGCCCAGTCAGAAAACCTCTTACCTCAGAGACAAAAGGATTCCTACGGCCAATGAGCACTAGCTGCCTGACACTGTGTAAATGGGCTCTCCATAACCCATTACATCCAGGGAAGGCTTTTCCCATTTGGCTTAACCCAAGGCTGCACTCTGTGCCTAATTTGCAGGAAAAAAAAAAAAAAAATAGACACCTACAAATATCCACAGGAACAAGGGACTAACTTTCCCTTTAAAAGGAACCCAGAGGCAAAGGCAGAATGAATGACAAACTTTCTCATAAAGGGAGTAATCAGGCTAAAAGAACAATCCTGTGTGAAAAGTCCGTGACCTTTACTGAGGCTATGACCTTGAATTTGAATCTTCTTCTGATGCAAAGAACGTAGCCAATTGTTGGGCTCTAGATTAGATCTTTACAGAAAGTTTACAACCCCTTCCCTCCAGGGCTAGAATCCAGTTTGGAAGTTGGGGGTGAGGATTGGTATCTACATGACACCTGGGGAGTCCCCCAACCTTATAACCGTCCAAATATATCAAGAACTTTCTAATGCATTTAACTGTATGACAACCTCAAAAAATTCTCAGCTTCTAAACTGATACCTGAGTCTAGATTTGTAAGGAAATTTTTAATATATCGTATACCTGGCAACCACAAAGAATCATTCTCTGAGATCACAGGCCTTGATTTAGGCCAGCTTTCAGATCAGATACGTGTCTTTGATGAACGTGGGGAAAAGAGGCTGAGAAAGGTACCTTTGCCTATCATGGACCGAGGGAGATTTTTTTTATTGTTAAAATCAATAATAAAGCCTTTCCATAAGATAAGTCACTGGGCATAGTAGGAAACAACTCTTCTTTGGCCAAAGATCAACTGGGAGTTCTAACAGACTTGTGTCCCTTTAATGCCGTGTCTCATGCCCCCCAAAACCAGCAGATTAATGATGCTTCCACAAAATTACTTTTTTCCTTCCCAAATCCTACCTCTGACACATTGCTGCAAGTAGTTTAACTGTGAAAGGCCTTGACCTCCTTTCTTTGTCTCTCTGATTCAAGTGTGTCTGTTTCCTTGGGGCTACCAAGCTCAGTTGGATGACGGACCGCAGTGGAATGGAGCATCGGCCAAGCCCCGAACAATGGGCCCCCTTTCTCCGGCTGTCACATGAACAGCGTTGTGTTACAGCCATTGTCCCTCCAAGCAGAGACAGAGAGGCACGGTTTCTCACAGACCAGCTATTCTCTCTGACCCCCTCTGACAGAGTTACTAAAAATTAGAAACGAAAGGAAAGGAAAAGAGAAAAGAAAAGGAGACAAAATTCATGCCTTCTGAATGGAGCGATATAGCCCTAACAAGAATTATTAGTGCAACCATGGACCATCTGTGTCAGAATAATACCTTGTCAAAAATACCCATCCCCAGTGCTCACTTCAGCAGCACATATACTAAAAAATATACATCCCTGGTCCCCACTGCACACCTACTGAATCAAAATCATTAGAGGTGAGCCAGTATCTGCCAGTGATTCTTATGCCCCTGAAGTTTGAAAGCAGAGGCCTCGAGCATTTCTAACCTTGCTGATGGCCCGATTTTGCACACCTATCTGTTCAAGGGATGTACAGGAGGTGGGGGGATATTGAAAGGGCAAATACGTTATACCATGGTTATCCAATCTTCGTGTGAGGGAAAACATATGGGAGAAGAGAGATGAGAAAGATGAGGGCACCAAGGGATGTGGGGAATGAGACAGGAAATTTTTAAAATAATAATGGCTGTTGAGAAGATAATAGGAATTTGGGGGTGGGGTCAGCAGTGAGCAAAAAGAGGGAGGTACAGGGAGAATAAAAGGAGGTGCTGTAGCAACCTGGCAGAGGCTTCAGAAAACGATGGACGGTGAGAAAGTTCCAGTGGTGGGATGGACTGTCAAAAAACAAGCATGTTGAATATTTAGCGCTAAGTTTCAAGATGTGAACTTCATTGTCCTAAGCCTTAAAAGTCAGCCACTCAGAGTTGAATGTTTGATGATAGTGTATGAAGTGAAGGAGAAATGAAGCGAAATCCATGGTTGGACAGATAACCTTACTCTAAAAAAGACGGTAGAGTAGCGTGGCAAGATCATCTCTAAACTTCTTAAAGGAAAATATGAATGCAGATTTGGATGATGCTAGAAGAAACAGGAGTCCTGTCTCCATCCACACCCCTAAGAAGCACCATAGTGGTTGAAAGAAATAACAGTTTTCTCATTTCACAGCTTCACATGGAACGGGGGCTCAATTTTTTACTTGACTCTCAGTTGGGTTCCCCAAACCACTCATTACTCTTATGGAATGGTTTAGTAACTGTTGCTTAAAGATGTCTTGCAAATTCCTGCAGCCATGTGTTTGCATTCCCCTGTCTTAAATGCCTCATGTACTCAAATCTCTCTCCTTCAAGGCCCTACACTGCCAGGAATCCTCTGGTGAACACAGAGACCTCTCTCTAGGATGAGCCCTCAGAGCGGCTCTCAGAACTGTCCACCTGGTCCTGGCTACACTCAGCCTTATACAGTCACTTGTATTTTTTTTTTTAATCTGTTTTTTAAAGTCAAGTATCTTGATAATTCCACACAGTATTTACCCCTATGCCCTATACACCAAATACATATCTGATGGAGCCAAAATAAAACTCACACCAATTACTTTCTTAAAGAACAAAAGTCACATCTTGTCATGATTCCTTGACTGAAAAAATAATAAAGTACCCTTCTCAAAATATCAGTGGGGGTAGATATTTGAAATTTTTCATTTTGATTGTAGAATTAATCCCCTGGACCCAAAACAAAGATTTCATACTTTTACTTTGTTCTCTGTGAAACAAACTGAATTTGTGGCGTTTGATTTTCAATTTGTCACCAAAAATTATTTAAAAAAAAAAAAAAAAGACAGATGAACATGATTCTTTACCAAAGGTATTTAAAAGTTCCATCATGGGAATGATCACCTGTGGTGAGGTTTTAGCACAAACCCAATCTGTGCAGCTCAGCTGGCTTGGCCAGGATGTTAAGGACAGGCACTCAGTCACCCTCTAGAGGGGGCCTCCTTGCTCCCAAAGATAAGATGTTTTTAACAGATGCTGATATCCTTCACATGTATGTATCAAGATGAGGCTTTCTATACTAAAATACTGTTTTCTTTGTGTTGGATGAGGGAAAGGGTACAATCTATTGCCCTCTAAGCAGGAAATTGAGGTGGTTAAAGTGCTTTACATAGTTTCTTTATCTAAGAGTATAAATCACTGGACCGGAAACAAGAAAAATCACTAGTAATGAACATCTATAATAACAGGATATATTATCACATTCACACTTTCCAGACTGGCTAATTGCACAAAGTATGCATCATCAAATAGCATCCAGACGGTGACCTGCACTTTTACAAATAAAGTTGTATCAAGGAAAATAACATTGGTTTGCATCTTCTTTTTTCGTCATAATATGAGTAATCCTTTTATTAATTGCTATAAATTAATCTTCTGCAATAACTAGTTTTTAAAAGAGTTAGAATGATTACAGTGAAAAATAATCTTAAATTGGGAAAAAAAGAGAGACAAGAGACAAATATAAAATCTTGGGAAATTCAGAGAGAGAGAATAAAGGAATGAATGAGTAAATCAAGAGATTAGGAGAGTAGTTAAGAGACAACAAAAGTACAGCCCGATGCAAGCTTAAATTAAGCTAGAAAAAGTTCATACTGGAAACAACTGAAAAAGAAGACAAATCAACAGAATCCAATGAATCTTGTGTTAATTCTTAAAGCTAAGCTAATTTTTAAAATGAAATACTGGGTACACATCCTTGAGAAAATGAGAGCAGAGTTTGTTCTTAATATTGCTTTGTTTAAGTCCAAACAAACTGGATGTTTGTACTTCATTCATTGACACTGCTCCCTTCCTGCTCTATGTTACTGGAACTCTGTTACTTCAGCCTATGAAAGAACATTGTTTTGTTGTTTATTTTATGGTGGAGCTGCCCATGAGCTAAAAGTTCAATTTTTGAAGCATCACTATCTTTGTCATTACCCTGCAATTTGTTCACTTGTTCAAATAATATTGCATATTTCCATGATTATAAAAAAAATAAGTGGAAAATGAAAAAATTAAAAACCTAATCATAATTATAAGAAGACTTTGTCTCATAAACTTAACATGTGAAACAAAGATCGAATTTATTAGACATGTCAAAACGGCAAATCTTTAGCCTGAACCAGACACTTATTTAACTTGAACAGGTCAACTGGGGTTCAAACAGGAAGAAATATCAAAATTATAGAATATTTAAAGAAAGAAAAAGTAAAGAAAGAAGTAAATACTGAATACTATGTCTAAATGGCAAGATATAATTATAAATTTATAACATACTTGTCTCTCTAGGACCAGCATTCCCTGTAACATGTAGGCTTTTGGACAATCTTTGGACCTATTTTTAGGACTGCATCCTGTACTCAAGTAGGAAAAACAATATTGAACCAGTCACCATGTCTCTGATCAAATACAAAAAAAGATGCAAAGATGTTTTATAAACTAAAAAGCACAGGGTAAACCATTACAGTGCCCTGACGCTGTCATTCACAACCAAAACTATCCCAAAGGTATGATACACTCAGCTCTTGTATTGTAATGCTGCCACAATGTTGAACATGTAACATCAATTCAGTGGCATCTGGTGTTTCATAAGTCTTCTTAGGATATTCTATTTTGTCCTTTTTCACTCTGTGTTATTAACTTTGTAGACTCTGTCCAGCCAAACTGTAAACTCTTGAATGGCTTCTCCACAACCCTTAGTATGTACGTAGTGACTGTCCCAAACACTTGGTGTGCTAAGAAAAAGTCAACTGCATTCATTCATTCATTCATTCTTCCTCCACATTCTTTAGGCATTTATTATATAACTACCATGTGCCAGCCATTGGAATAAAGGCTCAGAATAAGGAATGATAAACTCACCAATCAGTTGGAGAAAAATTCAGGTAACATAACATAGTTGATAACAGTATGATAGATGCTATATTAAAGCTATCCACAAAGCAGAATAGGAATCACATGAGATACCACCGTTTATGTGAGCAAACTAGGAAAAGCTTCAGAGTGGAGGTGTTAACTGAACTGCATCTTGAAGGATGACTAGGTAGTAAGAAGTTGGTTAGATCAAAAAAGGGAGCAAAGACATTTCCTGCAGAGGGAACAGCATACACAGCCAGGGCCGGGAGGAGTGAAAGAGGCAGTGTATTCTTTAAGGAACAGTAACAAAATCAACATCAGTGGGGCTGAAAGGCTGGAGAACAGGGAAGCAGAGAAACAACCCAGAGATTATATGTGAAGCTGGTCTTGTGTATCATGTTAGGAGGTTTAGCTTTATGCTGTAAGCCAGTGTTTCTCCAAATGTGATTTGAGGTCACCTCAGATTCGTTTGGGGATCTGCTCAAGTGCAGATTTCTGGCCCTTACATCTGGGATGAAGCTCCAGAATCTGCATTTTCAATAAGCACCCAGGTGACACTGATGCTTACCATCTGGGGAGCCGCCAAAGATTATTAAATAAGGGAATGACACAATCAGATTTGTATTTTAGATATATGCTATTAAACAATCACGAGGAAGGTAAATCCGCTGCTGCTAAATGAGCTTGTGACTTGGGTTTGCATTAGAACCATCTGGGGAACTTATAAAAATGCAGACTTTTCACATCTCGTCCAAGACTTATTGCACGTGAATCAAGCAGAGGTGGCTAGGATTTATATTAGGTAGAACTATTATACATGAAATCGCCATTTTACCTAGATCAAAAATGGTCAAATTTTGGCAGTTTCTCACAGCTTCATCTAATACTTTTAATAAGCCCTACTCCATGTTTCTGATATACATCAAAGTCTCAGAATAGCTGATGAAACACAAGCAGAGCTAAATGCCTTTCCTTTTTTATTAATTATCAGTATCATTACTCACTTTGACTGACATGCAATGATGTGACATAATTTATGTACCTAAAACAAATGTTAAAAGAAAAAAATGATGTTCAAAAACAACCACCAATGAGCTAAGGCTAATTTAAGGATGTTAGAGCTGGAAGGAACACCAGAGATTATCCAGCTCTTTCCCTACCTCCCCACACATGATGAAGCCGATGGGAGGAGTACCCTGCTAGAAGTTATACTGAATATTTTGTTCAATTCCTCAGTGATACATGCTCTTCATTTTAACAGGTATTGAAATCATTAGAGCTAAAAAGTGTTGGGGATTTAATTTATAGAGTGATAGTGCCACGTGAAGCCCTAAACTTGATGTGGGGGGGGAGGGATGGGCATAAAGCAAATACTTGTGCATATCCATTTCTAAAATGAAGCCAACGAATTTAAATAATATAGAACCTAGAACAGTGCTTGAACTGTAATAGATGCTTAATAAACATTTATTGAACAAATGATTAACCTCTTAAAAAAATAGGTTAAAGCAGGTTAGTAATGCAAGGAGTTTCTAAGGCAGTGTAGTTTACAGGCTGTAAACTGAGTGTCGATTTCCCACCTGCTAGCCTATCCCAAGCACCATTTGGCACCAAACCATGACCCCTCCCCTACAAATCCCAGCCCTGCCACATGCACTGTCCTTTCCTCTGAAGGGTCCCCAGCAGAAAGCAATACAAAGACCACGTCTGAGCAAAGTTTGACAATGCATCACATTCTAGGTGGGAGTGAAGGCCACATGGGCACAGCTTTCAAAGTCTATTCAAATAGGAAGAATAGCTAACACTTAATGACAGCTAACAAAAACTATATCATCACGATACAACATGTTAATAATGTTAGAATAATATGATGATGATGCTAATAATAATAATAATAGCTAATACGTGCTTACTATCTGCCAGGCTTGTTAGCACTCCACACACATCCACTCATTTAATCCTTTGGACGACCTTCTGGCGTAAGCATTGTTATTATTCTGATTTTGTAGATGAGGAGAGAGAGGTTAAGTAACATCCAAAATCACACAACTGGAAAGTGGCAGAGTTGACAGTCGCCCCCAGGCCCCCTGGTCCCAGAGCAACCCCTCTGTTGAACTCTTTGACCTCAGAGCAGCACAGCAAAAAGTACCCTGCAAGCTGACCTCCTGGAGCGTTCACATCAGGAAAATGATCCCGTCCCAGTCTTTTCATCCATAAGGAATGAAGCATCTTTAGTTGGGAACACCATACACAAACTGAGACTCAGAATATAAAGGAGAAAGGCCAGGAGGGCCAAGAAGAAACGGCATTTTCCTCTGCCTTGGGACAGCATGGATATCACTGCCTGAGAACTTCAGGGCTAACAAAATCTCAAACTTTAACTTTCCCCTGAAGAATCTGGGTCCTCATGTGGGGATATTTTCTAAAGAAGTATCAAAGATATCACTATATTTCATCTACTCCGTGGTACCATTCTTATTTCCAGAAAGAAAAATAAAGACAAAATATTTCCCTAAACCAGGGGTAAAAGCTCTAGATGAAAGGACTTTAAAAGACCAATAGGAGATAGATCTTTCCATGGTAACTATGGCTGGAAGAACCGCCCTTCCCAACATTCCCTGAGGTGCCAGGTATTCAAAGAAATAAGAGACTCCTTCAGTTTAAGTCACCCAGCCTCTGATCCTGACGCCCCTAAAGGACGCTGAGAGCGCAGTAAGAGGGAGCATCCCCACGTCTGACCGCACAATCTGAATATCAAGTCCCGGAGAAAGAGAAGTTTAGAAAACAAGATCCCAGAGAAGTAAAGCCGATCTGAAAGCAAGAGCCCCGCCGAAACTGCTTTTCGTTCTCAGTCTCATTCTCCCCAAACCTCCCTACACCCAGCTATGACACCGGTCAACACAGAAGCAACACAAACAAGGAAATACAAGGGCAGAAATTATGCAAAATAAAATGCGTAACGGGGGCATTTCCTCATGAAAAATACTCCAAGAAGTTCCTACCCAGCCCCAAGACCAAATCCAAACACTAACAATAAACCCTTGAGACAAGTAAACAAGTCAGACTGAGCCCGTCTCATCCCACCTCACGGGGCACCCGGGGTATCCTGGTTAAGGAAAATGTGCCCGCATCCATAAGAAACCATCCAGCGTCCGGCTAAGGTCCAGCGGCTGCCAGAACGGAGTTTGCCCAACTCTTACCCGAGATCCTGAGATTCGCAGTGCAACCCTTTTCCCCTGGTTTTCACGCAACGCCAGCGGAGAAGCAAAATCTGTTCCAAACAGCGCAGTTAGCCTCCAAGCAGCGTCCCAGAAGAGAGCGATACTTGGAAGTCTTGGTTAAGGCTCAAAGAAGGAGACGCACGGGAAAGGAGGCGGGTCTCTGCGCATTTCCAGAACCCCAGTTTTGCGCACGGGGAAAGTACTCGTTGCAAACTTGCGTAAGGTTTTCTCCGTCTGGCCAGAGATGCTGAAGGAGGAGGGGAGTAACCCGAGCCGGGCCCGGGATGCGAGCAGTTGCCGCTGCTGCAGCTGCTGCCGCCGGGGCAGTGACCGCTGGAGGGGGGCGTCCTCGGCGCCGCGCGCAGTCCCTAGTGTGACCGGCAGGATCCTCCTGGCCCGACTCCTGCGCCCGATCGCGAGTCGCCCCTGTCCTGAGAGGCTTCCACCGCGCCGAGGCGACTCCGCCAATAGTCTGGCTACTAAATTGGCAAACCTTGGGGTCACCGCGTGGGGGTGAACCTAAAGGTGGTGGAGGGAGTGCCCGTCTGCGTCCCGACTAACTCTCAATGCCCCAGTGTCAAAGTCCCCGGAGGTGTTCTAGACCCTCTACGAGGAGTGGAGGGTTGGGGGAGGCACCCGAGCGACCAGATGGAGT
The DNA here is from genome assembly GCF_003676395.1 of Aethalodelphis obliquidens. Classification (NCBI taxonomy): domain Eukaryota; kingdom Metazoa; phylum Chordata; class Mammalia; order Artiodactyla; family Delphinidae; genus Aethalodelphis; species Aethalodelphis obliquidens. The sequence goes on from NW_020837948.1 coordinate 12,434,580, forward strand.
GGACGGCACGCCCCAGCGGTGCCAGGGAAGGAGCGAAACAGTGGGACAGAGAAGGGAAGAGTGACCTAGCAGTAGAAGAGTGTGCGCCGCGGCAACAAAGTGGTTGGAGAGGTGGGGCGAGGAGTTGGGGGGCGGGGGACGAAGGGGGCCCACTTTACCGAGGCTGGGCGGAGAGAGAACTCCAAGGACCCGCAAGAAAATCCCTCCAGGCCCGCGGAGGCCCCGCGCGGAGATTTGTTGGGGAATGGCTCCCTCTGCCGACTCGCCAGGGACGCCCCAGGAAACCCAAAGACGCAAAGTTAAAACGATGAAAAAGGCTTTTTCCCCATCTGTGTATTGAGCGAGACGTGAATTCTAGAATCTACTTCTCTGGCTGATCACCTTCCTCTTACGAATTACCCTGCATGCGAACCACCCAAGAAGATACAAACTTCTTATTCGTGGAAAGTTGTTGTTGGTGGGTTTTTTTTAATGTTAAGCTGAATTCTATCCTCCCTCATCCTCCCCAAAAGGCTCGTGCTCCATATTCACGCCAGATGAGCCACTCCTACCAGGCTTCTGTTCCTTACATTAATACGAGCTCTTTCTTTTAGAGAGACCTCAAATGCATATGCGACCCCAGACAATAACAGCACCTGGCAAACAGTCCATGTTCAAAGTTATGCTTGAATGGAATGAATGAACATATATGTTTGAAGCCCCTCACCATCCTCTTCATGACCTTGGGGTAAGTGTTCACCCCTGGACACAAACAAGGGGAGACTGTTTCTGTTTGTTTGCTTGTTTACCAGGTATCATCACCCCTTCTTCTGGTTAACAGTACCTTCATTTTTCTTGGGGGACCACCCTGCCACACTCAGGACGGTCTGGGTGGGAAAGTCAGTCAGGATGGTCCAGCTTTTCCGGATCCAAGAGTGGGCACCTGAGCTAAGCTAGTCCCCTCAGACCTTCTCTGCCATGAATCCTAAGTTTGATCAGAGCAACACAAGGAGGAACAAATCTAGAGTTGATTGATCCATTTGACAGTGTTCTAGAGATTGGCCATTAGGTCACAGCATTTATTCCCCAAAGCTACCCCCTGCTTTATGCTTTATGAAACCTAGTGACTCCACTTCCTTTGATTTTTTTGATTAACATTATTAGACATGATTTGCACTCAACATATTGCACTCATATGAAGGATACAGTTTGGGGAGTTTTGAAAAATGTATACACCTATACACAATCAAGATAATGAACAATTCCATTCCCAGGAAGTTCCCTTGTACCCCTTTGAAGTCAGTTCCCCACCTCACTATCCCTGGCCCACTGAGCTGCCTTCTGTAGCTATAGATTAGATTTGTCTTTCCTAGAGTTCCTACTATGGAATCATATAGTATGTATTCCTTCGTGTCTGACTTCCTTCACTAAGCATAAAGTTTCTGAGTTTCATCAAAGTTGTTTGTGTAAGCTGTTTGCTTTCTCTTTATTGGTGAGTATTATTCCATTGTATGGATATACCACAATTTGCCCATTCACCAAATGTTTATGTTGTTTCCAATTTAGGCTTATAATGAATAAAGCAGCTAGGAACTTTCTTGTAAAAGCCCTTTTTTGGACATTTACATCTCTTATTTCACAGGAGTGGAATTACTGGATTATACAGTAAGTGTGTGTTCAGATATATAATAGAGATTAACTGTTTTCCAAAGTTCATGCATCACTTTACATTCCCACCAGCAATGTATGAGAGTTGCTCCACATTATTATCAATACTTGGTATTTTCTGTCTTTTTATTTTAGCCATTCCATTGGGTATACAGTGGTATCTCATTATGGTTTTAATTTGCATTTCCCTAATTAATAATGATGGTGACCATCAAAGATGTTAACCACCTTTTCATGTACTTGCATTCCATTTGTTTTTTGCTGAAGCATCCAAAGTTTTTTGCCCAATTTTTAATCAGATCCTTTGTGTTCTTGTTGTGTTGCTATTGGGTTGTAGGAATTCTTTACATATTTTGAATACCAGGGCTTTGTCAGATATGTGTATAGCAAATATATTCTTTCAGTTTGTCTCTTGCCTTTTAATTTCTCAATGTTGTCTCTGAAAAAAAAGGATTTTTATTTTGAGAGTCTAATTTATCAATTTTTTCTTTTACAGCTTTGCTTTTCATGTTTTATCTAAAAGATCTTTGCTTACCCCAAGGTCATGAAGATTTTCTCCCATGATTTCTTCCAGAAGTTTCTAGTTTTAGCTGTTATGTTTAGGTCTGTGATCTACTTGGAGTTCATTTTTGTGTATGGTTTGAGACAAGGGCTGAAGTTCATTATTTTTCATATAGATATCCATTTGTTTCAGCACCATTTGCTGATAAGATTATCTTTTCCAATGAATAATTATGGAAATAATTACTGAAACATTATCAGGGTTATCCATTGAATAACTTTGACACTTTCATTAAAAATCAATTGGCCATATGAGAATGGGTCTTTTTCTGAACTCACTATTCCTTTCATTTGATCCATATTTCTATTCTTTTGCCAATACCATGCTATCTTGATTACTGTAGCTTTATAATAAGACTTCAATTTCTAACTTTGTTCCTTTTTTTTTCAAAATTTGTTCAGCTTTTCAAGATTTGAGGTTTTTTTTTAATCTTCCATATGAATTGCAGAATTAGCTTGTCAATGTTTAAAAAGCTCACTTTGATTGAGAATGCCTTGAATATATTGATAACTTCAAGAAGAACTGACATGTTAATTGAATCCTCCCATTTATAAACATGTTGTATCTCTCCATTAATTTAGATCATTTTTAATGTCTCTCAGCAATATTTTATAGTTTTCAGCATGCCAGTTTTTCACATATTTTTAAAAATTTATTCCTAAGTACTTTTTAACTTTTGATGCTACTGTCAACAGAATTATTTTTAAATTTTAGCTTTTAACTTTTTGTTGCTAATATAGAAAAATACAATGGAATTTTGTACAATAGTTTCATATTTTGCAGCCTGACTAAATTTACTTATTGGTCCTAGCAGTTTTTCTAAAGTTCCTTTAGGATTTCTTACATGCAAATAAATACAGTTTTGCTACTTTTATTTCTCTGTTTTGCTTTATTGCTCTGGATAGGATGCCTAGGACAATGTTGAATAAAATGTTAATGTTGGTAAAAGTTAAAATCTTTGTCTTGTTCTCCATCTTAGATCAAAAATAAACAGTCTTTCACCAGGAAGTAGGATGTTAGCTGTAGACTTTTCATAGACACCCTTTATTGTTTGAAAAAGTCCCTTCATTAAAAGTTTTTACCATAAATGACTGTTGAATTTTGTCAAATGTTTTTCTGTATCAATTGAAATGACTGCATGTTTTTTTTTCCTTTATTTTGTTAATTGATTGGATTGATTGTTAAAACTGCCTTGCATTACTGGTTTAAAGCCTACTTGGCCAATGTGTATTACAAATTTTATGTACTGTTGGATTTGATTTGCTAAAATTTTGCGCAGCTATGTCTATATTCAGGAGGAATATTGGTCTGTATTTTCATTTTCTTGTGACTCTTTGTCTGGCCAGAGGTTCATTAATTTTTTATATATTCAACAGACCTCATAGCCCCATTCTGGCACAGTGATAAATGTCCTGCAGCCCTCCCCATAAAGATAGTGCCCTGAAGGTCTTCTGCTTACATCATCACTCGAAAGCCTCCTGCCCACATTGGTACCCCAATTCCCTCTTTAGTCCCACAATCATGGCTTACCTGCACTGAGAGGTTTGCCATTGAGTCCCTGCACCCTCTACAACTCCCTGCACTGCTTGTTTCTGAACTGGAGAGTATCTACCGAGCTCGTCTGTCGTCCAGAGGGTTCCCATAGAGCTACTACTCTCCCTGCATGCCCATACTACCTTACTAATTACCAGTGTTTTGCCTGCACTGAAGAGGGTTGCTTTCTGATGGCTTAGAGATGGCAGAACAGCTCCAGCCTAGGCAAACCAGCAAACTTCTGTGCTCTCCAGTGGACTGAACTATAGCTCCTATAATAAGGTCTGAACCCCTTCCAGCTTTGTCCTTTCTTTAGCACTTTCTCCACCCTAGAATACCATACAGAATTGTCATATCTTACAGTCGTTTTTTTACCAGAGTTAATAATTCTATATATGAAACACCCCCCTGTTTAACCTATGTGGTTTCTATCTCCTGATTAGACCCAGACTGATACATTATAATAAGGCGTGACCTTTCTGAGATCTCTACTGAATGTCCCTAGATGTTCATACTTACTCTTCACTCGGTTTATCAGTCCCTCAAGATCTCTGGGAATTGTTCAGCTTACAGCTTCTTGACGGGTGTGTACCTGTGTTGTACAGTTTCACCCTATTCATTGTGGCTTACTATTCTGCAACAGAAGGTCCCTATGCAAATTTATAGAGGTTTTTCCTTGTGTAATTCTCTCCTCTTTGGTACACTGCTCTACAAATTCCAGCCACCTCAGCCTCTTTGAATTCCAGTGTCTGTCTCCTGTGCTCACCTGCACTGTAGTCCAGGAAGTATCTCTGGTCAGAAAGCCTGAGTGATTCTAGGGTTCACTTCATTTGCTTACTTTTTCTTTGGGACCACAATCTTCTTGTGCAATATCTGAAAAGAGTTGTTTCAATATTGGTTGCTTAGGGCAGGATCCTAAGTCCAGTCAATCCTTTATGGCCAGAAAAAGAAGTTTTTTCCCTTTGATTTTTAGGAGCTACTGTTTGAACAAATTCCTTCACATTTTTTGGTATGTTTGTATTTGTTTTCCTTGAGTTGGATAGACTTGGTTTTTATTGCTTTTATCCAAAGAACTCTGGACGATACACATGTGGAACCCAGAATGAACACATAAAGCATTTCAGATAAAGCCTGAACAATCTGGATTAAAGTGAGACTTTTACTACCTTTATTCTGAATACTATAAGCATTATTCATGTAGTATAAGATTAAATGGGTGTTTTTTTGTGGATAACTATACCATTCTGTTAACATAGAATTTATAATCTACTAAAACTCCAATTATTTTTCATATTTGTTATTAAATCTGGCTTTTAAAGATATTATTTATATAATTAGGTGTGACTTTCATAGTAATTTTACAGAACTATTAATTTAGCCCTATGAAATTCTATTTTTCTATATGCAGTCCATTTTAGAACTTGTTGAGATCTTGGTGGAGCTAATTCTTGTCCTAGTATACTGGCTAAGGAGCTCAAAATCAAGATATCTGAAGTTTGATCAGCAAGCCACAATGCTCTTGAGCAAATACTTATTAAACATGTGGAGGCAGGTGAAAGTCAAAGGCATATTCTGACAGGGACTTTATTCTCCATTTAAATTTATTCACATCCTGTAGTATGGTCATTCAACCACTTATAAATACTACAACTCTATTACATCAGCCCACATTCTTCATCTGATCCAAAAGAATTTCATGGGATTTTTTTTTCAATTACCTTATAAATCCAGATGTATTCTCATTCCTTCAATTTACCTGTCTGAGAAGATTTCCAATAAAGGAAATGAAGTCAGCCTAGCAGGTCTAACTCTTAGCAAACAAGTTTGGCTTCTAGAGACTCCTCCCAGATCCTTTGGCGTATGATGCTGGATCCCACATTTCCCACAGTCACCTTTGTCTATGAACTGATGCCAGATTTTTGTTGGGAGGTAGGAATATAATGAGGGCCATCTTACTGGGCCATCTTGCTTGTGTCACTCTCTCCAGTTGTTTTTTTACTGTGACCCACAGTAAGAAGTACATTTTTCGTCATGACCAAATTCACATCTTCATAGGTATGTGATTGGAACAAGTTTCATCAAACAACACTTACTGTTATGTCATGTCCTCTAATATTTTTCTATTCTAGTGCTCCTCAAACGTCAATGTACATGTTAAACAGCTGGGGATTTTGCTAATATGTGATTCTGATTCAGTATCTGGGATGGAGCCTACATTTTAACAAACTCCTAAGGTGATATGCGTGTCTCTCAGACTGCATCTTGAGTAGCTAAGTTCTATTTTATTTCGTTTTATTTAAGTGCTAAATTACCCTTCTGAATTTCAAATGTACCTGGACTGTCAGTTTGTAAAAGTACTACTGGTATATTTCCTGGTGTAACACTACGCTTGGAGAAGCTCTTGAATCAACAACATGCCTATGTAGGATGTTCGTGTAAAAGTCTACATGTTCGTGTAAAAGTCTACATATATTTCCTGGTGTAACACTACGCCTGGAGAAGCTCTTCAATCAACAACATGCCTATGTAGGATGTTCGTGTAAAAGTCTACATGTGATGTGGTAACATGCTTAGAAGAGTTTCAACAGGGAACAAGCTTCCTCTTCCATATACCAAGGTCAGAAAATGATAGAAGTAAAGAGGCTGATATCTTCCTGACCTTCCTTCTTAAAATTGTAACATTTGACACAAATAAATCTATTCCATTTGGGAATAAACAAGTCTAAGCATTCTGCATAATAAGGATTTTCATAACTGTATGTGAAAAGAAAGTTAGAGATGACCAAAAGTGACCATGGCAATGAGATGAGTATCAGAAAAAAAAAAATTCCTGTGGTGTGATCTACTTTTTTCTGCAGTATCAGTACTTACTACATCAGTCAAGGTTCTTGTTTCAAGTAACAAATGTCAACTCTGACTAACTTAATAAAAACAAAACTGGGGAGGCTATTGAGGGACTCCAAAAGAGGTGGGAGGCTGTGGTACTAAAGTTGAATATAAGAAGGAGCTCCTCTAGAGGGTACCAAAGATTCAGAGTGGAAACAGCCTGGTCATGCTGTCTCCATTGAGATTAATGAACTTGAACAATTTCTTTCCTTAGACCTCACAACATGTTCTCAAGATCAAAGTCACAGAAGAGAACATCCATTGGCTGAACTTGGGTTTTGCATTCCCTCTTGCCAGACCTGTGGCAACATGAAGTATTTGTCCCTTCAAACTTCTATAGGGGAGCAGGTGCCTGATACACCATCCCTCTAAGAGCATAGAAAAGTGGGGAGAGGAAATGTCCCAAAAGTGAATTGGAGTGCCACTGGGAAGAGGAAATAGATACTAAACCACCAATAAACTATACATGACAGAGCACTGTGAATCAGTAAGGGCCCTTATCATACTTGTTATTGCAAGTATAACAGGATGGTGAATGGGGTTTTCCAATTGTTTGGGAATTGTGGCTATAGTCTCACAGCCAAAGAGCATAGATGCTAACTGGCCCACATTTTAAAGAATGCATGCAGACACAACCCTTGCAGAACTTAATAAGAAGTAAACAAAACAAGCTCTGATAGCACCATCAAGTACTGCTACACACATTCCCACCACACACACAGAATGTCTATCCCTTTACCCCCATAGGAAAAAACTAAAGAATTCCAGAAGAGTTGGCAGAATTCCTGCTGTATGGAAGCTGTCACCCAACTGGTGACTTTTCTCCTTCCCATATTAGAGGGAAGGGGAATATGTCTTCCCTTCTATGGCAAGTTAACTTAAGATGTAGGGGAAGACAAGGAAAACAATCACAAAATGAGGAGAGCTGGTCAGAGGTGGAATCTGGCATTGCCACCCCTACGCAGACTTCTGCTTATGTAGAACAGGCATATCTCCTCACACATTAGAACAGGAGGAAAGGAACTGTCAAGAGACAACAGTGTGTAGCTTCTATTCCCACTGCTTGGTGACGCAAGAATGCCTGGGAAAAAAAATTTTTTTTAATTAAAAAGAAAAAAACACCTGGGTTTTCTTAAGGCCAAATAGACACCACTGGAGGGTATCTGGGCTTAAGCAGTTTTGTCACAATCTAGCCTAAGAAGGTTGCCTGCTAGTGGGGGTATGTGGCCAAGGAGCAGGAGCTGAAAGGGCAAGGGGCAGAAGAACTCAGGTTGTGAAGGATCATCCATGTCAGAGGCCTGTGCAGCCAAGGACCCTGCAGGGCCTCCTGAATAGCCCACACATGCACTGCACTTCAGCAGGATCCAGATGTCTCCTCTGCAGGGGGCACTGACCACCCTATGTGGACCACAGCAGCTCAGCAGGAGACATCAATCCCTTCCTCATTTCTGCCTCCAGAACCCAACACTCTGAAAGAGATGGAAAAGATGGACCCAAAAGATGAAGAAAGAGAAGGAAGTAGAGGAGGGAGAGAGAAGCAAAGCACACCAAATACCCCAGGGTGGGACCATTCGCACCACTGGTCAAACCTGGGCTTGAGGGGAGGGGAAGAGTGTAAAATTGGATGTGAGATTCAAGCTGTACAGTGGATTATACTGTCCTTGATGTTTCAAAAGCTGAGAGTCTCTGGAATGCTACAGGAGCTACCCGAGATGTTGTGAAGGGACAGAAAACAAGTCTCATTCAAAGCACACCTGAAAACACCACTGGAGAAATAAAGGGGCTTCATGTTAGGATCCCACTGAGTTCAGACTCTCCAATAAACTGGTTACATAGCAAAAGAAACTGACTTTGAGTAGTTTAAGCAGAAAAAGAATTTATTGAGAAGCTACTGGGTACTTGGTGAGATGCCAGGAAGTCCAGAGGACTGGCTTGGGGAAGCACACAGGGATGGTGAGGTTCTGTACTAAAAGCTAAAATCACTCCTTGGAATTGTTCTGGGGAAGCCCTTCCCCACCAGTGGATATGGGATAGTGGACGTCTCACCAACAAAACCACCTACCCTGGATCCTGACTGAGGCAATCACTCCCTCTAGGAATGGGATGTTGCTGCCTCCCCTGAGCTGCCAGAAGAATTCTCCTTTGTCTCAGTTCTCAAATCAAAGCCCCCAGGGCAAATACATCCAACTGGCTGAGCCAAGACCCAGTGGAAAATGAGTCAAAAGAAGCAAATATTTGGAGGATTGGTTCAAGATGGCAGAGCAGAAGGATGTGCGCTCACTGCCTTTTGTGAGAGCACCGGAATCACAACTAACTGCTGAACAATCATTAATAGGAAGACACTGGAACTCACCAAAAAAGATACCCCACATCTAAAGACAAAGGAGAAGTCACAATGAGATGGTAGGAGGGGCGCAATCACAATAAAATCAAATCCCGTAACTGCTGGGTGGCTGACTCACAAACTGGAGAACACTTATACCACAGAAATCCACCCACTGGAGTGAAGGTTCTGAACCCCACATCAGGCTTCCCAACCTGGGGGTCTGGCAATGGGAGGAGGAATTCCTAGAGAATAAGACTTTGAAGCCTAGCAGGATTTGATTGCAGGACTTTGACAGGACTGAGAAAAGAGAGACTACACTCTTGGAGGGCACACACAAAGTAGTGTGTGCATTGGGACCCAGGGGAAGGAGTAGTGACCCCATAGGAGACTGAACCAGACCTACCTGCTGGTGTTGGAGGGTCTCCTGCAGAGGTGGGGGTGTGGCTGTGGCTCACCGTGGGGACAAGGACACTGGCAGCAGAAGTACTGGGATGTACTCCTTGGCAAGAACTCTCCCAGAGTCCGCCATTAGCCCCATCAAAGAGCCAGGTAGGCTCCAGTGTTGGGTCGCCTCAGGCCAAACAACCAACAGGGAGAAAAACCAGCCCCTTCCATCAGCAGACGAGCGGAATAAAGTTTTACTGAGCTCTGAGAAGCAAGAACTACAATCCTGCAGCCTGTGGAACAAAAACCACATTCACAGAAAGATACAAGATGAAAAGGCAGAGGGCTATGTACCAGATGAAGGAACAAGATAAAACCCCGGAAAAACAACTAAATGAAACAGAGATAAGCAACCTTCCAGAAAAAGAATTCAGAATAATGATAGTGAAGATTATCCAGGACCTTGGAAAAAGAATGGAGGCAAAGATCGAGAAGACGCAAAAAATGTTTAACAAAGACCTAGAAGAAGTAAAGAACAAACAAACAGAGATGAACAATACAATAACTGAAATGAAAAATACACTAGAAAGAATCAATAGCAGAATAACTGAGGCAGAAGAAAGAATAAGTGACCAGGAAGACAGAATGGTGGAATTCACTGCCATGGAACAGAATAAAGAAAAAAGAATGAGTCAGAGGAGCTTCAAGATGACGGAACAGTAAGACGCAGAGATCATCTTCCTCCCCACAAATACATCAGAAATACATCTACATGTGGAACAGCTCCTACAGAACACCTACTGAACACTGGCAGAAGACCTCAGACCTCCCAAAAGGCAAGAAACTCCCCACGAACCTGGGTAGGGCAAAAGAAAAAACAGAGACAAAAGAACAGGGACGGGACCTGCACCAATGGGAGGGATCTGTAAAGGAGGAAAGGTTTCCACACACTAGGAAGCCCCTTGGCTGGCGGAGACTGTGGGTGGCGGTCGGGGGGAAGCTTCGGAGCCACGTAGGAGAGTGCAGCAACAGGGGAGCGAGGGCAAAGTGGAGAGATTCCCGCACAGAGGATCGGTGCCGACCAGCACTCACCAGCCCAAGAGGCTTGTCTGCTCACGTGCCAGGGCGGGTGGGGGCGGGAGCTGAGGCTCCGGCTTCGGTCGGATCCCAGGGAGAGGCCTGGGGTTGGCTGTGTGAACAGAGCCTGAAGGGGCTAGCGCGCCACAGCTAGCAGGGATGGAGTCCGGGAAAGTCTGGAGCTGCCGAAGAGGAAAGAGACGTTTTCTTGCCTCTTTCTTTCCTGGTGCACAAGGAGACGAGATTAAGAGCACTGCTTAAAGGAGCTCCAGAGACGGGCACGAGCCGCAGCTATCAGCACGGAGCCCAGAGACGGGCATGGGACGCTAAGGCTGCTGCTGGTGCAGCCACCAAGAAGCCTGTGTGCAAGCACAGGTCACTCTACACACATCTCCTCCCGGGAGCCTGTGCAGCCCGCCACTGCCAGGGTCCCGTGATCCAGGGACAACTTCCCCGGAAGAACACACGGCGCACCTCAGGCTGTTGCATTGTCATGCTGGCCTTTGCCGTCACAGGCTCGCCCCGCATCCGTACCCCTCCCTCCCTCTGACCTGAGTGAGCCAGAGCCCCCAAATCAGCTGCTACTTTAACCCCGTCCTATCTGAGCGAAGAACAGATGCCCTCAGGCCACCTACACGCAGAGGCGGGGCCAAATCCAAAGCTGAACCCCAGGAGGTATGCGAACAAAGAAGAGAAAGGGAAATTTCTCCCAGCAGTCTCAGGAGCAGTGGATTAAATCTCCACAATCAACTTGATGGACCCTGCATTGGTGGAGTACCTGAATAGACAAGGAATCATCCCAAATTAAGGAGGTGGACTTTGGGAGCAATGATATATAAATATTTTTCCCTTGTTCTCTTTTTGTGAGTGTGTATGTGGATGCTTCTGTGTGTGATTTTGTCTGTATAGCTTTGCATTTACCATTTGTCCTAGGGCTCTGTCTGTCCATTGTTTTTTTCTTTTTAATTACTTCTTAAAATTTTTTTCTTAATAATTATTTTTTATATTAATACATTTTTAAATTTTATATTACTTTATTTATTTTATCTTCTTTCTTTCCCTTTCTTTCTTTCTTTCTTTCTTTCTTTCTTTCTTTCTTTCTTTCTTTCTTTCTTTCTTTTCTCCCTTTTATTCTGAGCTGTGTGGATGACAGGCTCTAGGTGCTCCAGCCAGGAGTCAGGGCTGTGCCTCTGAGGTGGGAGAACCAAGTTCAGGACACTGGTCCAAAAGAGACCTCCCAGCTCCATGTAATATCAAATGCAAAAATCTCCCAGAGATCTCCAACTCAACGGCAAGACCCAGCTCTACTCAATGACCAGCAAGCTAAAGTACTGGACAACCTATGCCAAACAACTAGCAAGACAGGAACACAACATCATCCATTTGCAGAGATGCTGCCTAAAATCATAATAAGGCCACAGACACCCCAAAATACACCACCAGACGTGGACGTGCACACCAGAAAGACAAGATCCAGCCTTGTACACCAGAACAAAATCACTAGTCCCCTCCACCAGGAAGCCTACACAACCCACTGAACCAACCTTAGCCACTGGGGACAGACACCAAAAACAACAGAAACTACGGACCTGCAGCCTGTAAAAAGGAGACCCCAAACACAGTAAGTTAGGCAAAATGAGAAGACAGAGAAACACACAACAGATGAAGGAGAAGGGCAAAAACCCACCAGACCTAACAAATGAAGAGGAAATAGGCAGTCTACCTGAAAAAGAATTCAGAATAATGATAGTAAAGATGATCCAAAATCTTGGAAATAGAATGGAGAAAGTACAAGAAACGTTTAACAAGGACCTAGAAGAACTAAAGAGCAAACAAACAGTGATGAACAACACAATAAATGAAATTAAAAATACTCTAGGGTTTCCCTGGTGGCACAGTGGTTGAGAGTATGCCTGCTGATGCAGGGGACACAGGTTCGTGCCTTGGTCCGGGAAGATCCCACATGCCACGGAGTGGCTGGGCCGGTGAGCCATAGCAACTGAGCCTACATGTCTGAAGCCTGTGCTCTGCAACGGGGTGGCCCAACAGTGAGAGGCCCACGTATCGCAAAAAAAAAAAAAAAAAAAAAAAAACTCTAGAAGGGATCAATAGCAGAATAACTGAGGCAGAACGGATAAGTGATCTGGAAGATAACATAGTGGAAATAACTACTGCAGAGCAGAATAAAGATAAAAGAATGAAAAGAATTGACGACAGTCTCAGAGATCTCTGGGACAACATTAAATGCACCAACATTCGAATTATAGGGGTTCCAGAAGAAGAAGAGAAAAAGAAAGGGACTGAGAAAATACTTGAAAAGATTATAGTTGAAAAATTCCCTAATATGGGAAAGGAAATACTTAATCAAGTCCATGAAGCACAAAGAGTCCAAAACAGGATAAATCCAAAGAGAAACATGCCAAGACACATATTAATCAAACTATCAAAAATTAAATACAAAGAAAATATATTAAAAGCAGCAAGGGAAAAACAACAAATAACACACAAGGAATCCCCTTAAGGTTAACAGCTGATCTTTCAGCAGAAACTCTGCAAGCCAGAAGGGAGTGGCAGGACATATTTAAAGTGATAAAGGAGAAAAACCTACAACCAAGATCACTCTACCCAGCAAGGATCTCATTCAGATTTTACAGAGAAATTAAAACCTTTACAGACAAGCAAAAGCTAGGAGAATTCAGCACCACAAAAGCAGCTTTACAACAAATGCTAAAGGAACTTCTCTAGGCAGGAAACACAAGAGAAGGAAAAGACCCACAATAACAAACCCAAAACAATTAAGAAAATGGGAATAGGAACATACATATTGATAATTACCTTCAACGTGAATGGATTAAATGCCCCAACCAAAAGACACAAGCTCGCTGAATGGATACAAAAACAAGACCCATATATATGCTGTCTATTAGAGACCCACTTCAGGCCTAGAGACACATACAGACTGAAAGTGAGGGGATGGAAAAAGATATCCCATACAAATGGAAATCAAAAGAAAGCTGGAGTAGCAATTCTCATATCAGACAAAATAGACTTTAAAATAAAGACTATTACAAGAGACAAAGAAGGACACTACATAATGATCCAGGGGTCGATCCAAGAAGAAGATATAACAATTGTAAATATTTATGCACCCAACATAGGAGCACCTCAATACATAAGGCAAATACTAACAGCCGTAAAAGGGGAAATCGACAGTAACACAATCATAGTAGGGGACTTTAACATCCCACTTTCACCAATGGACAGATCATCCAAAAATAAATAAATAAGGAAACACAAGCTTTAAATGACACATCAGACAAGATGGGCTTAACTGATATTTATAGGACATTCCAACCAAAAACAACAGAAGACACATTTTCCTCAAGTGTCATGGAACATTCTCCAGGATAGATAATATCTTGGGTCATAAATCAAGACTTGGTAAATTTAAGAAGATTGAAATCGTATCAAGTATCTTTTCCGACCACAATGCTATAACACTAGATATCAATTACAGGAAAAAATCTGTAAAAACTACAAACACGTGGAGATAAACAACACACTGCTTAATAACCAAGAGATCACTAAAGAAATCAAGGAGGAAATCAAAAAAAACCTAGAAACAAATGACAATGTAAACACGATGACCCAAAACCTATGGGATGCAGAAAAAGCAGTTCTAAGAGGGAAGTTTATAGCAATACAAGTTTACCTTAAGAAACAAGAAACATCTCGAATAAATAACCTAACCTTACACCTAAAGCAATTAGAGAAAGAAGAACAAAGATACCCCAAAGTTAGCAGAAGGAAAGAAGACATAAAGATCAGATCAGAAATAAATGAAAAAGAAATGAAGGAAACTATAGCAGAGATCAATAAAACTATAAGCTGGTTCTTTGAGAAGATAAACAAAATTGATAAACCATTAGCCAGACTCATCAAGAAAAAAAGGGAGAAGACTCAAATCAATAGAATTAGAAAAGAAAAAGGAGAAGTAAGAACAGACACTGCAGAAATACAAAGGATTATAAGAGATTACTACAAGCAACTCTATGCCAATAAAATGGACAACCTGGAAGAAATGGACAAATTCTTAGAAATGCACAACCTTCCAAGACTGAACTAGGAAGAAACAGAAAATATAAACAGACCAATCACAAGCACTAAAATTGAAACTGTGATTAAAAATCTTCCAACAAACAAAAGTCTAGAACCAGATGGCTTCACAGGCGAATTCTATCAAACATTTAGAAAAGAGTTAACACCTTTCCTTCTCAAAATCTTCCAAAATATAGCAGAGGGAGGAACACTCCCAAACTCATTCTACGAGGCCACCATCACCTTGATACCAAAACCAGACAAAGGTGTCACAAAGAAAGAAAACTACAGGCCAATATCACTGATGAACATAGATGCAAAAACCCTCAACAAAATACTAGAAAACAGAATCCAACAGCACATTAAACGGATCATACACCATGATCAAGTGGGGTTTATCCCAGGAATGTAAGGATTCTTCAATATATACAAATCAATCAATGTGATACACCATATTAACAAATTGAAGGAGAAAAACCATATGATCATCTCAATAGATGCAGAGAAATCTTTTGACAAAATTCAACACACATTTATGATAAAAAACCCTCCAGAAAGTAGGCATAGAGGGAACTTTCCTCAACAAACTAAAGACCATATAAGACAAATCCAGAGCCAACATCATCCTCAATGGTGAAAAACTGAAACCATTTCCACTAAGATCAGGAACAAGACAAGATCGCCCACTCTCACCACAATTATTCAACATAGTTTTGGAAGTTTTAGCAACAGCAATCACAGAAAATAAATAAATAAAAGGAATCCAAATTGGAAAGGAAGAAGTAAAGCTGTCACTGTTTGCAAATGACATGATACTATACATAGAGAATCCTAAAGATGCTACCAGAAAACTACTAGAGCTAATCAATGAATTTGGTAAAGTAGCAGGATAGAAAATTAATGCACAGAAATCTCTTTCATTCCTATACACTAATGGTGAAAAATCTGAAAGTGAAATTAAGAAAACACTCTCATTTACCATTGCAACAAAAAGAATAAAATACCTAGGAATAAAGCTACCTGAGGAGACAAAAGACCAGTATGCAGAAAATTATAAGACACTGATGAAAGAAATTAAAGACAATGAGAATAGATCGAGAGATATACCCTGTTCTTGGATTGGAAGAATCAACATTGTGAAAATGACTTCACTACACAAAGCAATCTACAGATTCAATGCAATCCCCATCAAACTACCACTGGCATTTTCACAGAGCTAGAACAAAAAATTTCACAATGTGTATGGAAACACAAAAGACCCCGAATAGCCAAAGCAATCCTCAGAAACAAAAACGGGCCGAGAGGGATCAGGGTCCCTGAGTTCAGACTATACTACAAAGCTACAGTAATCAAGACAGTATGGTACTGGCATAAAAACAGAAATATAGATCAATGGAACAGGATAGAAAGCCCAGAGATAAACACACATATGGTCACCTTATCTTTGATAAAGGAGGCAAGAATATACAGTGGGGAAAAGACAGCCTCTTCAATAAGTGGCGCTGGGAAAACTGGACAGCTACATGTAAAAGAATGAAATTAGAACACTCCCTAACACCATACACAAAAATAAACTCAAAATGGATTAAAGACCTAAGTGTAAGGCCAGACACTATCAAACTCTTAGAGGAAAACATAGGCAGAACACTCTATGACATAAATCACAGCAAGATCCTTTTTGACCCACCTCCTAGAGAAATGGAAATAAAAACAAAAATAAACAAATGAGACCTAAGGAAACTTAAAAGCTTTTGCACAGCAAAGGAGACCATAAACAAGACAAAAAGACAACCCTCAGAATGGGAGAAAATATTTGCAAATGAAACAACAGACAAAGGATTAATCTCCAAGATTTACAAGCAGCTCATGCAGCTCAATATCAAAAAAACAAACAACCCAATCCAAAAATGAGCAGAAGACCTAAATAGACATTTCTCCAAAGAAGATATACAGATTGCCAACAAACACATGAAAGAATGCTCAACATCATTAATCATTAGAGAAATGCAAATCAAAACTACAATGAGATATCATCTCATACCAGTCAGAATAGCCATCATCAAAAAATCTAGAAACAATAAATGCTGGAGAGGGTGTGGAGAAATGGGAACCCTCTTGCACTGCTGGTGGGAATGTAAATTGATACAGCCATTATGGAGAACAGTATGGAGGTTCCTTAAAAAACTAAAAATAGAACTACCATACGACCCAGCAATCCCCCTACTGGGCATATACCCTGAGAAAACCATAATTCAAAAAGTGTCATGTACCAAAATGTTCACTGCAGCTCTATTTACAATAGCCAGGACATAGAAACAACCTAAGTGTCCATCAACAGATGAATGGATAAAGAAGATGTGGCACATATATACAATGGAATATTATTCAGCCATAAAAGGAAACGAAATTGAGTTATTTGTGGTGAGTTGGATGGACCTAGAGTCTGTCATAGTGAAGTAAGTCAGAAAGAGAAAAACAAATACCATATGCTAACACATACATATGGAATCTAAAAAGAAAAAAAAAAGTCATGAAGACCCTAGGGGAAAGATGAGAATAAAGATGCAGACCTACTAGAGAATGGACTTGAGTATATGGGGAGGGGGAATACTAACCTGTGACAAAGTGAAAGAGTGGCATGTAGATATATACACTACCAAACGTAAAATAGATAGCTGGTGGGAAGCAGCCCCATAGCACAGGGAGATCAGCTCAGTGTTTTCTGACCACCTAGAGGGGTGGGATAGGGAGCGTGGGAGGGAGGGAGATGCAAGATGGAAGAGATATGGGAACATATGTATGTGTATAACTGATTCACTTTGTTATAAAGCAGAAAACGAACACACCATTGTGAAGCAATTATACTCCAATAAAGATGTTAAAAAAAAAAAAAGGATGAAAAGAAATGAAGACAGCCTAAGAGACCTCTCGGACAACTTTAAAGACAACAATATTTACATTATAGGTGTCCCAGAAGGAGAAGAGCCACCCAAGTCCATAAATCGCAGAGAGTCCTAGGCAGGATAAACTCAAGGAGAAACATGCCAAGACACATAGTAATCAAACTGACAGACATTAAAGACAAAGAAAACTTATTGAAAGCAACAAGGGGAAAATGAGAAATAACATACAAGGGAATGCCCATAACGTTAACAGCTGATTTCTCAGCAGAAACTCTACAAGCCAGAAGGGAGTGTCACAATATATTTAAAGTGATGATAGGGAAGAACCTACAACAAAGATTACTCTACCCAGCAAGGATCTCATTCAGATTCAACGGAGAAATCAAAAGTTTTACAGACAAGCAAAAGCTAAGAGAATTCAGCACCACCAAACCAGCTCTACAACAAATGCTAAAGGAACTTCTCTAAGTGGGAAACACAAGAGAAGAAAAGAACCTACAAAAACAAACCCATAACAACTAAGAAAATGGTAATAGGAACATACATATTGATAATTACCTTAAATGTGATTGGACTAAATGCCCCAACCAAAAGACACAAGCTCGCTGAATGGACAGAAAAACAAGACCCATAGATGGGCTGTCTACAAGAGATCCACTTCAGACCTAGGGACACATATAAGACTGATAGTGAGGGGATGGAAAAAGATATTCCATGGAAATGGAAATCAAAAGAAAGCTGGAGTAGCAATTCTCATATCACATAAAATAGACTTTAAAATAAAGAATGTTACAAGAGACAAGTAAGGACACTACCTAATGATCAAGAGATCAATCCAAGAAGAACATATAACAAATATAAATATATACGCATCCAACATAGGAGCACCTCAATACATAAGGCAAATGTTAACAGCTATAAAAGAGAAAATAGACAGTAACACAATAAGTGGGGGAGTTTAACACCTCACTTACACCAATGGACAGATCATCCACACAGAAGACTAATAAGGAAACACAAGCTTTAAATGACACAATAGACCAGATAGATTTAACTGATATTTATAGGACGTTCCATCCACAAACAGCAGATTACACTTTCTTCTCAAGTGCACACGGAACATTCTCCAGGATTGATCACATCTTGGGTCACAAATCAAGCCTCAGTAAATTTAATAAAATTGAAATTATATCAAGCATCTTTGCCGACCACAATGCTATGAGATTAGAAATCAATTACAGGGAAAAAAAACGTAAAAAACAAAAACACAT
Source organism: Aethalodelphis obliquidens (assembly GCF_003676395.1). Lineage (NCBI taxonomy): Eukaryota > Metazoa > Chordata > Mammalia > Artiodactyla > Delphinidae > Aethalodelphis > Aethalodelphis obliquidens. The sequence goes on from NW_020837948.1 coordinate 12,453,267, forward strand.
GGAGGCTAAAGAACACGTTACTAAATAACCAAGAAATCACTGAAGAAATCAAAGAGGAAATCAAAAAATACCTAGAGACAAATTACAATGAAAACACGATGATCCAAAACCTATGGGATACAGCAAAAGCATTTCTAAGAGGGAAGTTTACAGCAATACAAGCCTACCTCAGAAACAAGAAAAATCTCAAATAAACAATTTAACTTTACACCTAAAGGAACTAGAGAAAGAAGAACAAACAAAACCCAAAGTTAGTAGAAGGAAAGAAATCATAAAGATCAGAGCAGAAATAAATGAAATAGAAAGAAAACAATAGCAAAGATAAATAAAACTAAAAGCTGATTCTTTGAGAAGATAAACAAAATTGATAAACCTTTAGCCAGACTCATCAAGAAAAAGAGGGAGAGGACTCATATCAATAAAATTAGAAATGAAAAAGGAGAAGTTACAACAGACACCACAGAAATACAAAGCATCATAAAAGACTACTACAGACAACTCTATGCCAATAAAATGGACAACCTGGAAGAAATGGATGAATTCTTAGAAAGGTATAACCTTCCAAGACTGAACCAGGAAGAAATAGAAAATATGAACAGACCAATCACAAGCACTGAAATAGAAACTGTGATTATAAATCTTTCAACAAACAAAAGTCCAGGACCAGATGGCTTACAGGTGAATTCTATCAAACAAGTAGAGAAGAGCTAACACCCATCCTTCTCAAACTCTTCTAAAAATTGCAGAGGAAGGAACACTACCAAACTCATTCTATGAAGCCACCCTCACCCTGATAGTAAAACCAGACAAAGATACTACAAAAAAAGAAAATTTCAGACCAATATCACTGATGAACATAGATGCAAAAGTCCTCAACAAAATACAAGCAAACAGAATCCAACAACACATTAAAAGGATCATACAACATGATCAAGTGGGATTTACCCCAGGGATGCAAGGATTCTTCAATATACACAAATCAATCAATGTGACATACCATATTAACAAATTGAAGAATAAAAACCATATGATCATCTCAATAGATGCATAAAAAGCTTCTGGCAAAATTTAATACCCATTTATGATAAAAACTCTCCAGAAAGTGGGCATAGAGTGAAACTACTGCAACATAATAAAGGTCATATATGACAAACCCACAGCAAACATCATTCTCAATGGTGAAAAACTGAAAGCATTCACTCTAAGATCAGGAACAAAACAAGGATGTCCACTCTTGCCACTATTATTCAACATAGTTTTGGAAGTCCTAGCCACAGCAATCAGAGAAGAAAAAGATATAAAATGAATACAAATTGGAAAAGAAGTAAAACTGTCACTGTTTACAGATGACATGATACTATACATAAAGACTCCTAAAGATACTACCAGAAAACTACTAGAGCTAATCAATGAATTTGGTAAAGTTGCAGGATACAAAATTAATGCACAGAAACCTCTTGCATTCCTATACACTAACAATGAAAGATCAGAAAGAGAAATTAAGGAAACAATCCCATTCACCATTGCAACAAAAAGAATAAAATACCTAGGAATAAACCTACCGAAGGAGACAAAATACCTGAATGCAGAAAACTATAAAACACTGATGTAAGAAATTAAAGACGATACAAACAGGTGGAGAGATATACCATGTTCTTGGATTGGAAGAATCAATATTGTGAAAATGACTATAATACCCAAAGCAATCTACAGATTCAATGCAATCCACTGATTCAATGCAATCCCTATCAAATTACCAGTGACATTTTTTATAGAACTAGAACAAAAAATTTTAACATTTGTATGGAGACACAAAAGACCCAAAATAGCCAAAGCAGTCTTGAGGGGAAAAAAACGTAGCTGGAGGAATCAGACTCCCTGACTTCAGACTATACTACAAAGCTACAGTAATCAAGGCAATATGGTACTGGCACAAAAACAGAAATATAGATCAATGGAACAGGATAAAAAGCTCAGAGATAAACCCAGGCACCTATGGTCAACTAATCTATGACAAAGGAAGCAAGGGTATACAATGGAGAAAGACAGTCTCTTCAATAAGTGGTGCTGGGAAAACTGGACAGCCACATGTTAAAGAATGAAATTAGAACACTCCCTAACACCATACACAAAAATAAACTCAAAATGGATTAGAGACCTAAATGTAAGACTGGACACTATAAAACTCTTAGAGGAAAACATAGGCAGAACACTCTTTGACATAAATCACAGCAAGATCTTTTTTGATCCACCTCCTAGAGAAATGGAAATAAAAACAAAAATAAACAAACGGGACCTAATGAAACTTTAAAGCTTTTGCACAGCAAAGGAAACTACAAACAAGATAAAAAGACAACCCTCTGAATGGGAGAAAATATTTGCAAATGAATCAATGGACAAAGGATTAATCTCTAAAATATATAAACAGTTCATGCAGCTCTAAATTAAAAAAACAAACAACCCAATCCAAAAATGGGCAGAAGACCTAAATAGACATTTCTCCAAAGAAGACATACAGATGGCCGAGAAGCACATGAAAAGCTGCTCAACATCACTAATTATTAGAGAAATGCAAATCAAAACTACAATGAGGTATCACCACACACCAGTTAGAATGGGCATCATCAGAAAATCTACAAACAACAAATGCTGGAGAGGGTGTGGAGAAAAGGGAACCCTCTTGCACTGTTGGTGGGAATGTAATTTGATACGGCTGCTATGGAGAACAGTATGGAGGTTCCTTAAAAATCTAAAAATAGAACTACCATATGACCCAGCAATCCCACTGCTGGGCATATACCCAGAGAAAACCATAATTCAAAAAGACACATGCACCCCAATGTTCATTGCAGCACTATTTCAGTAGCCAGGTCATGGAAGCAACCTAAACGCCCATCAACAGACGAATGAATAAAGAAGATGTGGTACATATATACAATGGAATATTACTCAGCCATAAAAAGGAACAAAATTGGGTCATTTGGAGAGACGTGGATGGATCTAGAGAGTGTCATACAGAGTGAAATAAGTCAGAAAGAAAAAAACAAATATTATATATTAACACATATATGTGGAACCTAGAAAAATGGTAGATGGACCGGTTTGCAGGGCAGAAATAGAGACACAGATGTAGAGAACAAACGTATGGACACCAAGCGGGGAAAGTGGTGGGGGGTGGGGTGGTGGTAGTGGGATGAATTGGGAGATTGGGATTGACATATATACACTAATATGTATAAAATGGATAACTAATAAGAACCTGCTGTATAAAAAAATAAATTAAATAAAATTCAAACAAACAAACAAAATATATTTTTGTAAAAAAAGAAGCAAATATATGTCCTTTGTGCTTCTGTCCCAAAAGAAAGCCTCTTCCTCTGATCAAGTCTCATAAGCAAGATTATTATTAGCCTCTACAGTGCTTTGTGCAAATGAGGAAAATGCATGCCTCTAATTGATGAAGTTACAAAGAGTCTTTCCTCTCTCCAGTGCTTACAGGCCACTGTCAGGGCTTAGGGGACAGAGCATGCCTGGATTTTATCCTCTCTTGCCCTCTCTGCTGGGAGCCTTTGTGTAGAGCACAGACTACACAACTCTATGCAGTAGCCCTGCTCATAAGGGAAACAGTTCTCAAAAACAGAAGAGGATGTGGCTGAGATGACAGATATATAGAAGAAGATGTCTATGTTAGGGAGAAACACACTTAACAGATAATGAGCACATAGCTTGATGAAGACCAGTAAAGAAATGTTATTATGGGCTTCCCTGGTGGCGCAGTGGTTGAGAGTCCGCCTGCCAATGCAGGGGACACGGGTTCGAGCCCCCGTCCGGGAAGATCCCACATGCCGCAGAGTGGCTGGGCCCGTGAGCCATGGTCACTGAGCCTGCGCGTCCTGAGCCTGTGCTCCGCAACGGGAGAGGCCACAACAGTGAGAGGCCCGCGTACCGCAAAAAAAAAAAAAGAAATGTTATCATGGAACCCAGACAAGTAAATAAAATCTAGGCAAAAATTGGACCTTCTTGAATAATCACTTAGTGTGAAACAACCACCCTCAGTAGGAAAGTCTCTCTTCTTGCATCACATGTGGAATTTGGCCTCCAATGAATGGAGGTATTGACCCAGGGTAGGCATATCCAAATCATCATGCAGAATTAGTTGGAACCATTAAAAGTTTAAATAAGTACACTATGCTAAGATTTACATCAACTCCCTTCCTAGTTCATGAAGTAAATTTCTCATGCTTAACAAAAAAGGAGATTTATGAAAATGTTTATATATTTTCATATTAAAATGAACAATCATTTGTTCACAGTGGCTACAATAATTCAGTCAAGTATTTGTGAAAGAAAAGGTGCATATTATTTTAATATGGTTTAATAATTACATAAAATCTCTCTTGCCCAAACATGCATTATAAAATTAAAAGTAAACACTAGTAAGTTATTCCCATTTTTATTCTGAAAATAGTAGAAATAGTAGAAAATAGTAGAAATAGCAAAGACAAGCAAATTGACCAGATCATTCCATTTTGACTAATTGAGGGGGAAAACGTAATTCGATTTAATGAAATAAATAACCTAACACCCTCCTGTATCAGATCAATTCTATTATGCATGTACTACACAGTCAGTGCTTCTGGGTTGGTTGATTTTACAGATGCTATGTCTGGAGTTTCTTTCTACAGTGGAGTAATGGATTGAAAGTCTATTTGGAGGCAGCTGAAGAGAGAATGGAAAAAGAGGTATTTAACACAGAGTATTGACAACTCTTTCAAATTTTGCTCGAAACTGCAGCAGAAAAATGAGGCAGTAATTATTTAGGAATGTAGGATCAAAGGAGGGTTTTCTGAGGGAAGGAATTACTATGTTTTTGTATCCTCTTGGAAATGACCCAGTAGAGAGCCAGTGTGGTTGGGAAAATTGCTCTCTGTCACTCTAACACTATTTCTGAGAGTTTCTTGCTATTTTAGCCACCAGCCATGGCCAGAATTCTTTCATCTTGCAAAACTAAAACTCTATACCTATTGAACAACAACTCCCCATTCCTCTTTGCCCCTAGCCCTTGGGAATTCTTTCTGCCTCTATGAATGTGACTACTCTAGGTATCTCACATAGGTGGAATCATGTGGTATTTGTCTTTTTGTGACTGGTTTATTTCACTTAGCATAACTGTCTTCAAGGTTTATCGTCTTGTAGGATGTGCCTGAATGTCCTTCCTTTTTAAGTCTGAATAATGTTGCACTGTATGTATCTACCATATTTTGTTAACCATTCTTCTGTGGATGGACACTTAGGTTGCTTCCACCTTTTGGCTTTTGTAAATAATGCTACTATGACCATGGATTTACAAATATCACTTAGAGACCCTGCTTTCAACCTGGGGGGATAAATATCCAAAACTGGAATTGCTGGATCATATGGCAGTCCTATTTTTAACTTTTCTAAGAACTGCCATACTGTTCTCCATGTGGCTGCACCACTTTACATCTCCGCCAACAGAGCACAAGGGTTCCAATTTCTCCACACCCTGCGACACTTATTCCCCCCCCCTTTTTTTAATAGTAGCCATTCTAATAGGTGTGAGATGATATCTCACTGGGGTTTTGATTTGCATTTCCCGAATGATTGGTTATATTGAGTATCTTTGCAGGTTGTTGGTCATTCGTATACCTTCTTTGGAGAAATGTCTATTCTAGTCTTTTGCCCATTTTTAATTGGGTTGTTTTTAACTTGTAAGAGTTCTTTATATATTCTGCTGTCTTCTTGCCCACTCCACTCTGAACACATTGGTATCCTTTCTTTTCCTCAAACCCCAGCCATGTCTCCCCGTTAGAGCCCTTGCTATTCCTTCTGCCTGGAATGTGTGGCTTGCTCCCTCATCTCCACATGTCTAACCCAAATTGTGCCTTCTCAGTGAGCCTCCCTATCGAGTATGATAACTCACCCCTGCTCCCCCAGCACACCCAATCCCCTTTAAAAAGCTCTACTTTTTCTTTTTTTACATATTGCTTTTCACCTTCTAATATCCTATATAATTTACTTATATTTTACATACTCAAATATAAACTTCTCAAGGGCAGGCATCTTTGTCTGTTTTGTTTACTGATATATCTCAAGCACCAGGTGGAGTCCTTGTGCACAGTAATTTCTCAAAAATAGTGAATATATTTTAAGCAAAAATTTTATAACTCAGTAGAGGATTTTTACTTTCCACTTGGAAATTTTCTCTTCTAAGTAGAACATTATTTTAAGATCAGAGGCTTCTGAACATGAATTTCCTTAATTCATTTAATACATTTACCCAAACCACAGAGTTGCACAAATATTGCTCTCAGTAGATTTAGTCTTATCTCTCAGATTATAATAATTATCTCACTCTTGCTATAAAAGTAAAGAAAGGGAGGAGGAGATGCAGGTAAAGAATTAACTAATCAAGCCTTTAACTTTTCTGAAAACCCAGGGAATTTTTATCAGCCTGCTTTGTTATTTACCTAACATTACTCTCTGGAATATTAATATTACATCCTGAGATTTACAGCCTTATATTGCCATGATGTATTCACACAAGTGAAGAGCAAGTGCCCTGAAAGAGTCTTTCCTTATACTTCTTGTACATTAATTCACTTTGGAGCCTTCATATTCAGGAATATCATTCACATTAAAACAACGGAGGATTGCTTTACTAAAATACAGTGCCTTGCAGCCTTTCTCATAATACAGTAAAGTGACAGTTATGTTTATACAGCATACTGGGATACACAAGGGAACTCGATCCCTTGGCAAGCCTTCTGTGGCCACCCAGCCCTGCTTGGCCACCCCTGCGGCTGGTTGACCCACCTGCTGAGAAGCTCTTGCTAGATTAGATGATGTCACAGGAAGTTAATTCTTACCAATTTGTGGGCAAAACCAATTCTCTAGGACAAACATAATTTATAACTTCAAATTGTTTTCTTCATCAAATATTCTAACAAATATATTTTCTTACATAGCCTACTTTCAAATTTTCAAGTCAACAATCCTTTGAATTTTTAAATAAGAATTTGAATATTATAGGAAAGCTCCTCACTCCTTCTGTTGGATTTGTCTATTTGACATCCAGCCCACTTGAAAAACTTTTCTATCTCTTCCTTATATTGCAGAGTCTGGAGGCCTGAGAAGTATATCTCTCTGATACCCTAGCCAGCAAATTTTGGGATGCATTTTTAGGCTCCATCTTACAGATAAACTTGCATGATACTTGAAAGGCAGCAGGAGGGCGGCGTCATTTTTCTTTGCCTTCTGGCAACAGTAGAAGGCATAGCAGGAGCCTTCTAAATGCAGGTTTCTGGAATGGCTTCTATCTCCCCTGCTATTCCACCCATCCCGAAGCTACAAAGTACCAGGAGATGGGTACAAGTTTCTTGCATGTTCCTAACTCTACCAACAGAGGTTCTGTAACTTTCTGTGGTGGTACACCTAAAAGCTAGCGGTAGTCCTTTGCCGTTCCTCCTTCAGCTCCTGTAATGGTTCTGTAAGCACCTGATTTCTTGTATTAAAGCCTCTTCCTGAAACACGTACAGTGCTTTTTATGTTCTTGTCTAAGCCGTGACTGAGACATTCTTCTTAGGAAAGAGACATGGAAACTCCACTTTTTAATATGACATATAATAAACATATAGCTTTAACTTTCATTTGATAGTAACAGATATGTGAATACTCTCTAAACTGTTTTCCTATCTATGAGTAGGATGTAATGGCTAGCATGGGGTTTATCTGCTCACATCTCAACTGACTCCCATTCTTTAAATTTCCCATTAAACTACCAAAAAGGACTACGGTTTCTGCTCCAGTTATTTTTCAGTCAAGAGTAATTTTTAAAATATCAGGCTTATAATGTTTTGTTTCCGTATTACCCAAAACACATGACCAGAAAACGAAAGGAATGTACATCCCTAAATGAAAATAAAGGGCTCTTTCTAGAAAAAAATGGTGAATGAATTTAGAGAAGCAAACAGAAAATATTCACTACCATCTACCTACCTAAAAATAATAGAAATAATCTTTTTCTTGTACACTACACCAAAATAAATTTCAAACAGATAAAAATAATTGTATTAAAAGAAATGACCCATTAAATACTGGAAGATAATCCCAGTAACTAATTTTTCTAACTCCTAAGAAAACATTTTCTATGTGTGACACCAAAGGCAAAAAACAAAAAAATTAGAGAGTTGAGGAAGATGGCGGAAGAGTAAGACGTGGAGATCACCTTCCTCCCCACAGATACATCACAAATACATCTACACGTGGAACTGCTCCTATAGAACAACCACTGAACGCTGACAGAAGACCTCAGACCTCCCAAAAGGCAAGGAACTCCCCACATACATGGGTAGGGCAAAAGAAAAAAGAAAAAACAGAGACAAAAGAATAGGGACAGGACCTGGACCAGTGGGAGGGAGCTGTTTAGGAGGAAAGGTTTCCACACACTAGAAGCCCCTTCGTGGGCGGAGACTGTGGGTGGTGGAGGGGGAAGCTTGGGAGCCACAGAGTAGGCCACAGCAACAGGGGTGTGGAGGGCAAAGCGGAGAGATTCCCGTACAGAGGATCAGTGCCGACCATCACTCACCAGCCCGAGAGGCCGGGGCGGGCGGGGACTGGAAGCTGAGGCTCGGGCTTCGGTCGGATCACAGGGAGAGGACTGGGGTTGGCGGGATGAACACAGCCTGAAGGGGTTAGTGCGGCACAGCAAGTCAGGAGGGAGTCCGGGAAAAGTCTGGCCCTGCCGAAGAGGCAAGAGACTTTTATTCCCTCTTTGTTTCCTGGTGCGCGAGGAGAGGGGATTAAGAGTGCCGCTTAAAGGAGCTCCAGAAACGGGCGCGAGCCGCGGCCATCAGCGCGGATCCCAGAGACGGGCATGAGACGCTAAGGCTGCTGCTGCCGCCACCAAGAAGCCTGTGTGCAAGCACCGGTCACTATCCACATCTCCCCTCCCGGGAGCCTGGGCAGCCCGCCACTGCCAGGGTCTCGTGATCCAGGGACAACTTCCCCGGGAGAACGCATGGCACGCCTCAGGCTGGTGCAACGTCACGCCGACCTCTGCCGCCACAGGCTCACCCCACATCCGTACCCGTCCCTCCCCCTGGCATGAGTGAGACAGAGCCCCCGAATCAGCTTCTCCTTTAACCCTGTCCTGTCTGAGTGAAGAACAGACGCCCTCGGGCGATCTACACGCAGAGGCAGGTCCAAATCCAAAGCTGAACCCCAGGAGCTGTGAGAACAAAGAAGAGAAAGAGAAATTTCTCACAGCAGCCTCAGGAGCAGCGGATTAAGTCTCCACAATCAACCTGATGCATCTGTGGAATTCCTGAAGAGACAACGAATCATCCCAAATTGAGGGGGTGGACTTTGGGAGCAAGATATATTATTTTTTCCCCTTTTCCTTTTTTTGTGAGTGTGTATGTGTATGCTTCTGTGTGAGATTTTGTCTGTATAGCTTTGCTTTCACCATTTGTCCTAGGGTTCTGTCTGTCCAGTTTTGTTTTTGTTTGTTTTGACTTAAAAAAAATTTTTTTTCTTAATAATTATTTCTTAATAACTTTATTTTATTTTATTTTTATTTTATCCTCTTTCTTTCTTTCTTTCTATTTTTTCTCCCTTTTATTCTGAGCCGTGTGGATGAAAGGCTCTCGGTGCTCCAGCAGGAGTCAGTGCTGTGCCTCTGAGGTGGGAGAGCCAACTTCAGGACACTGGTCCACAAGAGACCTCCCATCTCCATGTAATATCAAACAACAAAAATCTCCCAGAGATCTACAACTCAACACCAAGACCTAGCTTCACTCAACGACCAGCAAGCTACAGTGCTGGACACCCTATGTCAAACAACTGGCAAGACAGGAACACAACCCCACCCATTAGCAGAGAGCCTGCCTAAAATCATAATAAGGTCACAGACACCCCAAAACACACCACCAGACCTGGACCTGCTGACCAGAAAGACAAGATACAGTCTCATCCACCAGAACAAAGGCACTACTCCCCTCCACCAGGAAGCCTACACAGCCCACTGAACCAACCTTAGCCACTGGGGACAGACACCAAAAACAACGGGAACTGTGAACCTGCAGCCTGCGAAAAGGAGACGCCAAACACAGTAAGATAAGCAAAATGAAAAGACAGAAAAACACACAGCAGATGAAGGAGCAAGGTAAAAACCCACCAGACCTAACAAATGAAGAGGAAATAGGCAGTCTACCTGAAAAAGAATTCAGAATAAAGACAGTAAAGATGATCCAAAATCTTGGAAATAGAATAGAGAAAATGCAAGAAACATTTAACAAGGACCTAGAAGAACTAAAGAGGAAACAAGCAATGATGAACAACACAATAAATGAAATTAAAAATACTCTAGAAGGGATCAATAGCAGAATAAATGAGGCAGAAGAACGGATAAGTGACCTGGAAAATAAAATAGTGGAAATAACTACAGCAGAGCAAAATAAAGAAAAAAAAATGAAAAGAACTGAGGACAGTCTCAGAGACCTCTGGGACTATATTAAACACACCAACATTCACATTATAGGGGTCCCAGAAGAAGAAGAGAAAAAGAAAGGGACTGAGAAAATATTTGAAGAGATTATAGTTGAAATCTTCTCTAATATGGGACAGAAAATAGTTAATCAAGTCCAAGAAGCACAGAGAGTCCCATACAGGATAAATCCAAGCAGAAACATGCCAAGACACATATTAATCAAACTATCAAAAATTAAATACAAAGAAAACATATTAAAAGCAGCAAGGGAAAAACAACAAATAACACACAAGGGAATCCCCATAAGGTTAACAGCTGATCTTTCAGCAGAAACTCTGCAAGCCAGAAGGGAGTGGCAGGACATACTTAAAGTGATGAAGGAGAAAAACCTACAACCACGATTACTCTACCCAGCAAGGATCTCATTCAGATTTGATGGAGAAATTAAAACCTTTACAAACAAGCAAAAGCTGAGAGAGTTCAGCACCACCAAACCAGCTTTACAACAAATGGTAAAGGAATTTCTCTAGGCAAGAAACACAAGAGAAGGAAAAGATCTATAATAACAAACCCAAAACAATTAAGAAAATGGGAATAGGAACATACATATAGATAATTACCTTAAATGTAAATGGATTAAATGCTCCCACCAAAAGACACAGACTGGCTGAATGGATACAGAAACAGACCCATATATATGCTGTCTACAGGAGACCCACCTCAGACCTAGGACACATACAGACTGAAAGTGAGGGGATGGAAAAAGATATTCCATGCAAATGGAAATCAAAAGAAAGCTGGAGTGGCAATTCTTATATCAGACAAAATAGACTTTAAAATAAAGACTATTACAAGAGACAAAGAAGGACACTACATAATGATCAAGGGATCGATCCAAGAAGAAGATATAACAATTGTAAATATTTATGCACCTAACATAGGAACACCTCAATACGTAAGGCAAATACTAACAGCCGTAAAAGGGGAAATCAACAGTAACACAATCATAGTAGGGGACTTCAACACCCCACTTTCACCAGTGGACAGATCATCCAAAATGAAAATAAATAAGGAAACACAAGCTTTAAATGACACATTAGACAAGATGGACTTAATTGATATTTATAGGACATTCCATCCAAAAACAACAGAATACACATTTTCCTCAAGTGCTCATGGAACATTCTCCAGGATAGATCATATCTTGGGTCACAAATCAAGACTTGGTAATTTCAAGAAAATTGAAATCATATCAAGTATCTTTTCCGACAACAATGCTATGAGAGTAGATATCAATTACGGAAAGATCTGTAAAAAATACAAACACATGGAGGCTAAACAATACACTACTATTAACAAAGTGATCACTGAAGAAATCAATGAGGAAATCAAAAAATACCTAGAAACAAATGACAATGGAGACACGATGACCCAAAACCTATGGGATACAGCAAAAGCAGTTCTAAGAGGGAAGTTTATAGCAATACAATCGTATCTTAAGAAACAGGAAACATCTCAAATAAACAACCTAAACTTGCACCTAAGCAATTAGAGAAAGAAGAATAAAAAAACCCCAAAGATAGCAGAAGGAAAGAAATCATAAAGATCAGATCAGAAATAAATAAAAAAGAAATGAAAGAAACGATAGCAAAGATCAATAAAACTAAAAGCTGGTTCTTTGAGAAGATAAACAAAATTAATAAACCATTAGACAGACTCATCAAGAAAAAAAGGGAGAAGACTCAAATCAATAGAATTAGAAATGAAAAAGGAGAAGTAACAACTGACACTGCAGAAATACAAAGGATCATGAGAGATTACTACAAGCAACTCTATGCCAATAAAATGGACAACCTGGAAAAAATGGACAAATCTTAGAAATGCACAAACTGCCGAGACTGAACCAGGGAGAAATAGAAAATATGAACAGACCAATCTCAAGCACTGAAATGGAAACTGTGATTAAAACCTTTCAACAAACAAAAGCCCAGGACCAGATGGCTTCACAGGCAAATTCTATCAAACATTTAGAGAAGAGCTAACACCTATCCTTCTCAAACTCTCAAAATATAGTAGAGGGAGGAACACTCCCAAACTCATTCTACGAGGCCACCATCACCCTGATACGAAAACCAGACAAAGATGTCACAAAGAAAGAAAACTACAGGCCAGTATCACTGATGAACATAGATGCAAAAATCCTCAACAAAATACTAGCAAACAGAATCCAACAACACATTAAAAGGATCATACACCATGATCAAGTGGGGTTTATTCCTGGAATGCAAGGATTCTTCAATATATGCAAATCAATCAACAGATACACCACATTAACAAATTGAAGGGAAAAAACCATATGATCATCTCAATAGATGCAGAGAAAGCTTTCGACAAAATTCAACACCCATTTAAGATAAAAACCCTGCATAAAGTAGGCATAGAGGGAACTTTCCTCAACATAATAAAGGCCATATATGGCAAACCCACAGCCAACATCGTCCTCAATGGTGATTTCCACTAAGATCAGGAACAAGACAAGTTTGCCCACTCTCACCACTATTATTCAACATAGTTTTGGAAGTTTTAGCCACAGCAATCAGAGAAGAAAAAGAAATAAAAGGAATCCAAATCATAAAAGAAGTAAAGCTGTCACTGTTTGCAAATGACATGATACTCTACATAGAGAATCCTAAAGATGCTACCAGAAAACTACTAGAGCTAATCAATGAATTTGGTAAAGTAGCAGGATACAAAATTAATGCACAGAAATCTCTGGCATGCCTATACACTAATGATGAAAAATCTGAAACTGAAATTAAGAAAACACTCTCATTTACCATTGCAACAAAAAGAATAACATATATAGGAATAAACCTACCTAAGGAGACAAAAGACCTGTATGCAGAAAATTATAAGACACTGATGAAAGAAATTAAAGATGATACAAATAGATGGAGAGATATACCATGTTCTTGGATTGGAAGAATCAACATTGTGAAAATGACTTTACTACCCAAAGCAATCTACAGATTCAATGCAAGCCCTATCAAACTACCACTGGCATTTTTCACAGAACTAGAACAAAAAATTTCACAATTTGTATGGAAATACAAAAGACCCCGAAGAGCCAAAGCAATATTGAGAAAGAAAAATGGAGCTGGAGGAATCAGGCTCCCTGACTTCAGACTATACTACAAGGTTACAGTAATCAAGACAGTATGGTACTGGCACAAAAACAGAAATATAGATCAATGGAACAGGATAGAAAGCCCAGAGATAAACCCATGCACATATGGTCACCTTATCTTTGATAAAGGAGGCAAGAATATACAGTGGGGAAAAGACAGCCTCTTCAATAAGTGGCGCTGGGAAAACTGGACAGCTACATGTAAAAGAATGAAATTAGAACACTCCCTAACACCATACACAAAAATAAACTCAAAATGGATTAAAGACCTAAGTGTAAGGCCAGACACTATCAAACTCTTAGAGGAAAACATAGGCAGAACACTCTATGACATAAATCACAGCAAGATCCTTTTTGACCCACCTCCTAGAGAAATGGAAATAAAAACAAAAATAAACAAATGAGACCTAAGGAAGCTTAAAAGCTTTTGCACAGCAAAGGAGACCATAAACAAGACAAAAAGACAACCCTCAGAATGGGAGAAAATATTTGCAAATGAAGCAGCTGACAAAGGATTAATCTCCAAGATTTACAAGCAGCTCATGCAGCTCAATAACAAAAGAAACAAACAACCCAATCCAAAAATGGGCAGAAGACCTAAATAGACATTTCTCCAAAGAAGATATACAGATTGCCAACAAACACATGAAAGAATGTTCAACATCATTACTCATTAGAGAAATGCAAATCAAAACTACAATGAGATATCATCTCATACCAGTCAGAATAGCCATCATCAAAAAATCTGTAAACAGTAAATGCTGGAGAGGGTGTGGAGAAAAGGGAACCCTCTTGCACTGTTGGTGGGAATGTAAATTGGTATAGCCACTATGGAGAACAGTATGGAGGTTCCTTAAAAAACTAAAAATAGAATTACCATGCAACCCAGCAATCCCACTACTGGGCATATACCCTGAGAAAACCATAATTCAAAAAGAGTGTACCAAAATGTTCATTGCAGCTCTATTTACAATAGCCAGGACATGGAAGAACCTAAGTGTCCAACATCGGATGAATGGATAAAGAAGATGTGGCACATATATACAATGGAATATTACTCAGCCATAAAAAGAAACGAAATTGAGATATTTGTAGTGAGGTGGATGGACCTAGATTCTGTCATACAGAGTGAAGTAAGTCAGAAAGAGAAAAACAAATACCGTATGCTAACACATATATATGGAATCTAAGGAAAAAAAAAAAAGGTCATGAAGAACCTAGAGGTAAGATGGGAATGAAGACACAGAACTACTAGAGAATGGACTTGAGGATATGGGGAGGGGGTAGGGTAAGCTGTGACAATGTGATGGAGTGGCATGGACATATATACACTACCAAACATAAAATAGATAGCTGGTGGGAAGCAGCTGCATGGCACAGGGAGATCAGCTCGGTGGTTTGTGACTACCTAGAGGGGTGGGATGGGGAGGGTGGGAGGGAGGGAGATGTAAGAGGGAGGAGATATGGGAACATATGTATATGTATAGCTGATTCACTTTATTATAAAGCAGAAACTAACACACCATTGTAAAGCAATTATACTCCAATAAAGATGTTAAAAATTTTTTTAGATAGGTTTTTCAATAATATTTTCATTTCAGCTGTTTAAAAATATATCAAAATTAGAAACATAGTACTTGCCACCTAGTTTTTTGCGGTATGCGGGCCTCTCACTGTTGTGGCCTCTCCCGTTGTGGAGCACAGGCTTCGGACGCGCAGGCTCAGCGGCCACGGCTCACGGGCCAAGCCGCTCCGCGGCATGTGGGATCTTCCCGGACCGGGGTACGAACTCGTGTCCCCTGCAATGGCAGGCGGACTCTCAACCACTGCGCCACCAGAGAAGCCCTGCCACCTAGTTTTAACAATCGTTAACATTGGGCCATAGTCACTTCATGCCTATATTTTTGTTATATCATTCCAAAATAAATGAAAAGTACCGAGATATTTCACTTCTAAATGCTTGAGCATAGATGTCCAAAAAGATGGAACATACTCCAAAATACCACAATACCTTTATGACACCTAACAAAATTGACAATTATTCCATACTGTCATTTAATATCTAGTCCATTATCAAATTTCCTTAGTGAAACAAATAAGAAATTAACTGTTTCTGTTCAGACCAGTATCAAACATTACATTTGGTTGTTATCTCTCTGAAGCCTTTTGAAATCTAGAACAGTACCCTCTACCCCAACTTTATTTGCCCATGGCGCTGACTCTTCTAAGAGCTCAGATCAGTTTTCTTAGAGAAAATGCCACATTCTGGACTGATTATTTCTTCATGGTGTTATTTAACATGATTTAAGATTGATAGATTTCATTCTGAAAAAGGAAAGAGTTGAGACAGACATCAGAGCTGTCCAATAGAACTTTCTACAATGATGGAAATGTTCTACGTCTATGCCATTCATCATGGCAGCCACTAGTCACATTGCTATTCAGCACTCAAAGTGTAGCTAGTACGACCAAAGAACTAAATTGTAATTTAATTTTAATTAATTTAAGTTTTGAGTTTGAATAGCTACGTGTGGCCAGTGCCTACTGAATCATTTGTGTAACACAAAAGTGAATATAAAGTGCCTACATTCTGCCCGTATGTAGCAGGTATTTGATAAATGTTGGCCCGTCTCTCTTTTAAATGTATTTTTTAAAGCATGTCATGCAATGTATTATCATATACTGAATATTGAATGAAGCTGTATGTATGACCTTATAGTGTGATTAAGACCTTTCCAACAGCAGAGAAGTAAAGGCCATGATTTACAATGTTTCAGGTGTACAGCAAAGTGATTCATTTATACACATACATATATATATCTATTCTTTTTCATATTCTTTTCCATTATAGGTTATTACAAGATATTAAATATAGTTCCCCTGCCATAGTGTAGATCTTTGTTGTTTATCTATTTTATATTTAGTAGTGTGTATCTGTTAATCCCAAATTCCTAATTTATCCCTCCCCGACCCTTTCCCCTTTGGTAACCATAAGTTTGTTTTCTATACCTTTGGGTCTATTTCTGTTTTGTAAATAAATTCATTTGCATAATTTTTTTAGATTTCATATATAAGTGAAATCATATATTTGTCTTTATCTGTCTGACTTACTTCACTTAGTATGATAATCTCTAGGTCTATCCATGTTGCTGCAAATGGCATTATTTCATTTTTTTTTATGGCTGGGTGATATTCCACTGTATATATATATATACCACATGTTCTTTACCCATTCATCTGTTGATGGACATTTAGCTTGCTTCCATATCTTGGCTATCATAAATAGCACTCCTATGAACATTAGGGTGCAGGTATCTTTTTGAATTAAAGTTTTCATCTTTTCTGGATATATGCCCAGGAGTGGAATTGCTGGATCATATGGTAACTCTACTTTTAGTTTTTTAAGGAACTTCCATACTGTTTTCCATAGTGGCTGCACCAATTTACATTCCCACCAACAGTGTAGGAGGGTTCCCTTTTCCCTGGGAGCTATATTGATATCACACCCTTGAGTTCTCACACAATGTTTTCCTTTTCTATTGCTCATTTAAAAGTTTCCCATTTATACCCACATGTAATGTGAAGTCATCTGAACATAAATTAAAAATGGAGAAGGACATTTCATATAGTTGGCAATGTAATGTTCGCCACCTAGTTTCATAAGAGAATCAGTTTAGAGAGCAAGAACATTTGTCTTCTGTTATACAGACCCAAAGTGATGGTTGTGAATTTGTATTGCTCTTCACACAGTCTATACCTTTTTGGTTTATGACACCAGTGTAATAGGGATTTAATCTTATTCAGGCACTGGTCACATGGTGCAGTTTCTTTTGCCTTCTTAAATGTAACCATGTGTAGAATCTCCTCTATTGGCATTAAAGATTTACTCATCTTTTATGATCACACTGGATTTAAGTTAAGTAGTTTGATAATCAGATGGAATATAATTAATCATTTTCAGGATTACCTAGGCTAAAACTCAACACAGTAAAATACAGTGAGTATGGTTATGCCCATCTACATCCCTGTATAAATAAAGGTGATGAGGTTATACAATTCAAATGATTTTCAGGAAAATATTCTTGGCACAGATGATTAGAAATATGTTTAAGCTAAATTTAGAATTCAGGAAAAGCAATCCTACAGCTTAGTTTCCATTATTGTTTTCCTTTCAACTAAGCTCTTAAGCTAAATAAATTAAAGTCTCCAAGGTGTTTAAACAGTTCAGTCTATAGTAGTATGCTATGGTTTATTATAAAACACAGTTGTAAAATCATTGCTAAGTTACCCCTAATACCTGCATGGTCATAACTGGAATTCTCTAGCAAAAGCATCAGTGTCTTGCTTACCCATTAGTTTTAGCTCCTTATCTGTAATTGTTCATCTCCTCCTTGAGAATCTCTCTCCCTTCCCCAAAGTCTCACCCCTGTCTCTGGATCATTGCATCACAGTCACGAAACCATATCCCAATTTGTCAGGCAAAATGCCGCTTTCTATTATCTAATAATCTATCTAAAATAATCTCATACATCTTTAAGATTTTTTTCATTCTTTTAAAAAAGCTCATCATAGTATGTTTCAAACTGTTTCAAAATTTAGAAAAGAAATGCAATATGTCTTTAAAGGTAGGCAATACCTAGTACCATATATATTTCTTAAAGCAGTAGAAAATTTTTATTGTTGCTCTTTTGTCTTAGCATGGCCCTTACTTTGTTATTTTTAGCAACTATTATGAGAATTTGCCCCGCCTCACCTCTATTTTCACCCCATCAGTAGTATGACCATATGTGGCAGGATAAAACTTCATACTGATCCAAAATTGTCCCCATCTCTATCAAGACCCTACTTTTTAGTACAGGCAGTTTGGCTTGAAGGCTCAACCTAGGAGAGGAAAGAGATAAAACTAGAGAACAGGGCTTCCCTGGTGGCGCAGTGGTTGAGAGTCTGCCTGCCAATGCAGGGGATACAGGTTCGTGCCCCGGTCCAGGAAGATCTCACATGCTGCGGAGTGGCTGGGCCCATGATCCATGGCCGCTGAGCCTGCGCGTCCAGAGCTTGTGCTCCGCAACGGGAGAGGCCACAACAGTGAGAGGCCTGTGTACCGCCAAAAAACAAAAAACAAACAAACAAAAAAACTAGAGAACAAAAGCATGTAAAATGAAATATCTGGAAAGATATATGACAGAGTTTTTCTTATACTCAATTTTAGAATTCTCTTAACTGGGGAGAGGGAAGAACAGAAAGGAGAGAAATAGAATAAAGTGAGTTGGGGCCCTATATCCTGTACCCCTCCAAAGACCTGAGGGTGATGAACTGATCCTAGACAGGTTTAGGATCTTTGAATAAAAGGAGACTTGTGGCCTGCTTTCTGTCTAGACCAGGGGTCCCCAACCCCCAGGCCATGGACCGGGACCAGTCAGCAGCCTTTTAGGAACCAGGCCGCACAGGAGGAGGTGAGTGGCCCGCTCCCCATCGCTGGCATTACCGCCTGAAGCATCCCCTGCCCTGCCCCGCCCATCCGTGGAAAAATTGTCTTCCGCAAAACCAGTCCCTGGTGCCAAAAATGTTGGGGACTGCTGGTTTTCGACAACAAAGAGAGAGCAAATCCCCACAGAAGGCTGATGTGTTAGTTGTTTGCCGGATACTGCAGGCTGGTTCCCACCCATCTAATCTCTCCCTTGTATCACAGGGGCTAGAAGCCTAGAAACTATATTTCCCAATCCCCCTTGCTGGGCAGGTTTCAGTTCAGGACCTGCTAGTGGAAAGGACCTGCACAAGATTAAAGTGAAATGCTGAGACAACTGGATACTCACATGCAAAAGACTGAATTTGGACCTCTACCTCAAATCATATACAAAATTTAGCTCAAAATGGATCTAAGACCTAAATCCATGAAGTAAAACTGTAAAACTCTTAGTAGAATACATAGGAGTAAATCTTCATGATCTCTGATTTTGCAATGGATTCTTAAATACGATACCAAAAGTATAGGCAGCAAAAGAGACAGATAAATTAGACTTTATCAAAATCAAAAACTTTCATATACCAATGGACATTATCAAAAAGTGAAAAGACAGCCCACAATATGGGAGAAAATATTTGTAAATCACATATATGATAAGGAACTTGAATCTAGAATATATTAAGAAACATTACAACTCAATAATAAAGACAAATTATCCAATTAAAAAAATAGGCAAAGTATTCGAACGGACATTTCTCAAAAAAAGTATATACAAGTGATGAATAATCACAAGAAAAGATGCTCAACATCATTAGCCATCAGGGAAATGTAAATCAAAAGCACAATGGGGTACTATTCCATACCCACTAGGAAGGCTATAATAAAAAAATAAGATAACAACAAGTGTTGGTGAGGATGTAGAGAAATTGGAACCCTTATACACTGCTGGTGGGATGTAAAATGGTGCAGCATCTTTGGAAATCGGTTTAGCATTTCTTCAAAAGATTAAACTTAAAGTTACCATATGACTCAGCAGTTCAGCTCCTAAGTATATACCAAACATATATACATCCACACAAAAGCTTATACATGAATGTTCATATCAGCATTATCAGTAATAGCCAAAAAGCTGAAATAACCCAAATGCCCATTAACTGATGAATGGATAAATAAAATGTGGTATATTCATACAATGGAATATTATTCATCAATAAAAGCAAATACTGACACATGCTACAACATGCATGAACCTTGGAAATATGCTAAGCAAAAGAATCCAATCACAAAGGACGATATATTTTAAGATTCTATTTATACGAAAAGTCCAGAAGAGGCAAAGGTACAGAGACAAAAAATCAATTAGTGTTTTCCTAGGGTTGGGGAGGGGGATCGGGGGTTGAGGGGTGGCATCTAAGGAGAAGGGGTTTCTTTCAGGGCTAATGAAAATGTTCCAGAATTGATTGTGGTGAGGGATGCACAACTCTGAATATACTAAAGCCAGCGAATTACTTTAAATGGTTGAATAGCATGGTATATAAATTATAGCTCAATAAATCTGTTTTTAAACAAAGATTAAAGGGAAGAAGAAAGGCAGAGCCACATCTTCTGGCCTTGACTGTGGCAGCAGTGTACCCCTCTAGCAACTGCACTGTCTCTGCAGGGGCATAAGAGCACTGTCTCAGAGCAATTCAGGGTTAGACAGGTGTGGTCTCCTACAGGGGCTACAGCAGCTTCCTGGAGTTCCTGAACATTGACTAACATCAATGTCCTCCCCTTCTTTTTTTCTCGTTCATTCCTTTCAACAAATTTGTAGCTTAATTCCCTGGGTTAAATCTCACTCTGTTTGAAATTCCTAGGGTGATTTGTTTTCCTAACTAAATCTTGGCTGTTATTATTGCCTAGAGAACATCTGTCCTCCTTGTTCTTTTCCTAACAAATTCCATATTTCATTCAGGTCCTCACTCCTCCCACATACAGACAAATGCCTGAGGAGATGGTGAGCCCCCACCTTAGCTTCAGGGTTCAGCCTGATTTTGGTCTAAGGGTAATCCCATTCCTCTTACTAAAAATTGGTTTAGAAATAGGCCTATGGCCCGGTTATGCTGACAAAAGATAAAGAGGGGCTTGCCGGAGACTTCTAGAAACATTCCTCTTCATTCTTAAGAAAGAAGCATGAAAAACCAATTATATAAAAGAGAAAGCCCTAATTTCTGCAGGCAGCTATCATACAACCAAGACAGCAGCCCACCTTAGAATGAAGATGACAGGCAGAAGGCAGGGCAGAGAGAACCCAACTCTTTAACTGTTGAATCTACACACTCTGAAGCTCACCTCACCTCTTGACTTCTTCTATGAGCTAAAAACTTGCCTTAAGGCAGTTTGAGATAAGTTTCCTATTACAGCTGGAAACATCTTAATTTATGCCCTGAGCCACTTTGAAATGGCAGCCCCTCCAGGCAGACAGGGCATGAGATAACTCCTCAGTTTCCCACAGTCCCAGAGCGGCATGAAATATCATGCAAAATGTACCTCTAAAAACAGAAATTTAGCCAAGAGGGGGCTGATGGACCTGGAGGGGACTTGCAGCCATGATGAGGGACACAGCGGCAAGAACCATGCAAAACCAGAGATGAGGTAGGAATGCAGACATCAGGACAGAAGGGTAACGACAACCAGGAACCAGATGGCCTCCTACATCATAGTAAAATGCCACACAGGACTGATGATGACCTGGGCCACGCCCTCTCCACGTGACACCTCAAGGCAACTTAACACCCTCCCCTCCCCGCACCCACATCCCTCAAGCCTTAGAAGGATGATGAATTGTTCAAAATAAAGATTGTTGGATCATGGGAAAATAAAAAACATTATAGACTGAGAAAATCATAACCCTAGGAGTGTACATCCCAATTAAGCAGAACTCATTCTTTGGCCACTGGGTGGCAGGGGAGGTATGATCATCTTGATTCCCAGCCCCACCCCACATTTATCAATCTTGTCATCATGGAGAATCACAGTCAGCCTTGGCAAATTTTCCTCTGCAACCTATTCTCATCTGGAATTGTTCAAAGTTCAGGCTCAAACTATCTCATGAATGGAATTTATATTACAAGAGGCTCTTGGGTGCAATCCCGATTAGAGGGCTCAGTGTAGAACTGCTGCCCTTCAACCACTTCAATGACTCTTGCCACCACTGTCTTCTTGATCAAAAAATGGATATATAATTAGGTAAGAGAAACTCAGAAAAATGCTTATAAATTCTGTTCTGCAACCCTATGCCTCTTTCCTTCCATGTCTTCCAAATTCATATTGTTCCAAATCTGAAGCAGAGAATAGATTTTAAACCATTACTGATGGATAATATGCAACCCAAAGTTGATCTAACTTGGAATGTGAAAGTACTTACAACTCTTTTCTCTGAGTAAGTTTGTAGAATTTAAGTGGCACCGTGCTTGAAAGCAACTGTTATCACCATATAATTTACTTCTTAATTTTCTTCTTCTTCATTTGTGTCCCAATCCCTTAAAACCAATCTCATTTCCTCAGTGTTGTCTCTAGAGACAACTGATGCTAGCACATATGTCACTTGGTCTCTACTCTGAAATTAAGAAAATGTTTCCATTTTTATTCCATAGGGAAGAGAATTCACTGCACAAACCAAGAATACTGAACATAACTGGAAAAGTAAAGTTAAATATCAGATTGATGGGTCTCTATCTAATTCCTGTTATCATCCTTCTATTAAAAAAAAAAAGCTAAACCTTTGCATGTGCAGAAAATAAGTTAATTTCTATATTTCACCACTATGTTAAACATATTATTTAGCATTTGATAGAAAATACTACTGAAGTAGTAGAAGCAGATCTTAATTTTTCATGAATGTGAAAAAATAAAACTTTTTATTCCTTGTGCTAGCTCTTACAGCTTTATAAATAAGTAATATTTAGCAATTATGTACATATCTATTACAAAGAAATTTAAATGAAAACTGGACATTCTATATCTTGTCACCGAAAAGCTGAGCTTCTGCATAAGTCTGTTTGCTACGGACAAAGCTTTCTTATAATATTTGAAGGTTTATTTTTAATATTTTTACCAAATGTTGACTTACAACCTTGCAATTAGACCATGTGTTATGGATTACTTTGTTGAAATGTTTGATGTATATGTTTACTTAAAATTATAAACTATATTTTTCCTAAGAGGTTGGTGTTACCCACCAAGTTGATGAGAATAAACCCATTTGGGTACCACCACCATTTGAATTTGATCTATCTCAAATTATTCCAACCTGAGGAGGAATAAAGGAGATTTTCTCTTCTTTTTTATTAATTAATTAATGTATTTATTTTTGGCCGTGTTGGGTTTTCATTGCTGTGCACAGGCTTTCTCTAGTTGCGGCGAGCAGGGACTACTCTTCCTTGTGGTGAGCGGGTTTCTCACTGCGGTGGCTTCTCTTGTTGCAGAGCACAGGCTCTAGGCCCGCAGGCTTCAGTAGTTGCAGCACACGGGCTCAGTGTTGTGGCTCGTGAGCTCTAGAGCACAGGCTCAGTAGTAGTGGCGCATGGGCTTAGTTGCTCCGCAGCATGTGGGATCTTCCCAGACCAGGGCTCAAACCCGTGTCCCCTGCATTGGCAGGCAGATTCTTAACCACTGTGCCACCAGGGAAGTCCCAGGAGATTTTCTTAACATTAACCTTTCTTAACATTTATAAACATGACCTATAAAGATGTATTTAAAGGTTCTAACAGATTTTTTTAACATCTTTATTGGAGTATAATTGCTTTACAATGGTGTGTTAGTTTCTGCTTTATAACAAAGTGAATCAGTTATACATATACATATGTTCCCATATCTCTTCCCTCTTGTGTCTCCCTCCCTCCCACCCTCCATATCCCACTGCTCTAGGTGGTAACAAAGCACTGAGCTGATCTCCCTGTGCTATGCGGCTGCAGATTAATTTTAAAACACTGTTCCAGGTAGAGTTTTGAACTGGCAGGCACAGACGTCATGGGCATCATGGGGGGCAGTGATGGCAATGCAGATTTCCCAGAGTCTTCCCAGTGGTTGGTTTGGGATGGAGTGGCAGAGGTGACAGCAGTTCTCTCTAGTGTCCGGTGGGGCAGTGGCAATAGCATTTCCTCCTAGGCCACTTGCATGCCGCAGTTTCCTGCAATCTACTGGATGAAGTGCTCCCCACAAACCAGTGTATAAACCATGAAAGAGACAAGGGACCCAGCAAATGGAAGCTCCAACATGAGGAAAAGGAAAAGGAATGTGCCCAGGATGACAATGAAGGGAAGGTCCTGAAAAAGTGGGGCAGCAAGTCTGGAGAGTAACCAAGTCCAGTGTGAAGTAGAAAGATGGTCCAAATGCATATTTTCAAGAACTGAATTCTTAGATTTTATTTTTTTCTGAGTGCTTGACTGAAATTAGAGGTTCATTCTTTTGGTTTTCTTTTTCTCTCCTTCCTCCCTCCCTTCCTTCCTTCCTCGCTCCCTCCTTCTCTCCTCTATCCCTCCTTCCTTCCCCCTCTCTGTCAATTGTATCAAAAACAAAGCAAATTTAAAAGTGAGCAATTATTAACTCCCCCCAAAAGCAAGTTGTATATGACAGGAAATTGTAGACACTGTGTATATAGTATTTACATAGACATACTAATTTTAACCTTAGATACTGATAGAGTCAAAAATATTGTCAGGGTAAAGAGAAGAAGGTGAAACGTGCTCGTCTGTGTGGTATGTATTTGTGTGGGGGAAGTCTTGCTGGGGTTTGAGGAGTAGGTCGGAAAACTAAACCTTACTTTTCACAATAGGAAGTGGATTGATAATCTTCAAAACTGAAAGAAATAAGCAAAACTTAAGTATCAGGAAAACCTTCTTCTAGTAAAAACTGCTCAAAGCGTTGGAAACTGTTGACTTTGGGAGTGGCAATCAGAAGCTGGAAAGAGTAAAGCCGAGAACTGTTATTATAAGATAGCAGAATTCATCATATTTAAAGTGAGTATGTGTAACTTAGACAAAAATAAAGATTAGAATTTTAAAGAAAAATAATTTCTAAACTCTCCCCAAATTCCATCACTATTTTCATTAGAATTTCATTGAGTTTATAGATAAATAATGTAGGGAGAACTGGCATCTTTATAATTCTGATTATTTCTCTCTAAAAATATGGTTAAGACTTCTTTTCTATCCTCAGAGCTTTATCATCTTTTTATATGTCCTGTTCATTTTCCATTGTTTGTGCCAAAGCATGCTATATTATTCTTTGCTATTATGGTGACATCTTTTTCCATTATAACTGATTATTACTAATATATAACAATTTTTCTATATTTATTTTATTTATTTATATGAATTATTTACATTATTTATTTATTTCTATATTTTTCTTGTAACCTGCCACCTTACTGAACACTTCTCATTTTTTTTAACTGATTGTCTTCAGTTTTCTAGGTAGATAATCATATAAATGTACAATTATAATTGTGTATTATAATTTTTCTTTCAAATATGTATGACATTTCTTTCAGCTATCCCATTGCATTGGTTAGAACTTGTTGAATACAGCTCTAAGAGTGGGAGTGAGTGGCTGTACTACTTTCAACTTGAATGGAAATAATCCTAGTTTTCTCCAACATGAATATTATTCTTATTGATTTCAGGTAAAAATTTGACCATCGCTTTCTCCTATTTCTAGTACTTCTCCTATCTAAATACTTCTTCATACTTTATTATTTATCATTTATCATTTGTCTAGTTATCTATTATTCTCTTTACAACGTATGTTCCTAGTGGTATGGATCAGTGTTTGGTCTTATGCCAGAACTGAAAAGAATGCCTGGCTCAACAGAAATTTGTAAAATGAATGAATGAATGGATCAGTGATGGGCAGGTCACCTCTAGACAGTCAGGTGTCCTGTCTCTTTTAACCTGTGAAAAACATTAAGAACTGTCATAGTCTTAAAACGTTTTTGCATTTATGGAATAAACATTACTTCAATATCGTGTGTTACCTGTATTTCCTAGTGTTTTACTTTAAATGTTTGCATCCGTGCTTATGAGCTTGAACTGTAGCTTTGTTATGTGTTATCTTTGTCAGGTTTGGTTTCAGGATTATGTTAGCCATATTAAGTGAGCTCAAATATTTCATATGTTTGCTCTGTAACAGTTTTAAGGTTACATGGATTAGCTGCTAAGTTAAGAGCGTTCACTGAGAAAATAATCTGCATCCTGGTGCTTCTTGAACTTCTCAAGTCATTATTCTTCTATTATGCCTCATTGTTCTTTATTACACGAGATGTGTATGAGCATGCTTTCATTTAAAAAAGTTAAAATTGTACCTAAGAATAAAGACTAAAAATGTGAGGCTGTATCTCCCTCACCCCATCCCAGAGTTAACCATGATTAACAGTTTAGTATAATACTTTCATTTCAGTATTTTTCCTATGCCTTCCCACACACGTGTGTGTGCATGTGTGTGTAAAAAATAAGAGGAATTATCCTGAAACTTACTTTTTTTTCACTTTCCACTTATATATAATAAAAATATGAAATTTGGGCTTCCCTGGTGGTGCACTGGTTAAGAATCCACCTGCCAATGCAGGGGACACGGGTTCAAGCCCTAGTCCGGGAAAATCCCACATGCCGCGGAGCAACTAAGCCCGTGCGCCACAACTACTGAGCCTGCGCTCTAGGGCCCGCGAACCACAACAACTGAGCCTGCATCCTGCAACTACTGAAGCCCGCACGCCTAGAGCCCATGCTCTGCAACAAGAGAAGACACCGCAATGAGAAGCCCGCACTGCAACGAAGGGTAGGCCCCACTCGCTACAACTAGAGAAAGTTCGCGTGCAGCAACAAAGACACAACGCAGCCAAAAACGACATAAATAAAAATAAATAAATAAATCTTTTAAAAATATATGAAATTCATGTACTACATCCTTTTTAATAATTGTATGTTATTCAACATTATGACTTTACCATAATTTATTTAACTGATCTTCTGATGATGAATATTTGGCTTTTTCCCATTTTTCACTATAATAAACACTCCTGCTGTGATCATTCCTATACATAAAACTTTAGGTCCATGTGCATGTGAGGTAGTCTTTAGAATAAACTCCTAAACATGGGATTGCTAAGTCAACAAAAATGGGTAGTTTTTATCCTAGTAGATACTGAAAAATTTCCCTCCAAAATATGTTTGTCCTCTTACCCTCCTGCCAACAAAGTATCAAAGTGCCCCTTTGCCACATCCTTATCAACCCTGGGTATTACCAAGCTTTTATATGTTCGCTAATCACGTGAAAATTGATGAAAATGCATCACATTAATTTACCAATGAGTTTGCACATTTTGTAGAGTTTATTGAACATTTGTATTTCTTTTTCTGTAAATTGCTTTTCATATGTATTGTTAATTTTTCTACTGGAGTGTTTGTCTTTTTCCTATTGATTTGTATTTATATTAATCCTTTATTAATATAATACAAATATATTCCCAGGCTGTGGGTTGTCTATTAATGTTGTTTTTTGTGTACATTGTTTTGTTTTTAGTTTTTATATATTTAAATATGTGACGATTTTCATTTATGACTTCAATATTTTATATCTTCGATACAATTTCTTCACCCCATGCTTATGAATGTTTTTTCTATATTTTCATCTGATAATTTTATGTTTAGTTCTTTGAGTATGGTGTAAGGTATGTGTCTAACTATATATCTCTCAAAATGGACAACCAGCTACCCCAATTGTATTTCTTTCAAAATAGGTAACTGAACTTCACCTTGATTTGAGAAGTACTTCAATGTCTTCCAACTGATTTGTTTACCATTGTTATCATTGATAGCAGCTGGCACTTACATAGCTCTGACCATATTCCAAGCACTCTTCTAAGGGCTTTATGTGTATTAACCTATTTAATCTTCACAACAATCTTTAATTTAACAATCCTAAGATATAGATGATATAATGGTCCCTATTTTACAAATAAGGAAACTAAGGCACAGAAAGTTTATTTAACTTGCCCAAGAATGCACAGCTACTATGTGGCCTGGCTTGTGATTCAGAGCTTTTAACTATTATGTGAAATAGCAGTGTATACTTCTAAGTTCTATTCAATCTTAGTAATTATTGTAATAATTTGCCTTTACCTGCACCAACCTTATACTTTTACAGTTATATTTTCAAATATGTTTTAATTTCTGAAAGAGAAGTTTCCCCCATTTTTTTTTCTTCTCAGAATTTTCCAGGCAATTACTTATTATTTTCTCTACCATTTGACCTATAGAATGAACTTGTTAAGTCTTATAATAATGATTAGGATTGTATTACATTTCTAAATTAACTTGGGAAGGATGACTATCTCAAAATATTGTCTATTTAGGAAGGGGCTATGTATCTGCATCTATTGGATCTTCTTATAACTTTTTTCCTATAGTTTTGTAGGTTTCAACATATGAATCTTATATTTTTGTTAGGCACTTTATGGTTTTTATCGTTACTGAGAATGGATTCCATTTCTGTTTTATTCTTTAATATATTGTCAATAATATATAGGAAAGCATTTATTTTTTTCTACGCTAATTTTGTATCTAGCCACACTGAACTCTTTATTGATTCTAATAATTTTTTCCTTGGATTTTCAAGGCAATCTTGTGCAAATAATTATATTTGTGTCTTTCTTTCATAGTATTTATATATATGTACACATATATATGTTATTCTTTTTGTCTTATTGCATTAGTTAGAGTCAGATTCCATTTAAGGTTAAAGAGCAGCAATGCTAGGAGCAAATTTATCTTGTTTCTAATGTTAATAGGAATGTTTCTTATGTTTTATATTAAATATGATATTTGCTCTTGGTATATGCTAACCTTTATCAGCTTAAGGAAGTTTCCTTCTATTGCTAGCTTGCCAAGACTTATTGTTTACTTGTTTTTAATCGAGTGATTATTGAATTTTAGCAAATGCATTTTTTGCTTATATTGAAATGTCATGAGGTTTTCCTCCTTTGATCTATTTACGTAGTGAATTACATTAATGGATTTCCTTGTGTTGAGTCATCCTTGAATTAATAATATTTAGGTGTTCCAGGAGCTATGCATACACATTTAAGATTGTTGTATCCTCTTGACAAACTGACCTTTTTATTGTGAAACTTATTAATATTAATAGGAACATCTAGTGCATTTACATTGAATATAATTATTAATATGGTTTAATGGGTTTAATTCTACCATCTTGCAATTTGTTTTTTATTTGTCCCATCTCATGTTTGTTACTTTGTTGGTTCTTTCTGCTTTCTTTGGCCAATAAAATACTTTTGAATACTCGATTTTATTGCCTCTTTTTCTTTCTCTCTCTCCCTTTCTTTCTGTATGTGGGTGTGTGTATTAGTGACTGCTCTTAGGATTACAGTGCACATCCTTAACTTATCACAGTCTACCTCTAATTAATATTATACCATGTCATGTAAAATATAAGAATCTTCCAACAGTTGAACTCCATTTATCCCACCCAATTCTTAACGCTATTGTCATAGTTTACGATCACGTTAGAAATGCCACAACACAGTTATTATTTTTGCTCAAATCAGTCAATTATCTTTTCAAAAAATTTAAAGATAAGAAAATAAAATTTATTTATATTTACAATTTTCAACAATCTTTATTTCTTCTTATAATTCTAAGTTTTATATTCAAGCCAGTGAACTTTCTTTAGCACTTCTCTTAGTGCCGTGACTATTATAAACAAATTCCTCAGTTTACATTCATCTTAAAATATTTTTAGCTTCCATTCTAGAAGAATATTTTGAAACATATGACACCTTGGGTTTTATGAGTTTCTTAGATCTGCATAATGATTTTTTTCACCAAGTTTTTAATACTTTTGGTTATTATTTCTTTAAATAGTTCTGACCCATTCTCCTTTTCCTTTTCTTCTGAGATGTCAATTACATGTGGGACAAGTGATACTATTCCATAAGATACTGAGCCTCTGCTCATTTGTTAAAATCTATTTTCTGTTTTCTAGTTTTGATATTTTCTATTGATCTGTTTTCAAACTTTTTATTCTGCAGTGTCTAATCTCAAGGCATTGAGGGAAATTGTCATTTCTAGTATTTTTAATTGATATAAACTTTAATATAAACTTTTTTATAGTTTATATTTCTCTTTTGAGATTTCCCACCTCTTTGCTCATTATGTCCATGTTTTCCTTTAAATTCTTGAACATGTTTATAATTACCATTTTAAAAATTATGTCCTAACTCTAAAATCTGAATTATCTCAGGATCTCTTTCTATTGCTTGCTTTTTTGTCTTGATTATGGGTCCCTTTTTCCTACTTCTGTGCATATGTAGTAGTGCTTTTATTGAATGTTGTATGTTATGGATAACATATGGTAGAGCATTTGGATTTTGCTGTCTCTCCTTTAACGGTGTAGCATTTGTTCTGGCCAACAGCTACATAACTGGGTAATTCTCTTGATTCTTTGGGCTTCATTTTATGCTTTGTTTGGGCAAGTGTATATTAATTTTGACCTTAACCATGGGATATGGTCTTACTCCTGGCTCCTAAAAAGTGACCTTTCTGAGGTCTCAATTTAATGACTGATATGCTCAGTGAAGTCTTTCCACTATGACTGGACCAAAACTTCAATATCTTTTAGCACTGCATAACCTCTGGCATTTCCATTTATTTCTTAGCTCCACTGCAGCTGCTGTCTTGCTGGATCTCAGGTTCTTATAGAATCTTAACCTATAAATGTAAATCCCAGACCAGCTCTCAGCCAAAGAGCTAAGGAGAATCTGCACACTGACTTCTGAGACCTTCATCTGTACAGCTTACTCCTCTCTGGAATCCTATTCTGCTAATTCCAGCTCCTCCTTTACAACCCCTCTGTTTTAATTTCTGCCTCCTCAGCTCAGTGAGACTGATGTTCTTCTCTCGGGCTTCACCTCCTTGTGCCACATCCTGGGAAGTGCCCCCAGACATAAAATAAGGTTGAATGTGGTGCTTATCTCATATTTACAGACTTTCCAGGACTCTAGTCCTGTACTGCCTATTATCCAATGCCTAAAAATTGTCACCATGTATTTTGTTCAGTTTTTAAATGGTAGAGTAAATTCAGTAGCAGTTACTCCATGACAGCCTGGAAGTAAACATCTAATAGAGGAAACTATTATCTTTTTAATCCTTGCATCTTACTTCATTGGTTCATTTCACTGTATTTTCTTGCTGCTCCCCCACTAACCACACACACACACACACACACACACACACACACATACACACACTGGCACCTTTTTGAATAATGGGGCTATGTGCTTTTTTCTCTCATGGTCTCACTTAAAATTGGTTTTGTTTTAAAAAAATTTTTAAACATGTTTTAATTTATTCTTTATCAATGTCAATGCCAAATTCATAGTTACAAATATGGATCCTCCTTGTTTGACATTAAACCTTTATCATATTTTACTTTCTCTTTTCCACCTCTCTCCTCACCTGACATCTCTAGGGAATGTTTATAGCATACCTTTTTCTTTCTAAAATTCTTTGTTATAAATTGAACTTAGTTTCACAGGCACATTAAAAACAATTCTTTAGTGTTAAATCTAAATTTACTTCTCACTGCTCGTTTTTCTAAAAACATAGCTTTACCTTTATTAAATTCTGTATTTTGATTAGTTTTTGCTTGAAGGTCTACTTTAAGTTATATTTTTTAAAAAGCATACATGAGTCGTATAATTTCTGAATTCTTACAAATCTGAACCAGGTTTTCATTTGTCCTTGCATTTAGGTAATAGCTTGGCTCAGTCTATAATTCTTGGAACATAATGCTTTTTCTTCAGAAGTCTTTACATTTTCTCTGAGGTTTTCTGGCATTAGTGTTGCAAATTAAAAGTCTAATGACGTTTTTTAGTGACCTTTTTTTTTCACAGTTGGCTGCTTCCAGCATTTGTTCATTATTCAGGCCATGGAAAACCATCTGGGTATGATTCCTTTTCATTATACTGCCTAGTCTTTGGTAAGTTTTCTCCATATAAACAATGAATCCTTCCACTCTGAAATGTTTTTTCTTTAATTATTGCTTGACATTCATTCATACTATTTTCTCCTTCTGGAACTTCTGTAACAACAATATTGCTTCTCCTGCTTCAATCTTTTCTGCCTCTCAACTTTTCTCTTGAATTCCCAACTCTCAGAGTTCTAGAAGAATGTCCCATAGTTATTCTTCTTTTTATCTCTAAGATCTATTTTTTGGTTCTCGATTTTTACTTTACTTTTCAAACAAAAGTAATATATGACGCTTTTGAACCTAAGAAAATTAGCTTCCCCACCCCCAAGTTCTTCCCTTTATTCTATAGCAACTGTTTTACTAGAGGTTATTTAACCTGAATACTCAACATTTTATCCCCCTCATTTGAACCACTGAATTTCTCAATTTACCTGGCAATTTTTCTCTTATTCTTACAGAGTAAGAATGAATTTTTCCAGGATGAACACCCAAAATGTGAATAGTGGCTCATCAGTGTCCCCTTAATTTACTCCTACCTGTGCCATTTCCATCTCTAACTCTTTAGCTTCAGGGATGCAGATGAGAAGTTTCCGATTATGATGCATAAATGATCTTTCTATATTCCTTTTACATTCCTTGGGTTGTTTCTTTCTGAAACTGGAAAGAAGAAGGCATCAAACATGTGATTAGGATACCATATTTGTCACAGCAGTTTCCACTTATTTTTCCTTGACTGTGACAAGAAAATTTTACTTTTGTTTCCCACTTAAAATTCTTTAAAAGAAAAATTGGATATACTTCAAGTTCCTTCCTTATAGAGAAGTAGGAAGGTTGTTCTGGTTCCAACAATCTTATGAAAAGAGTCCCTTGTGAGGAGGAAGGGGAAACACATTTTTAAGTTACTTTCCTCCCACTGAAAACATTTTGAAATACTTTCCTTGAAACCACCTTTGCAATCCTGAATTTATTGTGGACTTCTGTGTCCAACTGCCTAAACAAGAAATAGGGAAATATGCCCATGAAAGTTAACCTCTGCTGAATACAACCATGAAGTAGAAAAAACACAGGGAACATCTGTATTTTATACTGTCAATATGTTCTCTCTTATTCTGGAAGCACAGGTTGTCTTTCCTCTGTCAGCTGCAAAAATATTATCTCTCTGCAGGAATGAAACAAGTGTGGAATATATATTGTGCTACCACATTACATGCATACCTAAGCAGAAAACAAAGAAAATAACCATTTAATATATAACTCAATTTTGCCTCCAGGGACAGATAAAAATTTTTATTATAATACCCAAATGGTACAGTACATAAATATACATGGGAAATGTGATAGGACCAAGCCAGGCTCTTTTGGCTACATGCTGGTGGCTAAAAATTTATCATCTAACCTCATCCTAATCTTCCCTTCTCATAGACATGAAGTAGGCTATATTTTTTATAAGAGCCAGGAATTTGGAGCAAAGGAGATCAAAACTGATCACCATTTTTCAGCAGATCATTAATTTCTAAATGTCTGTGGAAAATAGCTATTGACTGATATCTTTCAGTTTCATTTCAAGCATAACACCTTATACTGTTTACTTACGAAACAACGAAGATAGTTAAAAAAAAAAACTAAACGAACTAAATTGGTAATTTAATAACTTCAGATGATTGGTAATTTAATAACTTCAGATGGTTTAGAGGTATTTATCCCTTTTGAAATCAATAACCTTTCGTTTGGAATCTTAAATCCACTTTAATGAGCATTCTGCTGGCAGCTGTTTTATTTAGGATCCGAGCTTATACAAACAAAAGTAACAGAGGCTTTTACCTAGATTACAATTTACAGTTAACTTTTGCAGACCACATGACTGATTTGAATGTATAAGTCCCTACAATTCCATTATACATGTTTCTTAAAAATTTGAATGCTTTTAACCAGAGAAGAGCTTACACAGGACGAGTGTTGTCGATGTGAGGAATCTCGATGTTGCTCAGTTATTTGCAGCATGTCTGAAATGGCTCTTCTAACACTGGTTCTGTCTTTGAAAGCCCATACAGAGCAATAACATGACCTTCTTAGAAGCAATAAGTGAAAAACACCCCTGGATAATGCCACTGACTTGCTACATAAGTTGCATTTTTATTGAATTATCAAATTGAAATATTTGTCAACACATAATACCCTATTTCTTTGTATCTTCACATTCACTCACTCTGTTTTAATTCTGACAATGTCTTCTGCACTATTTCTTCTCTATAAGAAACTTTCTGAGGTCAAGTAATCTATCCGTATAAAACTTATTAGAAACATCCTCCACAAAACAAGGGGCTGAATTTATTGTCACTGTAATCTGCATTGCTCTGCCTCTGTGCATCAGGCACCTAAGTAGCTCTGGAAGCCTCCAGAGTGTGTTCAGAAATGAAACTTTCGACTTATCACTGTTTCTCTGTGAGATGCTGTCCTATCTTGCACTAATGTTGCCTCCTGGGAGCACTTCAAAGCTATCACGCCCTTAATACACCAAAAAACCATGCTGCATTCCCTTCATAGTTTACAAAATTCTTCATAAAAACAATGACTTCATCATCTGTTATAATTCTACTTTCCACAGGGATCAAAAACTAGTCCTTGAGCCATGTGAGAGATAGCACCAAGTAATGCCTCCCCACCTGTCCCTTTCCCAGGGGCCTTTAATACAACCTCTCTTTAAACCAAAAAAAGAAAAAGTACAAATCACACAGACAGACTCCAAATCCCAGCTTCTGCTCAGGTGGAGCCCCTTGCCCCATTTAAAAATATTCAAAGATCACCTCTTATCCATGAATAACCTACTGTTGCTCCATGAATATCTCATTGCCATGCTTACCTGAGAATGAAGCTAGCAGAGAGGAAAGCAAGCGGGGAGATGAGGAGAGCCCCCATCCTCATCTTAGCCCAAAACCAGCAATCACCTTTGGTCTCCCTAGTTGCCTGTGCCAGTAAATTCCCCTTTTTGCCAAAGTCAGTTCGAATTTGGTTTTATATCACTTGCGACTGAAATAATCTTGACTAATATACTAATAATTACCAAATTTTATTGGGTTATGTAAATATCATTGCCTCGGGAACTTGAAACAACAAATCCCTGGGATTTCCAACCGTGAAAACTACAGTCTGATGAGTGATTTAATTAAACATGTACATATAGATCACTCCCCAAGCTACATACATAGAAATGAGGAGAGACGAATCTGAAGGAGACAGAAAAAAAAACTTTCGCATTTTGAAACAATGTATTAAGAAGACATGTGCCCAATGTCTAGGATTGGAAAGATAAATGATTCCATTTTATGTTGTTATTAAATTGTATGACCCTTCATTAAAGTTAAATGCATTTAGAGGAATTAAGCTTATCAAAAACTTGGCAGTGTAATATAAGTAATGGTTCTTTGTTTATTTGACGACATCCTCCTGTGAGTTGATTCACAATTTTAATTTTGGAAAGCAGTATTTCTTTGATGGAGACTGATGGAATGATGCGAACTGCTACATCGTTTTGCATGAAGTCATATTGATTGTGAAAGGAAACAGAGGCCAAGTGACAACCAATTTTTCAAGGAGCATTATGACAGTAATGTTTCTATATTGTCAAAGGGATCACAACAAATTAAGAACTGAAATTAAACTTTAGGAGACAATCTCCTATCCTTTTGAAGATAAGCACACCAGAATTCTATAACGACAAAAATTCTAAATATTTTTAGTGGAAAAACCTTATTTAAAAAAATATGTATAAAAGTTATGTACCAATACCAAGCACCTATTTTGGACACAATGGTAAGCGGAAGAAATGGTCAGCAAAACAAAATACAAGAGAGAGCTTGCAACCCAGTGAGAGAGGAAGCATTAATCCAATCACAGAGAACTATAATTCCAATTGGGATAAATGTCACCAGA
This sequence comes from Aethalodelphis obliquidens, assembly GCF_003676395.1. Taxonomy (NCBI): domain Eukaryota; kingdom Metazoa; phylum Chordata; class Mammalia; order Artiodactyla; family Delphinidae; genus Aethalodelphis; species Aethalodelphis obliquidens. Next base: position 12,489,384 of record NW_020837948.1, read on the forward strand.
GAAATATGCCTACCACCATAGAAGACAATACTGGGGGCTTTACCCTAAACAGATAGATGAAGGAAGGATTTTGTGAAGAAGTGATATTTGAAGAACAAATAAGCACTAAGGAGGTAAAGAGGGAAAAGCACATTCTGGTGAGAGGGACGAGCCTCTCCATGGGAGTAGAGAAGGATGGGGTAAAAATCAGAAACCTGAAAGGACTGTGCACCCAGAACCTAGGGAAAGGAGGTGGAGAGTAAGGAGAGGCAGGCTGTGCAGGGATGGTAAGTTTTCTCCTAAAGCAATGGGCAGACCTTGAAGGGTTTTAAGTGGAGCCTGGGAAGATCAACTTTGCATTAAAAAAAACAACAACCCTTTGGCTTCAGTCTGGATAATAAATGGGAAGAGAAGTCAGGATGCTGGCAAGGGCAAACAGTAGTTGGGCTAGGGAGAAATGGGGGTGAGGCCAAGACACAGAAAGGGAGAGACAGAATCTGTCATGGCAGTTTACGTTCATCATGTATTGAGAATCAGCACCATGAAATCTGACTGAAACATTAGGGAAGATTTCAAATATATTAAAAAAGTAGACAGAATAATATAATGGACTTCCCGTACTCAACACTTAGCTTTTAACCATGTCCGACTCAGCTAATCTTGTTTTATCTAAATCCCCACTCATTTCCCTGCTCCCATACACATATATATATATATTTAATTATGAATATTTCAAACCTTCAGAAACGTTGTGAGAATAGTACACCACCACCAATTTGTCATTAATCTAGATTCACTAGTTGTTAACATTTTGATAACTTGTTCTACATATGTGTATGTGTGTGTAAATATATGTATTTCATCATCTATCTCCTAAAAGCAAAGTCTTTCTCCTAAACAACCACGACACAATTATCACACTCAGGAAAAGTAATATTATCTAATATACAGTCCATATTCGAAAACTTCCCATTTGTCCCAATAATGTCCTCTATAGGTAGTTTTCCCCCTGACCCAGAATCCAAACAAGGATTATGCATTGCATTTTTTGGTTCTGTCTCTTTATCCTCCAATCTTAAAGAGTTCCTCAGCCTTTTTGTCTGACATGACATGGATGCCTTTGAAGAGTCCAAGCCAGCTACTTTGCAGGATGTCCTTTAATGTGGGTTTGTCTGTTTCCTCATGATTAGATTCAGGTGAAACATTTGGCAGTACCATCACATAGAGGGTATTGTGTCCCTCTCTGTGTATCACATCGGGAGCCATATGATGTCAGTCGTACCGCTATTAATGACGATTCTTTCACTTTTTCAACTGCTTGGATTCATATCCTATAGGCATAATCCATTAATGAGGAAACCAGACAAAGACTGCACAATATAATTTCTATTTCCCCATGAGTATCTTAATGCCAAAAGACATTAACATAGGCCATTTACACAGACAAAGCTTTGTCGGTTTTATTCACGGAAGGTAGATATAGATCATAAATAGACATGGACTGGGAATAAATATCCTGCAGCAATTAGAAATTGGCACACTTGGGAATTAGAATCCTAAGAAGTAAAGTATGAAGGTGAAGCTTGTGGCCTCAGGAACCAGACTGTCGGGGATGTCATCCTGGCCCTGCGGCTCACAACCTGTGTGACCTTAGACAAGTTACCTGCCCTTTCTGGATCTGCTTCCACATCTGTGACATGGGTAATCATTAGCACTCATATGTCTGGCTTGAGTACTGAGTTGCTACACATGCAATGCACACAACAAGCTCTCAGTGGTGCAATGATGATGTTTGCAGTGAAGGACCATTAAACTCCATGTGTTGACTAAAAGAAGAACCTAGGTCTTCTTTATAAAAATATTGTCTGAAATTTTGACCCTGTTAGAAATATAATGTGGTAAGATGTCAACATGTTTGCATAAAATCACTAACATCATCATCTAGTGAGAACTACTTAGGGCAAAAGAGTTTGATTTTCACATCAGATAACAAGCACTTATATTTCCCAAATAATAAATGGTAATCTTAACAACGAAATGTGTCCAGTGACATTTCCCATTGAGGATTTTATTACCTCCTGATCATTAGTGATATGTATGTGATCTGTCTGGTGAGTAAGTGTACATATAGTATTTACACGCCCATGGAAAGATCTAAATCACAACTAGAAAAAGGTGTGCTCAGAGGTCTAGTCAAAGATCTAGCCTAGTCTCAGAATCACTTCTTAAACCTTACAATTACAACATGGTTTTAAATTTTCTAAGATATTTTTCTGCTTAGGGAACTCAGCTACAGTATGCTTACCCACTGTCTTGTATTTGTATTTGTCTGTGTGGTGTTGATGGCAGCCCTAGTTGTTTTCCCTGATTGTATCCCATTACCCTTTTTTGAAACAATAACTTTCTTTTCCCTATGGAAATTTCACTGTTAGTCATTCATGGCTTAATAAAATTATCCAATTTTTAATATATGGACTATTGTTTCCCTTAAATGAAATAATTATAATATCAAGTAGAACAAAAGAGTAATCCTTAACTTTGCTTTTTTATGATTTGAGTTTTTCCTAAAATGTGTAGCCATAGTGGAAATCTTTTTGTTTTTCCTTGCAAGTGATATAGACAAAAATGAAAATTTCTCAAAGTTAGAAGTGACTTGAATTGTTACTATTTCATTTAGGAACAAAGGAGTCAACTGGCCTATCCTAAAATTTTAGAATACGGAAAAGAAAAGAAAATGTAAGTAACAAAGCCTTGACTTTAGTACCATATCCTGGATGGCTCAGGAAAAGACAGGCAGGGTGAAAACATCTAGAGAAAACAGAAATAGAGGAAGGGAGCAGGGAGAAGCAAAGAGACAGAGGAGGGAAAGTCCAATATGGCTGGTCCCTGAGTCCTAAAATTTCACCTTTCCCAGGGCTCAGGGTAACTGCCCCAGCCCTACCCTTTAAGACCACTCTTGGGCTTGCTTCCCTCAACACCCGCTCTGGGTGTCCTCCTGCCCCCAAACCTCAACTATTACACCTCCAACCCACTCCACCTACCAATACCCCAAACATACACGGTATGTCTTCTTTTTCTTCATTGTCGTCTTTTATTTTTCATCTGATTCCTTCCATTTGTCAAAGTTAAATAACTTCCATCACAGGCATAAATTTAACAGTCACAAAACCTAGATGTACATAAATCTTCATTTCCTCAAAACTGACTTAGCTCACAAGCCCCCATTTCCACAGATGGAAGAATACCTAACTTTGCCCATTTAAGGAAAACTCAGACATTTCTGGTTCTTCTCACTTTCTTTGGACTAATACAAAGTCAATAAGAAATTCACACTCTTATTTCCTTCTCTTCCTTCCATTGATCCTCTAAATGTGGAGGTAGGAACCCATAATTATAAGGGTGGAGCAGCACATACTACAGAGAAGAGGGAGTTCAGTCTAAAAGAGAAGACAGTGAAATAGTCCAGTAAGTGCCCAATCACAAGACCAATGAGAGTGTCAGGGGAGCAGAGTGAATATAAAAAAGAACAGAGGGAGAAGACAGAACAAAAGCTCAGCCACAAGGGGCCAGAGACAGCTTCAGAGAGGAAGTGATTTTTAAGTCAAGGGTGAGTAGGAGTTAGTCAGGTTAAGAAGCTGGGTAAGGCAGTCACAGGGACCATTTGCTAAGGCATGGAATCAGGGAAACTGTGACATGCTTGGGAAATGCAAGCAGCACCCTGTGGCTGGAGCACAGGGAAGGTTTGGAGGAGCGGGTAGAAGATGAGTCTAGAGAGGTGAACAGAGGTGTACATCAAGCCAAGGAACTGGGTGGGATCGTATTCTCTAAGCCAGGAGTCGGCAAACTGTACGTGAAGTCCAGATCGGCCTGCTGCCTGGTTTTGTACACAAAGTTTTAATGGACTCAACCATACTCATTTGTTTACATAATATTCATGATACTTTCACGCTATACCATCAGTCAAGGACTTCTGACAATGTATGGCCATCAAGGCCTAAAATATTTATTCTCCATATCTTTACATAAAACTTTTGCTGACCCTTCTGCAACCCACTTGAGAAATATACGCATCCTCTTTTTTTGCACACATTTTTTTATTCTTTTATTGAAGTATAGTTGTACAATATTACATAAGTTACAGTTGTACAATACAGTGATTCACAATTTTTAAAGGTTGTACTCCATTTATAGTTATTATAAAATATTGTTATATTCCCATATTGTACAATATATCCTTGTAGCTTACTTTATAACTAATAGCTTGTACCTCTTACTCCCTTACACCTTTATTGACCCTCCCCCTGGCCCTCTCCCCATTGGTAACCACTAGTTTGTTCTCTCTATCTGTGAGTCTGCTTCTTTTTTGTTATATTCATTAGTATGTTGTATTTTTTAAATTCCACACATAAGTGGTATCATGCAGTATTTGTCTTTCTCTGACTGACTTATTTCACTTAGCATAATGCCCTCCAAGGCCATTCATGTTGATGCAAATGGTAAAGTTTCATTCTTTTTATGGCTGAGTAATATTCTATTGTATATAGCTATACCACATCTTCTTTATCCATTCATCTGTTGATGGACACTTAGGTTGCTTCCACATCTTGGCAATTATAAATAATGCTGCTATGAACACTGGGGTGCATGTAGCTTTTTGAATTAGTGCTTTTGCTTTTTTTTTGGATATATACCCAGGAGCGGAATTGCTGGGTCATGCGGTAGTTCTATTTTTAGTTTTTTGAGAAACCCCCATACTGTTGTCCACAGTGGCTGCACCAATTTACATTCCCACCAACAGTGCATGAGGGTTCCCTTTTCTCCACATCCTCGCCAACATATGTTATCTGTATTCTTTGATGATAGCCATTCTGACAGGTGTGAGGTGATATCTCATTGGTTTTGATTTGCATTTTCCTGACGATTAGCAATGTTGAGCATCTTTTCATGTGCCTGTTAGCCATCTGCATTTCCTCTTTGGAAAAATGTCTATTCAGTTCTTCTGCCATTTCTTAATCAGGTTGTTTGTTTTTTGATGTTGAGTTGTATGAGCTGCTTATATGTGTTAGATATTAATCCCTTATCTGTCATATCATATGCAAATATTTTCTCCCATTCAGTACATTCTCTTTTTATTTTGTTGATAGTTTCCTTTCCTGTATGTACCCTCTTGAAAAGAAAAAGTTCTCAAAGACCTGAAGTGCCACTTAGATATCTTTAGTGTATTGATATTTATATTTGTGCAAACCTAAAACTAGCTGTAAGCATCTTATGCTTATGGCTCTTACATAATTATACAAATTTGCATATTAAATTTAAACAAAAATGACATTCAAATGAATGGTATTAATTCAATGTGACAGATGACATCATTTGTATGGAAACAAATTTCCACTCTTAACATGGGACTGGCTACTGAATACAGGTTCTTTTGAATTTAGCAACTTAAACCACTTGGGCCACATGATGGTTTTCCTTACTTGAACTAGGGTAAAACCTATGTTAATATAACAAAAGATAGTGACTTCATTGAACTTCATGTGTCCTGATTGCCTCGTTTTGGGCTACAAAGTCTCTCTGCCTTCTTTTCTGTGTCAGCTGTTGATAATTATAGTAATGCCCATTTGTACAATAAAAACACAAACACACATGCAGGCACTGAAATCAATTGTCAGTTCTCAGTTTTAAGGCAGCCATTCAGGTAATCCACAATTGCTTGTATTTTTTCAATGTCATCTAGATAAAATAAAGAAATTTGAAAAATAACACAGAGAGCTACAGATTCTGGATACATGCAAAGCTGAGGAAGAAATCCAACAGATATTTATTGTGGCAAAAATATAGCTAAAAGGAGCTAGTCCAAGCTAGGCGAACTCAAGAGGTGGCAATGGGTTAGAGAGAAGAGGGCAAATATGAGAGTTTTCGGTACACTATCTGGACAAGACTCTAACATCAAATGGTTGTGAGGCGGAAGAAACGCGAGGGAGAATTCTGAAATGACTCCCAGGTTCCTGGCCTGGGCATGGACATTCATCAAGGTGGGAAAACACAGAAGAGGTGGAAGTTTGTGAAGGAAAGACAATAAGTTCACTTGGGTGTGTTGAAATTAAGGCAACTGGGAGACTAAGTCTTTACCCTGAATGCAGTTAGGTATATTGGACTGCACAGTCATTAGCAAGGACTGGCTCAGACAAAAAGATTTGGGAGCTAGAAATAAGTGGTTGTTGAAGTATTTATACAGTTGAGCGGGTCCACATATAGAAAAGTAAAAAGTGAGAGCACAGAAAAGCACTAATAATGCTCAATAAAGAAATAGCCATTAGAGACAGTTGTATAAATAACCACATGTATGCATCCACAAATATTATCAAGTCAGGATGATCTGTGCTGATGGGGGGAAACTGTAATATGCACAATATGAAATACCAATACGAAAATCACTCTGCCTTTGGGTGGGTGTTTGCAGAAGATTTACTTTTGTTTGCTAAAATTTGGTTTGCTCTTCCAGAAGGCACATTAACTTGAATAAGAAGGCAAAATGGTATGTAATGTGGCCTTCACTGCTGGTTACCCACCCAGTATCCATTTCCCCTTCTTTCCTAACAGATCCTTAATTTTTCTCAGGCTGTCAGTGTGCCTGATGAGAACTGCATTTCCCAGCCTCCTTTCACCTATGAATGGCCATGTGACACAGTTCAGGTGGGTGAAATATAAGTAAAAGTCACCAGATGGAACTTCTGGGAAGGCTTTTAAAAGGCAAATAGACTCGGCTGCCTGGATGCTTCGTCCTTACCCTTCATCCTGCAGGGAAACATCATTTGAGGCGGAACAACCGTGTTGTGACCTTGAGGCCCCAAGAACATGGTAAGGATTACTGGATGGAAATATAGGATGGTCCCGTGGACTTCACGGAGCCCCAGTACCCGCTCTAGACTTCCTACTTCCAAATGTAAGCAAGAATAATAAAACCTCTCATTTTTTGTCACTGTTTTCTGTTTCCTGAGGTATAGTGCAATTTCTACCCACCCAGAAGCCCTGTTTGAAAATGGTCTTAGGTAAAAATCTCTCCTTAAATAGCCTGTAAAGTTAATGTAATGTCCAGGAAAAAATGAAGAGTTGATTCTCACCTAGATATAACAGGAAGTTTGTCAACCCTATCACTTGATTAGACAAAGTAGGGGGAAAAATGGGGGTGGGCAGCCAGGAGAGGAGCTGGCCATGTTAAACAGATTCCCTCTAAGGCCGTGTCTACCAAATTTCCAAATTCTAACATCCTCCACCATGTTTTTATTTTTGGTTTGCATTTTCCCCCCATCCTTAGCATAGTGGAAGAAAAAAAAATGAACATAAATAGGAATACTCTTAGTTACTAACATTCAGTGGCTTCTCATTTTCCACTCAATTAAGAATATGTAGGATACTTTATTGAACTATTAATCTGTGATTTGTTTGACCAGTGTTTTCCTCCCCTATTCTAAGCAAGTAGAAAGGTTAACTGCCGTCTTACTTCGGGGGAGCTTTGTGGTAGAAGCTTGAAGGCAAACTCCCTAATGCTCCTGCTGGCTGATTGGTCTTGAGGAGCCTGCGTTCCATGGGAGACAGAGGCAAAAGCAGGTGCAGCGCAGAAGAGAACAGACATAGCCCCATACCAGAAAGGCACGGTGGTGTCTGCAAACAGCAGGGACGCCCATCGTACTCCCGGCAGTACCTGGGGGAGAGGAGAGAGCCTCTGAGGGGCTTGGCTGTGTGGTGGAATGAAGGAGGCTGGACAATGGGGTTCCCATGTAAAGAAAGATTCCTGCAGCCCCAAAAGAGCACAGAAAGAGAACAACTGCCATTCAAGGGTCTTTGACAGCTTTGACAAGGAGACTCCCATGATCAGCCAAAAGTTAGGGGCAGTTCCTCTGTGTTTCAAGGAACCACAGAAGTTTCTGAGATGCTGAGGGAGGGAAAGAGAATCCCCAGTAGACAGACTGAATGTACTTCAGCGAGGCGGGATAAAGCCTCAGAGGAGTATCTTGCACACTCCATTTGTGATTCAGGAGTCATCCCCTCTGCCAGTACCAATTCCTTCTACTGGAGCCTCAGCCTCAGCAGCACAGTCTCCTCGGCCTGGTGCCCCAGACACTGGCTTTTCTTCTGCGTGAATCCTATGCTCACGAGGCTTTTCTGCCTCAGTTTTGCTCAGCATTTCTGCAAAATGCATTCACTCACAGTAAATGAGTGTCCATTTTTTCAACCCTCAAACACTTTCCTTTCACAAAACTCTCCTTGATCCTGAAATTGTAAGTCATAATTTCCTCCTTTTCATCTCCAAATTACTGATTACTTCTCTTCTTGGGGTATTTACCCACACTACCTTGTGCTACGCTCTCCTATCTGCTCCCTCACTACACACACCTTTAAAAAAAAATATTGAACATCTACTGTGCACTCTGAGGACAGTGACTGTTTCCCCGGTACCCAGCATAGGACCATATACGTATTCACTTACCAGCAAATACTTTGCGAGGGCCTGCTATGTCCCGGCCCTGAAACACTACAAAAAACAGAACATGGAGTCTGTCCCCGAGATTCTCCAAGTCTGAGTATCATGCATGGTCAAGGCTCACAGCAGTGAACATAATAAATTCCCAATGAGTAACTGTTGATATTAATTCTTAGGATTTTAAAGCTGTATTCAGCTACTTAGAGGAAATTTTAGCAAAATGGGTAAGATGATTCCTGATACTTCAGAATATGCCTCCAATACGTGGGCAGTGGGGGGGGGGGGGGGGGAAGGGGTGGAGTAACCACTGCACTTATTAGAAATATAAAACAGCAAGAAAAACTTAAAAGTGTGCCTTAATCATTTCCATTTTGAAACTAGATAATTTTTATTTTTCAAGATGACTGTGCAAATAAAAATATTACTCCTTATTTAAAATCCATGAAAAATGCTGAGATGAAGGAAGTCTTGTCCAAAAGCTACTTTCTCTTCTCAGGACTTGTTTCCATAGCCTTTCATTCTTTTCTGCTGTCACTGCTGCTTTGGAATTTGCTATTATGTGTAATAAGACTCCATCACAAATGTTTGTGGGTAGGTCAAGAAATGTTCCCTGGGGATCTTGGCACAGTGCATTGGAGACTCAATCCCTGATCTCCCTTCCCACGGTCCTCATCCTGTGCTCAAGCTCTCTGTCTCCTTCCCAGTTCTCCATTCTCCTGACTCTACTAGCTGTTGGGGGCAAACTTGCTGTTTTCAATCTCCCAAGTATGTCACAAATCTTCTATCTTCGTCAGCTAGTGAAGGAAAGAACACTGGCCTGGAATCAAGAAGCCCAAGGTGATTTGGTCATTTTTTTCAATCAATAAATATTTTAAAGCTTTTTCTATAAGTCAGGTATTGGACTAAGCCTTAGCAAACAATGATGAACAAGACAGTAAAGTCCCTGCCTTCAAGAAGCTGACATTCCAACAGAGAAAAACAGTAAACAAGATTATAGATAATGATAAATGCCAAAAAAGAAAGAAATGGAGTAATGTGATAGATAGTACCTGTAGGGGGTAATAGGAATATGGCTGTCAGAGAAGGCTTTTCTAATATTTAAGCAGAGAATTGATGTATTTCGAAGATACTACAGATTCTAAGGAAGAGTGTTTCAGGCATCTCATCCTAAGATGAGAAAGAGTTCAACATGTCTAAGGCACAGAAGACCAGTGTGGCAAGAGACAGCCAGCAGGATGGAGAGGGACCCTATGTGAGTTCAGTAGAAAAGGATTAGCTCATGGAGGGCCTAGTAGCCACATGAGGAGTTTAGATTTTAATCTAAGAGTATAGGAAGTATTCGATGTGCTTTCAGCAGAGAAGTGACAGATACCATGTTTTAAAGATCATTATGTCTAATGGGTGGAGGGTGGAGTTATGAATACCAATTAGGAGACTGCTGCCTAAATTCAGGCAAGAGAAGGGGAAGGATTCAATGCTTTCGAGTTGGAACTTGCAGGACTTAAAGATGGATCCCATGTGTAAGGCGAGGGAGAGTCACTAAGATGGAGTCTGGATTTTTGGCTTGAAGACTTTAGTAGATGATGATGTCATTTACTGAGATGCGAAAACACTCCAAGCCTATCTTGCCTGACCCTGGGCAATTTGGTCTCTTCAACTATGATGTGAATATATTGAAAGAGGTAGAGTAGATGGCCTCAGACACTTCTTCAGCACTAAAGTGGCACAGCACTATTGGATAATTAGGACATGATATGTTTTTCTTGCTTTCCATTAAGAGAATAACACAAGCCTTGGAACAAGAGAGGCTAGGAGCTCCATAAAGTTCCCACAAAGCTCCATAAAGCCATGTGACTTTGGCAAAGAGACACTCTGTGCCTCTTCTCCTCATCTGCAAAATGGCATCATAAAACTGCCTTGCTCACTGGACTGCTAGGAGGGATAACTAATTTGATTACGTAAGACCCCTAGAATATAATAGTGCTCAGTTAATTATACATTCTCCTTTCCTGACAAACTCAACACTTGCTCCTTCTCTCCTTTCATCCACTTCACTTTGTAAATGTCTTGACTCACTGATTTCTCTTTTTTCTGATTATAAACTAATTCCAAGATTGGCGATGCCCAGAACAGAACTTCCCCTGTGTCTCTCCCTGTGACAGTCACTCAGTCTTGACGTCTCTGCCTTCTCACCTGGAAGTTGAGCATTGAAGAGGGAGGGCATTGCAGCCAGCTCCAAGCCTGTGGACTCCAAGTTATCAATACTAGGATTTCAACATTCCAGCTTAACTTTGGCTTATTCATCTCTCCCTGCCTTGTAGCTCCAACCTGCTCCTGAGGAACAGGACTCTAAGAACTGGGTGGGTCTGAGAAGAAAATGTGATGGAAGGCTTCAGGCTGCTTCCATACCCTGAAACCCCAGCAATATGTCTTTTTGCTGCTGCTGACCATATTACTTAACGCTTGGGGAATGAGATGGGCACACTGCAGGAAGGTATATGATGGTCTTATCTGCTGCCCACACCATGTTTTCAGTTACCAAAAACTAAAATTTTAACCACCATAAAAATTCACTGATAAATGATCACCTTCATTTTTAAATTTATGCCTCTAATTTTCATTATCGCATTCACCCACTTTTCCTTTCGGGAAGAAACCTATAAAATCGAATTCCCCAAGTGTCAGGCAAAAAGACGTTTTTCAAAGGTTTCTTACCGACCAGACAGTAACCCAAGTTATGTCTGTAGTTTCTGCTATGGCAGCTAGAGGGCAGTGCAACTCTCTCTTTCCCCTCCTGCAGCCTAGCACATATTCTCCATCCCCCTTCCAGCTAAGGGCAGGGGAAAGAGACACAATGGGGGGAAACATGCTCACATACCGCAGGAACAGAGGGGGAAGTGACTTGAAAAGAAACAAGCAACACGAAGTTCACAGATCGCGTATCTGGGTCTTGCTTCCTCCTCGCTCACACAGCATTAGCTGCTTTCAAATGCATCTAACACACCCTTCACCTTTCCTCAGCCTCTTTCTACATCCTCTCCTACACCCAATTCTTCAGATTCTTCAAATGTGAGCTCATCTCAGCCCTCACCCTTGTACGCTGTCACGCAGACTCACTAAGCACCTCCCTGAATATGCTGAGAGGGCTGCAACTCTTTCTTCCTTTCCAGCTCAGTGCTGGCCCCGAGGGCCTGTGACCCTGACTGGGAGAGGTGACCACTCTTATGAGGTCTTGGTGTGTGACAGTGGGCAGACCATGTGGCAGAACCTAATTCCAGAGAGACTGGCTGCTGCAGGGCCGCCCAGCCCCACAGGCAGGGAGGGCGTAACAGGTGAGTAACCAAGTGACTGCTGGCAGACAGTGAGGCAGCTGAATGCATGAACGCATGAGTGCCCCAGGTGCCACCACAGGTCACAGAAGAAACAGGAGCAGCTGGGCTTTGTGGGCAAGGCCAGGCACAGAACTATAGCAAGGGTAAGGGAGGCCACAACAGCATCATCTTACATTCACAGAGAGCTTCCTGCTTTCCAAAACTCAGGCACAAAGACTCTGGTGTATCTGTTACTTCATGTAAGCAGGGCATGTATTACAATCCTCTCTTTATAGGCGAGGAAACACCTCATATGAAGGTTAAGCTGCTTGTTCCAGACAGACATTCATAACAGAGCTCAGCTGGAATCCACTGCTAGGGTGACCACTTTACCCAAAACATCATTGACCTGCATAAAATCACATATCAGGAGCAAACTTATAATGTGGGAGAGAACCCCTGACAGGGGTTAGCAAGGTGAAGGTCAGGCTTCTCACCATTTCAAATACATTAGACCCCTACACCTGGGTCCTTCAGCATGCCCAAGTACTCCACAGGAGGAGCAAGAGAAGTGACCACAGCCAAGGCCCAGAAGAAAGAAAATGTGATTAAATGAGACGGCTTCCCCACACAGGACCTACTGGGCACCAACCTCTCAGGAGACGTCTGAAAGCTTGGGACGGCCTCATTCCCTTCCCCTCCCTCCTCCTAGAAGAGAGAGTTCTTATTGCCAGAATAGTATAACTACAAGAGCTCATAGTGAGGATACTGCAGCCCATCCACTAGAGATTTTTGCCTGCAGGAAGCTTTTTTATTGGCAACTTAAAGACAGAATATTTCCATAGGGCTTCCCCACCTCCCCTGCCCTATAACTTTAAGGAAGAGAACAAAAAGATCAAAAATGAAAGCCACCTTAGTGGTAATCTATAGGTTGGAATGAGACATCGGTGTTTTACTTTTGCTTTTAAATTGATTCTCCTTTTTTTTTTTTTTTTTTTTTGCAGTATGCGGGCCTCTCACTGTTGTGGCTTCTCCCGCTGCGGAGCACAGGTTCCCGACGCGCAGGCTCAGCGGCCGTGACTCACGGGCCCAGCCGCTCCGCAGCACGTGGGATCTTCCCGCACCGGCGCACGAACCCGCGTCCCCTGCATCGGTAGGTGGACTCTCAACCACTGCGCCACCAGGGAAGCCCTGATTCTCCTTTTGTAAAGCATTTTTTTTTCAAAAAATTAGTGGTAGGGAAGGTAAGGCACTGCATATTCTGTATTTTTATATCCACTCTAGTAGATTTTGATCCAGTGTTTTGACTCCTGTTTGAATTTCTCTGTGACCTAGATCAAGCAACCTTGTTTCAGGTTCCACATTAGTAAACATTAAATTGTAGCTTCCATCTACATCCCACGCGTTATTTGGTTGATGAAGTAACTACAATAAGACCATATTTACAAAATAGCTAAAACTAAATTATGGTTGTGTAAGATGTCAATACTTAGGTATCTTTGGGACACTTCCTGAAGCTACCTATGACAGTTTGTTCATTTTTCTTTTAATTAGGGATTTATTGTATTTTATTTTAAAATAAATAAATAACCTGACTGCAGACAGCCAAAGTATATGCTAAAGGTGATGTGAGTCACAAAGCTTGTTCCCAGGTAGAGATCACATTTCTTCTTTTCCCTGAAGAAATGTTTCATCTGAGAATACATTCAAGTAATTGACTACTTGCTGACCTCTTGGATATACCATATTCTTATGAATGTCCCTTGAAGACTTATGCTTCAAAATGGCACACCCAGGACATATACTTACTTCTACTCCTTCACAAAATCACAGGACATTTATGGTAAAGAAATACAGCAGGAATAGTCATGATACGATCATGACCAGGAGGAAGAATATCAGTGAGAAATTTATTTAGATAAATTTCTTGGTAATAAGAAAGAGGATGGGATCATATTACTGGATAAACCAGAGTGAAGAAAGTTAAAACACAGAACACATTTGGAAGAAGACTGCAGCAGAGGTAAAAGCCATCCTTTATGGCAGAGTCCTAGGAGAACATAAATATACGGATGACGAGAAACAAGAGTAGAAATAGCATGCAAGGCAGTCATCAGTGTAATTAATTAAAGTACTCTTATGAAATATCTGGTCCAGGTAGCCTCTCCCACCTCACTCCCATCCCCTTGCACCAAAGCAATTAGAGACTGTGGATTCTGAGCAGCAGAACTGCACTCCACACCCACATACCCTAAAGGAAAATCATCCTGTCAGCATGTCCCACCCACAGAGTTCATAGATAGGCCCTGATGGGCGGTGGAGATCGTTTTAGGGGAATGAGACCCACGCCACAGCAGGGAAACTTGTAACAGTAATCTGTAGGACTGACCACTAATACTCAAAGAAATCCACAGCCAAGATGAAAGATTTGAGAAGGGCCCCAAGGGAGCTTTTTGCTTTGATGAAACTATTCTCTATCCTGATTATGGTGGTAGTAACATAAGTGTATGCACTTATCAAAACTCAGCAAACTGAACATATCTAAAGGGTGAATTTTACTGTATATAAATTATGCCCCAATAAATCTGAACTTAACAAAGAAGCACAAACCACAAAAGGAAAGAAGCCTAAAGTTGTTGACATCTGACCTGGTCTGTAGCGATCCTGGAGAGTTTGTCCCCTTATGTGACAGCACAGAGGAATGGCCATGGAAAAGCTGGCTCCATCTTAGCAAAGGCAGGAAGAGGGCCTGACTGATGTAGAAGCAAAAGAGAGATAAAGTCCTACGTACACTGAGTACACATTGAGCACCAGACATACTGAGATCCCTTATTTTATTCAATTCACAACACAGTGGATACAACTACCTAGGGAAATGTCCCTTATCCCCCTGGATAGGACTGTTTGGGGGTGTCTTACATCAGCTGGGGACACCTAGATAGGTGCTCAATAAATATGAACTAAAGGTCATGGAAACAAAAATAAAAGAGGCTTCTTATAAAAAAGGAACCACCAGAAAACAAGAAAGGGTTACTGGAAATTTAAAATATCGTTGCTAAAACTTTTTACATGTAATAGAAGGGCTGAAAAATAAAATCAAGGAAGTCTACTAAAATGTTGATCAAAAAAGAAAGAGATCAAAGATATGAAAATTTGAAATCATAGGGGATTGATATAAGAACTACACCCTGCGAACCAAACTGCCAGAAAGAGAGAACTGAAACAATGCACAGGAGAAAATAATTTAAAAAACAGTGGTTGATGAATAAACAAAATGTGATTTATACATACAATGAAATATTATCCAGCCATAAAAAGGACTGAAGTATTGATATATGCTAATACATGGATAAATCTTAAAAGCATTATGCTAAGTGAAAGAAACGAGACACAAAAAGCCATGTGATTCCTTTTATATGAAATGCCCAGAATAGATGAAACCATAGAGACAGAAAGTAGATTAGTGGTTGCTAGGGGCTAGGGGAAGAGAGGAATGGGGAGTGACTGATAATGATTATGGGGTTTCTTTTGGGGATGATGTAAATGTTCTGAAACTAGACAGTGGTTATGGTTGCACAACTTTGTGAATATACAAAAAACCATTTAATGGTATGCTTCAAAAGGGTGAATTTTATAGCATGTAAATTATATGTTAATTCTCAAAAAAGAAATAGTAGAAAACAATTCTCAGAACTAAAAAAAAAAAAAACCAACAAAAAACATAAGACAAGATTGAATATTAAGCAGAGTAAATATGTAGATGCTTATTTCCAAATCCATCCCTATGGAATTGAACACCAAAGAAAAAGAAAAAAGGAGCTAAACAAAAATCAAGAAAAAGTTATTTACAGGAAAATTGAAATAAAACTGCATCAAACTTCTCGTCTGCAACACCTCTAGAAGACAATTAAAACATGCCTTTTCATAGTTCTGCAGGAGTATATTATTGACCAAATTAGAATAGGAAGTCAGACATTGATGAGACTAATATCTGCTAAGAAAGTACTTTCTATTTAACAAATAGTATGATGAAGTTGATATCTTAGTAATATAATGAAAACATTTGTGTTTTCACTCTCCACAAAAAAAGTAAGGCAATTAGCAACTTAGGATGAAAAAAAAATAGTTGTTCAAAAAAACCAGTGTTTGAATATGAACAACAAAAGTGTAGCATGATTTTGAAGAATCTAAGTGTGAAGAAAGAGAACCAATGTCTAGAACATGCTCCCTTGAATAGTTCAGTGACATAGGATTGCATTCCTTTTTCTAGGTGTTAAACCACTTTATTTGATGCTGCACTTAATATTTATATAGTAAAAATATGAAAAGTGATGTTTATTGATATATTATAAATATAACTGATAAAGGAAATGTAATAAATATGGGGAGGGAGTAAAAGTTGACGATAAATTCCTCATCTTTCAGAGTGGGGAGGCAATAGATACTATTTAAATAATATGTTTGGAATAGAAGAATAGGCAAATTAAATTATAGTCATAACCATCAAGGACTAAAACAGAAGCAATTAAAAGTGATTTCCTCTGTGGAGGATACTGGGAGCTGGGATAATAGACATTCATTTGTTATTTAATGGCTTTACATATTGTTTGACATTTTGTTTTACTACATGCAAGTGTGACTCTTATGAATCAAAAAAATAGCACAAGAACAATTCCCAGGCCTGCAAACTTAACTGACTATAATTGTATGGAATACTTTCAGCAGCGGTGTACAGAAAACTTGACTAACAGTGGCTAAAATCATACCATTTATTTGTATTAAAAGAGATTCAGGGCTTCCCTGGTGGCTCAGTGGTTAAGAATCCGCCTGCCAATGCAGGGGACATGGGTTCAAGCCCTGGTCCGGGAAGATCCCACGTGCTGTGGAGCAACTAAGCCCGTGTGCCACAGTTACTAAGGCTGCACTCTAGAGCCCACGTGCCACAACTACTGAGCCCAAGCATCACAACTACTGAAGCCTGCGCGCCTAGAGCCCGTGCTCTGCCACCACTTGCTGCAACTAGAGAAAGCCCGCGTGCAGCAACAAAGACCCAACACAACCAATAATAAATAAATAAAACAAATAAATTTATTTAGGAAAAAAAAGAGAGATTCAGGGGTAGGCAGAGTGGTTTGGCCAGGGAAAAACTGGGCTCTTTCCATCTTTTTGTTCAGCCACTCAGAGCACTGGCTGTGGTCTCCCCTCATGATCCCAACATGGCCGCTGAGCTCCGCGCACCAGTTTTCTCACTACCATATCCCAAATCAGGAAGGAAATTAGCAGAGACACAAAGGACTACCTATCACATGCTGATCTCCTTTTATTTCTTTTCCAGAAACCACTGTTCTTTCTCCCTCCAACCCATTCAACCCCTACTTCTCTTACATTTCATTGGCCAGAATTACATCACCTTTTTGTCCCTAAACCACTCATAGGCAAAGGTGTAATTCACCATAACTGGCTTAGGCAAATCATATCTTATCATTGGGGGCTGAGCACATTGCTCCTTGAACAAAACCAGTGTTCTTTAACAAGGAAGAAGACACAACTGACTGTTGGATAGGCAATAACAGGGTCAACCAGGCTGACTGACCAACTAACTAACCAGTCACTGTCCCTCATGAGGAGAGGACTGCTGACCTATCTGGCAGAATCACAAAGCATGGATTCTCTGATGACAAAAGTCTGTACGGTCCTGAGTCCTTAATCCTCTGTTGATTTAATGTGTATCAATCTTTTGAGATAAAAACCCATTAGTCATGTGTTGGCATCAGCAAATTAACACTGGCTTCTGGAGAGAAACTCTTGAGAGAAAAAAAAAATCACATCACTGCATTTTTCAAAGGTTCAACATCAAAAATTTATCACGTGTAAAAACCCAATCTGTTTGATACTCTTAAAATGATTAACTTTACAAATAGCTACTAGAAACAAGGCACATCTGACAACCTGAAGAATTAGAAGAGGAGGCAAACATTTTCCTTTCCGAATTAAAAAAAATGAGTCCCATCATTTCCAATGTTCCTCCCTTGTAACATTTTAGTGTTGCTCACACATTTCTTAAGTCAAAGACTTTCCTGAGGATTCCATGTATCCGACGGTTATTGGCTTGCTTTTCAGCAGCTCTATCACAGCTGATTTACTAATATATCCTAGAGACTTCCGGTGAAATGTATACAGTAAAAGCCCACAGTGCCTCGTAATTCCCACCTATTTTAAGTTAAAGACTTAATGCGTAGATGGGATCTGACATACGATTGTTGCTCACCAGTGCACTGTCAGAGCAGGTCTGAATAATTAGCACCAGCAGCTCTTCTTTCCAGATATTAATACCTTATATCATAAATGTCAAGAATAGCACAAAGATGCAACTGGAAAGCCTCTGTAGAGGAGGGAGCCCATCAATCACGGAGGTTTCACTCTATTTTCCTTCCATTTTACTATCAGAAAATAAACCCAGCATAGTGAGATTTAAAGTCTTGACCTCCTCTTATCTATTACTTATCGCTATGCCTTCCCTGAAGCTGTACCCTGGAGGGAGGACTGAGAGAGAGAAGACTGCTCAGCTGGGGAGGGATAATGATGCGTTCAGCGGGTAAGAGGGGATGTTGGAAAAACCAAACCTCACAGCAGCACTCCAGGTGGTTCTATGCCCTCTATCTGTGTGCTTTGGGGACATGGAGACTGGGTGGTTGTAGAAGGCAGGCCCATGTGAGGGAGGTGTTTCTATCTGGACTATCTCAGTCCCTGCCCTACTCAGTGGAGAAAAGAAAACAATCTCTTTTATGGTTAGAGAATGAATATTGTAATAAATTTTAATGAGCTTGCTGAGGATCCCAAGCCCTAGACAAGCACCCTATTCAAACTAGGCACTCACTCTACAGTTAGCAAAACCACCTCCGACCCACCTCCGATAACAGGTATGACTCTTCCAACTGTAACCATGGGATCTCTAATTTAGAGATGAGCAAGTCCCTCCTTCCAAAAAAACTAACTATTCTATCTTTAGAGAACTTTGGCTATATTGAGCTGAGGTCAGTCTCCTTGAAATTCCTGTCAGTTCATCCTATTTCCATCCTCTCGGGTCCCACTGTGCAATTGTATCTCCTTTTTCTTCTGGAAGCCATTTGTGTATTTGAAAAGTGCTATCTCAAAACTCCTGTAAATCAAGCTGACCGGCCTCAGGCTGTTTAACCATTCCTCCTGTGACAAACTTTCACATTTCAGTGTCTCATCTGAACAAGGCACAGTCTGCCTTTCCCTCTTTGAGTGAGTTCTCCCAAACAATGAGCAAAACACAAGAGCAGCAACAACGATAATGAGAATACTTAATATTTCTTGAGCATTAACCACAAGCCAGGCACTATAATGCATTTTATATTCATTATTTTATTCCATTCTTACAAAATTACTGTGCAGTAGCTGGATTTTTTTTTCTTATTTTTATTTTATTTTCTTAAATTTGTATTGAAATATAGTTGATGTACAATGTTGTGTTAATTTCAGATACACAGCAAAGTGATTCAGTTATATATATAATATATATATATATATATAAAGATTCTTTTCCATTATAGGTTATTGTAAGATATTGCATATAGTGCCCTGTGTTTTGCAGTAGTCCTTGTTGTTTATTTTATATATAGTAGTTTGTATATTTTAATCCCAAACTCCTAATTTATTCCTCCCCCCCCTTTCCCCTTTGGTAACCATAAGTTTATTTTCTATGTCTGTGAGTCTATTTCTGTTCTGTAAATAAGTTCACTTGTACTGTATCATTTTTTTAGATTCCACATGTAAGTGATTTCATATGGTATTTGTCCTTCTCTGTAGTAATTGGTATTATAAACTCCAATTTGTAGTGAAGAAACTGAAACTCAAAGACCTAAGTCACTTCCCTCAGGCCCACACGGCCTGTGCAGAGCAGAGCCAGAGCTCTCAGCCCCTGTGCCATCTTGTGCTCCAGAGGCAGAATTACCATTCCCTTATTCTAAGCCCCACTTTGATGAATAGGGACAAAGACTGAATTTACTATTTTTGTTGATTCATTGAGATTATTGCCAAATCTGTATCTTTAGTCCCAATCTCTCTCTTGGGCTCTAGATTTTTATCCAACTGCCTACTGGACATCACCACTGGGACAACACCGGATCGCTTCAAACTCAACCTGTCCCAGACTGAACACATGACCTTTTCTCCCCAATATGTTCCTTTCCTGCTGTTCCCCAAAATCAGAACATGGTTTCACTATCAACTCACTTGTCCCAAGACAGAAGCCTGAGAGCCACTCTCGAATTCCCTATTGTCCCCCACATCCAAACCATCACCAAATCCTTGATTCCACTTCTGTATATTTTTCAGCTCTACCCACTTCTTTCCATCTGCACTGTCACTAGTGCTGGCCACCATCTCTCACCTCAGTGACTGCAACAGCTTCCTAACAGGTCACCAGGCACCTAGTTGTGCTCCCTTCCGCCTCTTCCCTCCTCAACACTGAAGCTGGTGGGGACCTTCCAATATGAAACTCTGATTAAGTCACTTCCTTGCTTAAGAATATTTTATGAATTGTCATCCAACAAAAATAATATCCAAGCTCTTTAAAGTGACTTGCAAAACCCTTCCAGACCTACCCCAGTTCTCCCTCTCCAGTTTCATCTCTCATTATTTCTCCCACCCTTCATGTCACAGTCTAAACGAACCTCCTCCCATTCCGTCAGTGTTTTATGTCATTTTGCCTCCAGGCCTTTGTACATGCTGTTTCCTCTTGCTGCAGCATTCTCTCCTCTCCCCACGGCTTGGTAAGCCAACTCCTGCTCATCCGGCACATTTCAGCTTTAACGTCACTTTCTCATGGTAAACTTCCCTGAATGTTATGTATTCTCTAGGATACTGTTTTTATGTACTTCATTTCTTATTCAATTGTTTCCATTAGGAAATGAATTATGTCTATCTTGTTTATCACGAAATCCCCAGCACCAAACAAAGAAGGGGTGCAAAGAAGGACTTTGAAAAACATTTGAATGGAGGAATGAATGACAGTTAAAATCCTGCTCTACAGGGATATATTGTACAGCGCGGGGCATATTTCCAATATTTTATAATAACTATAAATGGAGTATAATCCTTGAAAATTGTGAATCAGTATGCTATACACCTGAAATTTACATTATATTGTAAATCAACTATACCTCAAGGGAAAAAAAAATCCCACTTAAATATGGTGGACCTAAGCATGTCTCCCTGAACATGTATGTGTGAGGTTGGTCATTTGAACTCCAGAGAGGATATCACATTTATTCCTCACTAACCTTCATGGTTGTTAGGTTCAGTTCATCATCTCAGGTTGCTCAGATGTTTGGGGTCCTGATTCTCTCTAACCTATTCTCTAGCATATTAGCTAATACTCCAACTTAATGTTCCTTGAAAACTGAACTAGCATACTAGTTTCTAGTATAACTTTCTAGTATAACTAGAAAGTTATACTTTCTCTATCTTCATTAGGCAAGGACAGAGCCCAGTGACACCCATTAGACACCCACCTCCATTAATCAGCACCCATTGACTATACTAATTTAATCAGATTCAAACCTACTTCATTTTCTTTTCCCTTATCCTCATGGGTAAGCTGGTCAAGATTTCTCGATGAAGTCCAAATAAAGAGTACTATAATTCTCTAATTCCATTATTCTCCATCTTTTTGGACTACCACACTAATAGATAATATTCAGATAGCATCCTCTGGGCATACTCAAGTTTTTATGAAATTCCCAGGAGCACAACTAAAACTCCACCTCTTTCTCTGCCATTAAAGAAATCACAGTGGCGAGCAAGTGGATGACTGAGGTGTCTAACGACAGATCCAGCAGGAGTCCTGGCTCTTCTGGAGCTGAAGCTCTATCTGTGCCGGGCAGCTAGCCAGAAGAATGGTCACTGCCACTTCCAAGGCATCTGTGCAACCCGTGCTTCGGCAGTCAGTCCTCTCCTCTCCTCTGAAGAGAATGTAACATTCCAGATCCCTTCCCTCTGGCCCTGACTCTGCACTCTTCTCACGTGGTATTTTAGTTCTTCCTGACCTGGTCCCCAGCTGGTCTCCAAACATACCAGGATGAAAAGAGCTATGTGGTTAAACTGATTTCTATTAAAATCAGTAAAGACTAATTAATACAAAGTTGTAAGTCAACTATACTTCAATTAAAAATTTTTTTTAATTAAAAAAACCCAAAATTTAAAAAATCAGTTGACTAAAACGTGTAGGAAATTTTACCTGGAACACCAGGTATCACACAAAAACAATTGTCAGTGTATCAATTGGCAATGTATCACCCCACTGCCCTAGCAGGCAGCCTCTGAAGTCCTAAAATTACATGAGATGATGAACACCAGCAGGGACTATGTCCATGAATGAAGCAGAAATCAATGAGACAGATGTCATCCATAGCACGGCCCACTGGCTGCAGGGGCATCAAAGTAAGTAAGACAGAAAAAATGTGTGTTTTTTCTGCTACAATACACATGAATTGCTGGCACAAGGTAAGGTCCCTGGGGCAGGGTCCTCAAAGAAAACCAGAAGCTGAATGCCCTAAGAAAATGGGTACACAGAGTTGGGATATCATAACATTCCACTTCTAACATACCAGGCTTTATGGACTAAGAGTCTACCTACACACTAGGAGTCAGACCAGCAGAAAACAATAGTTGAGAAGAACACAGAGAACAACAGCCCAAGCACAGGGATTCCAGGCACCGAGGGGAGGTAAATGTGAGACTACAATGAGGAAGGGCCAATGCCTGGACATCTGATGATGGGATCTTTTGATCCAATAAACTCAGAAACAAAACATTAATGAGAACTTTAATCAACAAGCTCATGAGGGTTACCCAGGTGTGGCAGACACTGCTAGGTGCCTTCCCAAATCTACTCTCCACTACGTCCTTATTAAAGAATTCTGAATTTGTTTTTTAAACAGGATACATGGCTATCCAGCTAAAAGATTATTTTTTAGCTTTCCTTTCAGTCAGCTTAGGACATAACTAGTTTCTGCCAATATGCTGAATGAAGAGTGCTGTGTGCTAGGTTCAGGAAATCTTCCTGTATGGGAGGGGCTTTATTTCTTCTCTCACCTTCCTCCATCCAACAGCTTGGACTTGGGATAAAATGGCAAGAGGCAAGCAGCCATCCTGGACTGTGAGGTGGCCTTGAGGATGGAAGCAACAAACACAATACAGCAAAACAAGTGCAATTTCCTGACGCTGTTATTGCCACAGTAGTCCTGGATTGCCTTATCTCCAGGTTTCTTTCTTGTGAGAGAGAGAGAGAAACTATCTCATTGAAGATATTATTTTTCAGGACATTGTTACTTGCGGTCAAACCTCTAAATCATCACTGCTCCCTCTTCCAAGTGTTCACCAACTACCTGAGCTCAGCCCCACTGCCTAGCTGCCCTGGCTTATCACAGGGGGATCCAGACCAATTAGCTTAACTCTCTCTCTTACAGGGGGCCCCAAATATAAGCTTAACCTTTTCTCCAAAACCTTAATTCCCCTAGCACATTTAGCTCTGTCATTGTGAATTATCTACAGCTTTCTGGTAAACCTTTATAGTTCCAATTTCTTTCCTCTTGGGATAACAAGATTCATGATTTTATTATCCATAATGTAAAGGTAGTTCCACTGATTTGTTTAAGACTGAATAATGCAACTCTTTTAGTCATGTCAACTACCAAGTCATCATACCTACCAGTGACAGGGTTATTACTGAACTTCAACTAGAATCTTGCCCAGCTAGCACTCACAAAATACACTAAGCCTGGCTTTAGGGACTAAATGGCACTGATTCCTTTCTCTGTTTTCCAGAACTCTAGAGAGTCATTGTCTGTGCTCCTGAACTCAGATTACCACCACTTGAGAGATGAGACTGGGGATCAGTCTCTAAAGAAACTGTTGGAAAATCATCTGGTACCACCTTCAACAAAGTAAGATCAATTGCTTGTGATCTTTTTCAGTGTTACCCCAACACTCCTCTAGGCATGTGCCCTTTTTCTGCATCAAAAGTTAAATTCTGCGTCTTCAAATCAAGAAGGAAGGCCTCTTTACCCAAATAGAGTAAAGCAAGCTTATGGGCCACATCTGAGCAGCTCCAACTGTCAGGTGCAGAACTGAAGTCTCCCCTGGTGTGAACATCTAACCTTTCTGACTCATCTCAGGCTGTTGCTTTTCTATGAACTTGAGCAATGTCATCATTTCCTCAGGGGATGTCTGAACCCAAACAGATAATGAATGGAAGTATCTTTAAGGGGTTTCTAGATACTGAGAGTATCTCAGTTCTCTGCATTTGAGCTTCGTCCCTTTCTTTTATGTATTTTAATTGGGCAGTTACGAGAAGTGTGTTCAAGTGAGGAAACATTGTGTTTGGGATTTAGATGCATAATTAAAATATTTTCCCAGACTCCCTAGTTCTTACCTAATTGCTTTTCCTTCAGCTCTTAGCAATTCTCATCTGATATATGTTATGATCAGAAGCTCGGGATTCTATGGGATTGTTGTGACTGTTTGGGAAGTAGTCAATATTGGTCAGCTGGAAAACCTGATTCTAAAATAACAAGCAGGCATCGGTTGGCCACACATGCAATTCATTCAATCTGACAAGCAATAACACTATTTCCAGTCATTGAGTGTTGTCATTTACTTTCAAGTCATTGGGTCCTTGCCATGTGCTGGAAGACTCATCCTATAATCCATAAAGGCTTTTGATGAATTGATTTATCCTAGTTAGTGAGTTATACTCTAGTATGAGTATACTCTAACGTATACTCTATACGTTATTTACTAGTGAGTTTTCTGTTAGCGCTTTTCACATAAAAAGCCACCTATGTCATCCAACAATTCCATTTGTCATTTACTAAATGAAATATATTGGACATGGGTTCATGAGTTTGAAGAAGCTACATAACCCAAGTCTCAAATAAATTTGAAGCACAAGTGACTGCTGGAGCTGATTATCTTCTGGAACTGCTAAACAATACTTGGTCCAAAGTGCTGTGCCAGGTGCCAAGGGAGTCTCGCCTTCTACTATGGACATTAAAACCCAGATAGGGAACACCTTAGGACCCATTCTTAATATCATTGTTTGATGAGTCGATAGAGCATAATATGGGCTCCTTAGCATGCTGCCCTCAATAGGGCACTTTTCATAATATATATTCACAATATACTGCCAATTTGTGATTAGGATCCCCTTGTAAGGGACACTTTGGAAATATACATCTGACTTCACTGTAAACCTGTAATTTTTACTCTGTATAACACCTGGAGAATATCTGGTGTCACATGTACTGCAATATCTAATGAAGTCTTTTCAAGTAAATTGTGGTTAATTAAAAGAAATACTCATGTTGCATTTTCATTTTCATTTTGAATATTAGAAAAGTCCTCTTGCTTGGTTCCTTCTCAAAAAAAAGAAGTTAAAAAAAACTCAACAATAAAAAAACAAGCAACCTGATTTAAAAATGGGCCAAAGACCTTAACAGATACCTCACCAAAGAAGATATACTGGTGGCAAATAAGCATATGAAAAGATGCTCCACATTTTATGTCATTTCAATTAAATGAAAATTAAACAACAAATTTAAACAAATTACAACAATAATGAGATATCACTACAGAACTATTAGAATGACCAAAACCCAGAACACTGACAACACCAAATGCTGGTGAGGCTATAGAACAACAGGAATTCTTATTTATTGCTGGTGAGATACAAAATGGAAGACAGTTTGGTGGTTTCTTACAAAATTAATATACTCTATCATATCATCCAGCAATCATGGTCCTCATTATTTACACAAAGGAGTTGAAAATTCATGTCCACACAAAAACCTGCACAAGGATATTGATAGCAGCTTTATTCACAGTTGCCAAAACTTGGAAGCAACCATGATGTCCTTCAGTAGCTGAAGAATAAATAAAATGTGGTACAAACAGACAATAGAATATCAGTCAGCATTTAAAAAAAAAAGTAAGCTATCAGATCATGAAAAGACATGGAAGAAACTTACATACATATTACTAAGTAAAAGAAGGTCAATTTGAAAAGGCTTCCCAGATTCCAACGGTGTGACATTCTGGAAAAGGCAAAACTATTAAGACAGTAAAAGACTGGTGGTTGCCAGGGATTGGGGGAAGGAGGGATGAATAGGCAGAGCACAGAGGATTTTTAGGGAAGTGAAACAACTCTGTATGATACTATAATAGTGGATATACTGTACATTTTCTAAATCCATAGAATGTACAACACCAAGAATAAGTCCTCATGTGAACTATGGACTTTGGGTGTTCATGATGCATCAATGTGGATTCAACAATTCTAACACATGTACGACTCAACCAGGGATGTTGATAATGGGGGAGGTTATGTGTGTGCAGGGGCAGGGAAATCTCTGTAACTTCCTCTCTCAGTTTTGCTGTTAGCCTAAATTTCTCTTTAAAAAATTATGTCTTAAAAAAAAAACTCACCAAAAAACAGAAAACAAACAAACAAAGAGCTGAAAGATGGTTGGAATAGACGGGTCTGAAAGAGAGGGAAACGGGGCACGTACAGACTGTCTGAAAACCTAGTTCCTCCTGTGCGCCTCTGCCTCTACTGGCGAGCATCCATGTGGTAAAACCCTGCTGGTTTTCAGTTTTTGCTTTGTCTTTTCACAAGCATAGGCCGCACACTCCGGCCCACAGATGAGTGATTAGGGAGATGTCAAGTGGAGAGATGCCGCCAAGCCTAGCAAATGAGTTTGTAGTTAATGCAGGTTCAGGTTACTTTCCAGATGCTTTCAAATAGATGGACACTCCTTGAATGATGAGCTTTTAACCTTGCAGCTGGTCATTTATTTTTCTGATTAGGACGTACCACTCTCTCAACTTCCAGGTGGTAGTTCACTGTAGGCAATAATGGCCCCTTGTTTACTCATCCCCAAACTCTACTGTGTGTTGCCGGCTCATTATTGTGTGTGATCTTGCCTTTGAGTGCTAAACATTAGTGGATAATCACTTTTTAAAAAAAATAAATTTATTTATTTTATTTTGGCTGCATTGGGTCTTCAGTTGCTGCACGCGGGCTTTCTCTAGTTGTGGCCAGTGGGGGCTTCTCTTGTTGCGGAGCACGGGCTCTAGGCACGCGGGCTTCAGTAGTTGCAGTGCACGAGCTCAGTAGTTATGGCTCGCAGGCTCTAGAGCACAGACTCAGTAATTGTGGCGCACAGGCTTAGTTGCTCCGCGGCATGTGGGATCTTCCTGAACCAGGGCTCGAAGCCGTGTCCCCTGCATTGGCAGGAAGATTCTTAACCACTGCGCCACCGGGGAAGTCCAGGAAGGCGGATTCTTAACCACTGCACCACCAGGGAAGTCCAATTGGATAATCAGTTTTGATCCTCTCTCTTTGTTGCATTAGAGAAAACCATAGAATGTTCAAAATTCTAGCATTTACTGAGGGAAACAATTGTGCGTGTGTTTTAAGAGAGCAAACTTGGAAACAGGGTGTTCCAAAACACAGAGCAAACCCATCCAACAAAATGCACTTTCCAAAGTAAAGTAAGGAATGATGAAACGCTGGGTAAAAACTACTCCTTAGAAATGTTTTATGTCAGCCAATTGAGCCCTAAGGGCCACACACTCCTACCTTACAGTTTAGCATTTCATTTGTTGTATTTATAATTTGCTTAATCTCTATCCCTCCATACCTCCCCTAATCGTAAACTTTAATAACATCAGCAGTTTTAGCAAAATTCCCAGTGGTGTGCCTTCAGAATCAGGCAAAAATTTTTTATATGAGATTCTGAATAACTGTTTCATTCTCTCAATGAGAGAAAGCCATAATTGCTAAGCCTACAGTGGTGCAGAATATGGTAAGTCAGTTTAATAATGTGTGAATAAAACTATATTAAGAAAAAAGGGGTTTGTTTTCATGGATTCAAAGGGAAAGAAAAATAAAAAACAATTCTGGATGCTTCAGGGAGACTGAAAAATCCATACCACAGAGTTCTAGGATTTTTTTTTTCTTCAAAGCCTTTAAGCAACATGAGAAAACCTAAGTATCTTGGAGAAAAGGCAAGCTCATGAGTTACCCACTGGGAGTGAGATCTCAGCTTGGTTTTATATTTACACATTATATCCAGAAGTTAAAATTTTAAAAGCCACCGAAGAACCAACCTTGGTTTGAAGGGGTGGGCTTTGGGGGTTGGAGGGAGAGCACTCTTTTTGCCATAAACAACATGAAATCCCAGTGTTCACTGCTGCTGTCATAACACTGTTTTTAAATAAAATATGCATTATTCATCAAATATTGGCGACCATATCATGAAGCCACCTAAAAGATTATTATCTATTCTTATATCCATAAAACTGGCATGTGTGGCTAAGGAAGAGAGAAGGTAGAATTCTGTCATGGCAGAGAATTCTCGGGTAATGGGGAAAGATTTACAAGAATGCCCACCATCCCAATTTGCTCGTGTAATTCCCCATTCTCCCAAGTCATCTCCCACCTGGGCCAGAAAATAGATGGGGGCTAGAACGGAGATGCTGTAGCCACCAAGAAAATGGTTCAAGATGCTACACACTAATCTAATGGGAAACCACAGTGGCTGTGATTAAGGGACTTGATTTCAGGGAAACCCGTATCTTGGGACCACTAAGTTCCAAAAATCCTCCCTCATATAGGCTATTTCATAAGACCTTGAGCTTCTAAAAATTATAGTTCTTGCACCTGAAAAATATTCCAACAATACAAAAGAGTGTACAGTGAATCTTAAGCCCCTTTCCCACCCCAGATCCCCTCCAAAGCTAACCCTGATATTAGGTTTTACGCCTATGCAAACGTATATTTTCCCCTTATTTTCATTCAGATATTTAGAATAAGATACACACTATTCTGCACCTGGCTCTATTCAATTAACACATCTTGGAGAATAGTCCATATCAGTATGTCAAAAGAGCTGCTTTATTCTTTTTCACGACTGCACAGCTTCATTCCTATTGGTTGCTACTGAGGTGGTTTCAAGTGTTTTTTCCCTGTAAATAGTGTTGCAACAAATATCTTTATCCTTTTGTCTTTATTGCCCTAGCCTTCTAATGGGCCCCCTTGCCCTCCATATTAATCTTTTCCGATTTTCTAATCCCTCACATTCCTGCCTGAATAATCTATCTCCGTGGCAAGATTGATCTTGTCACACCTCTGCTTTAAACCGTCAACAGTTTTCCCAACACCCGTAGAAAACATCCAAATTCTTCAACATATAAAAATCCTCCACTATGTCCCAGCTGCTTTTTCAGTCTCAGCTATTACCATTCCCTACCAAACATGACACTCATGCTGAAACAAGAGTTCTTAAAATGTACCCGGTTGCCCATGCTTCCATGCCCTTGGCATCATTTACCTTTATTTCTTCTATGAGTTGTTAGATGTGCCAGGAGTAATGCTGGAATCGACCTTTAGTTCTGAGCGTGGCAGGGAAGCCATATTTAACTGCTTGCTGTCATGGGTTTCCACCTGCTGGTTTCAGATGAGATTCACCCCAGGCTTTAGCAATTAGCACACCTGCAGCTCTTTGTATGAGGTGGGAATTGACCTGCTGCTAACTAACATTTGTCTCCTGACACCTTGCCTGAACCTCATCCTGTTTTGCTATGGCCTCTGCAACCCATGAGATACCAGAAGCAAACTGCCTGGCATGTAAAGGAATATTCAGATGAAAGTTCTTCCCCAAGGGCACTTTGGTTCCTATTCCACTGCCCTGCTCGGACCAAAAACCCAAACTCATTCCCTGGTTCTTAGAAGTAAGCCTTCTGGCCCACTTTCGATCTGACCATATCTGGCATTTCCAGTCTTACAAGTCAGCAACTTTCTTTCCTCCAAATCCCCTCCCTGGCATTATTTTACCTGACTTAAACATCATATTTCTACAATTCTAAAGTAGGATCATGCTCTCTGACTGGTGAAATGAAATTTTTCATACTACAAAGATATGGGAAAAATACATGTTTGTTCAATCAAGGAATGTTCTGACAAATACAAGTAACAGAAATACACTCATAGTGGGATATCTTCTGGTTCCATTTCCAAAATCTAACATGATTGTGTGCCACAAACAATTGAATAGAGGATTGCACATTTTAAAATGTGATTGTGGCTAACTAGTATACCAGGCATGTATTGTGTACAAGGGTACAGCTGACATTGATATAATATGCCAAGCATAAACAGCAAGATCTTTAATCAATGCCATTTAAAATAAATATTGAATCGATTCCTCCCTTTCCTCTGCAAACACTCATCAGGAAAGAAGGAGTAACTTTCTCTTTAGAACTGGTTCACTCTTATGGGCAAATGGATGGACAGACCATGTGTCATGATGAAAAATAATGAGTGAACTCTGTTTTAAAACACCCCCCATGGGACAAACTGTTAGATTTATTTCCTTGCACTAAGACATTGTCTACAGAAAAGCAATATTAAAATACATCTCTCTTGGCAGGGGCAGCAATATATTAATGCAAAGAGAAAAATCGCTATACATTTGTATTTAGCAATTGCTACTCTGTTCAAGAATATCTTAAAGTAGATGTTTAGGAAAAAAATAACACATAACCCCTTTAAGAAATAGATTGTTGTAGAAAAGAATATTAGTCAGATACTGTTATATGAAAAAAAGACTATAAATGAGTGTTGTAACATCATCTCATTTTTATATATGAGAAAATATGCAAATACCAGGCCCTCCTTCCTCCCCACCCCCCCAAAATGAAAGCATAGTTTCCACAATTATCATAGTGCAAATATCTGAGTGAGTGGTGTAAGATGGGAGATTTTTTTAATCTTTTTTTTACTCCTTTTTTAAACATTTTTATGAACGTGCATTTCTATAACAAAATATCCATAAGAGATAATTATATGTATATATTCATGCACTTTTCTATATGCATCTTTTTGGGAATCAGGTTTCTCCATTTCTAAGTGTTTCTAGGTTTAATTAAAGCACATTCTCAGTGGAGATGAGCATTTAATGCAAAGGAGAATGAATAAGTGGGATTTAAAAGGGAGAAGGATACATTATACAGATACTTTCCTGATAGCTGAACCATGTGGCCTAAGGGAATTTTTTTTTTTTTTTTTTTTTTTCCTCAGAGCCAAATGAGATTCAGGGCAGGTAGAGTGAGCAGAAAAGGCCCTGGGAATGCTTAGGGTACATGGGCACACCCTGCCTTCTTCCTGAGGAGTTCCAGGAAGGTAATAAAACTGGAGAGAATTTGCCTGGGCTTTGACATCTGAGCAGAAATTTCCTAAGCCATGGAAGTGGCTACACAGCTTTTTGAACAACAGAAATATATTGATAGAAAAAAAGAACTTCTCCCCGAGAAACAAAAGGGGAAAAAATAGAATTAGATTAAGTAATAATCATTTAAAGTTGATGCTTATGTGATGAACTTAGACTACATTACACCTACAGTAAATTGCATATAAACTTTATTTGTATCAAGAAAATCAATATTTACTTTTTAAAATAAAGTGTAACTTTTAAGAGGGAAAAGCACATTTATTTATTTATTATTTTGACCACAGACCTTTCTTGACATGCAAGGCTATCCAGCCCCTCTTCCCTCTCAGGACCCCCTCCATGATTCTCTCCTCCATAAAATCAACAGAAAAAAGAAAAGAAAAGAATATTCCAGGGACTTCCCTGGTGGCGCAGTGGGTAAGAATCCGCCTGCCATTGCAGGGGATACGGGTTCGATCCCTGGTCCTGGAAGATCCCACATGCCGCGGAGCAGCTAAGCCCGGCTCCACAACTACTGAGCCTAAGCTCTAGAGCCCACCCTCCTAGAGCCGGTGCTCTGCAACAAGAGAAGCCACCACAATGAGAAGCCCGTGGACCCAGCGAAGAGTAGCCCCTGCTCGCCGCAACTAGAGAAAGCCCATGCGCAGCAATGAAGACCCAACGCGGCCATAAATTAATTAATTTAAAAAAAAGAGAATATTCCACAGCTGTGCTTCCCTAGTAAGGTTATGCTGGTTTTATCTGC
Source organism: Aethalodelphis obliquidens (assembly GCF_003676395.1). Classification (NCBI taxonomy): domain Eukaryota; kingdom Metazoa; phylum Chordata; class Mammalia; order Artiodactyla; family Delphinidae; genus Aethalodelphis; species Aethalodelphis obliquidens. Next base: position 12,521,223 of record NW_020837948.1, read on the forward strand.
ATTGGTTTCTACTGAATGCTCTACTAATCAAATCAAAGTACAAGGTTTTAAAGCCTTTCATTTCTCAGCTCTGAGTGAAGCAGTACATCAATTAATAAAAGGAGAAATTTTTTTAAAAAATAGAACAGTGCTTTTTAGTTTATCAAATGCTTTTATATTTTCTCATTTCATCTTCAAACCCACTCAATTTAAATAGCAATTTTAAATGTCCATTTCTAGTTTTTCCTTGCTCAGAATCCATTCCTCCCACTGCTTATGATAGTAAACCTCCATTTCCCTTTGATGAGGCACACCCCTCCTACTCGCATGTGATTCAGATGAGACTGACCTCATGCCATCCCCTAATCCGAGTATGGACATGTGACTGGGGGTTAGACAAACAGTGTATTCCGCCTCCCTGGCCACAGTGGTTGGTTTAGAGACAGACACATGACTTAAATCAGTCACACAGACTAAATTCTAGGATTTTTCTGAAGTTGATAAACCAAGAGGCTCTAAGCTGAAAGCTTGTGGGAATCACTGTGATGAGAAAGGCTGCCCAGAATGGTACCAACACAAAGGAAGCAGAACTAAGAGATGGAGCGGCACAATGTCCTGATGAAGCTATTTAACACCTGAATCAGCCACACCTGAAGACAGAGATACCCTTACACCTTACAGGTATACAATCCAGTAAGCCAGGAAGCACCTTCTTCTTTGTCTAGCTCAAGTCACGTTTGTGTCACTTAAAAATCAAGAGTCCTAGCAGATATACATCTCTTCCCCTTACCAGCTCTGGGAAAAGTGGAGCCAGTCCGCCCATGCAGCCCTATTCCAAGACACCACTGATCCCCTGAAGGCAGCTACCTGAACTGCCTCTTTGTGTTTAAAAGAAAATGAGTATTCTAGAAAGAGGTGGCTAGTAAGTCATAATTCATGAAGTATGAGTTATTACAAACATATTAGCATCTCTTAACAGAGATCCACACATTGAAGCCATAAGTATTAGCAGGCAAGTCTCTAAGGGGATCAAGTTCTGACTTGGAAACACCCATAGGCTTTAGAATAAAGATAGCTTCCACTGACCAGTTCTGAGATCTTTGCCTAATTTCTTAATCTTCTGAACCTAAGTTGCCTTATAAGTAGTAAGAGTAATAGTATTCTCCTCATAGAGTTTTTATGAAGACCTATGATATTTTATAAATAAAAAATACTTAGCACACTGCTGGGCACAAAATAGATTCTCAGTAGAGAGTGGTTTTTATTAATAACTTGGGATGCTTTTAATAATATGAAAGAAGTGGATACCCACAGTGGCATAGGTAGGATGCCCTGACCAACTAGAGAAAGCACAAAGCCACCAAGGAAGTCAAGAGTGGAACAGCCTGCAGGTCACAGAAAGAAAGTGAAAAAGCTCTACTGACCAATGTGTTGAAAACCACCATTTTTCTTGGGTGAGTACTGCCAAAGAATATTCTTTTGGGTTTGGGGACCAGTGCCCAAAGTGCCAGAAGGGACTTTTAGAGAGAATGAAGCTAACAGTCGGTTCCCTTATTCTGTTTAATCTTTAAGTGATTAGCAAAAATAAAAATTTTTTTTAATCACTTTTAACAGCATCATATTTCAATTATCAAGTGCTGAATTAAAATGGAATGCAAACACTAAACTTTAACACACTGCTAAAAATGAACATGTCTAAAATATTAATAGCAACTCTAAATGATTTATAATGCCCTCTTGGGCATATTTTATGATTTATTGATGTCATTTTATCTGCTCCATGGGTGACAGAGTCACCTCACTGTGTGTGCTCTGGTGGGTTTCTAGGCTAGTTATTCAGAAAACTATACACTCAAACCTTTGCTGCATGCATATCAGACTGTAGGTAAAGTAAAAAAGGTAAAAATGTTCACTTTTTCCATAAATCAGGGAATTGTGGGGGACAAACAGACTTTAAAATTGGTTATTTCTTGTTTTCTCAACTTCATGCAGGGCCATATTGGAGCTATCTTCAATGGATGTGAATTTCACAACCTCCCAGGTTAATTTATAATGTCAGTCTTTGTTGACAAGAAATTCAGCTTTAGATGTAACCTATGACCCTTTCTGTACCAAGAAAAGCCCATTTTCTAGAGAATACCTCATAATTTCTTTGGTAGTTCACTTCCCTTCTTCGACCTAACAATGCATTTTTCAAACCTTTCTGTCCAGCCCACATATATTATTGCCCAGCTCTCTGCTTTATGATTTCTTTCTATTTTATGATTTGCTTCTAGTCTACAGGTTTCCTAAGACTCTCTTAAGCTATGGTAGCCAAAATCTGCTTTAATCAAAATTGGACTTGTCTTTTACTTCGTTTCCAACATGGTTTCCATCTCGCAGTCATTTCTCCTTCTCCAGAGATGGAAAGATCTCATTCCGTCCTCTGGACATCCAGAACTTCTTTTCATCACCTCTCCACTGACAGCCAAACACATCTAAACAGTAGTGACATAGGCCTGCACTTCCGGGGAACAGCTCATACTCAAAAATTACCATTCACTCCTCTACCTGCCCCTTTATTCAAAACTCCAAACTCTTCGATATAGGAATACATGGATATGGGGGGGATTAGGGAGGGGGCTCTGAGAGCCCAACCAATTAATTCATGTTGACAACTCCCCATCTGAAATTAGAACCAAGACCCAGGATTCTGTGTAGTATTAATAAATAGCCAAAAAACAAAACAACAAAAACCCACCCAAACCCAAAAAACAAACATAAACCAAACTAAAAAGCCCCTCAATCTTTTTCTCTGTTTATTTTTCTGTACCCAATATGTGATTTACTTTTTGAACTGCAGTTCAACGTTGCTGACTCATGGTCCCTGTATTTTTTCCACCATAGACATAGCTAGTCACTTCTTATCTTATTTTGGTGACATCTGTTTTTCCTCACTATATCACAACCCTATAATTACGTAGGCAGCACCCAATGATCCTAAGACGTAGTATATAATCGCTAAATTTTAACCTCTAGCAAACAATTACCATAGGAACCAAAGGCTAAATAGAGGCATGGTATCTAAATTTGCCACATTTCTCCTTTATCTGAGACATTTAGAAGAGGTGATTATGCTTATGAAGGTATGAGTACCCAATGGTTACTCAATATGCACCTGTCTATTGAGTGATTATATATAATCAAGCACCTGCCTGGGCATAGATGTCTACCACGTACCAGGCCAGGTCTACCCAGGCAGCAGCTGGGGTTGATAACTTGGGTTAGGCTGAGCAAGAGCTCTCACTTAGCTGAGTGGTGGGAGGTGTTGGTTGGAACCTCTGGAGAACAGACACTGAGATGGAGTTAGAAGTGCAAAAGGTTTACTATGCTGGGGAGTGGTATTTGTGAAAAGAAATAAAGAAAGTAGGATTGGGTGTGGGAGCTGTCAGATGATGATGCCAACCTCACAAAGTCACTGCCAGCCTGGAGAGGAGCTCTGAGCAAAGGGTGCCCATAAAGGGGTCATCATTAGTAGAAATGGCCAGGCCTGGGAGAAGAGCTGGCCTGGGCTTCTGAGCTGAAGCAGACTTGAAGAGGTCAACAGCTGGAAGCACTCCTGATGCTAGGCAACAAGCTCTTTCTTCAAAGGGGGCCTAAGCAGTGCATCTCTGAGTCTGCTGCACAGGCTAAGTCCAAAACAGTACAGGAGGGTGAAGGATCCAATCTAAGTATATAGAGCCAAGAATTCTAACCTCGGTGAAAAGGGTTCAGATCAAATAAGGTCAGGATTTAAAAGGGTGGAAGTGAGTGTTATAGCTCAGGAGGGACCTGAGCATGAGGTTTACCATCAGCTGGAATTTAGGACTTTCTTTTTTGTTCAAGAGAAGCCACAGACATAAATGGGTCACTCTAGCTGAAAGGGCCAGGGGTGTAATGAACAATTAAAAATATATAAAACACACCATCAGTGTCTCTGCTTTAAGTAGACACATGAATTTAAAACTTTGGGAAACATATGGCATTTGCTCTACATCTGCCAAGTGGCATAGATCCCCTGTCACATACGCATGAATGAAGTCAGGCGGGATGGGGAAGGAGGCAGGCTCTGCAACGGGACAATCAGTCCAAACCCCATTACTACAGCTCCAAGCCCTGCGACCTCGAGGAAGTTATTTATCCTCACAACCTAAGTTTATTGTACATAAAATAAGGACAAAAACTAGAACCCATCAGACAGGGCTGTTGTGCAGGTTAAACCCATGTTATTCAAAGGGTGAGTCTTGGACCAGCAGAGCCACCATCAGTTGTTAGAAATGAAGAAATCTTGTGACCCATCCTGGACCTACGGAATCAGAATCTACATTTTAACAAGATCCCCAGGTGACTGTGTGTGCATGTTAAAGGTTGAAAAGCACTGGGTTAATGTACTGGGTTAATGTACTGGGTTAAGTACATCAAACACTTAATACAGTGTTTGGCATGTTGTAAACACAATAGATACTACTTGTTATTGTTTTTGTTATTATAATTGTTATTTTCATCCTGAATCATCTTGGGCAAGCACATCACTTAAGAACCTGAGCTTTCCAGCCACATAACACAGGGAAATCAGCTCAGTGCTTTGTGACCACCTAGAGGGGTGGGATAGGGAGGGTGGGAGGGAGGGAGATGCAAGAGGGAAGAGATATGGGGATATATGTATATGTATAGCTGATTCACTTTGTTATAAAGCAGAAACTAACACACCATTGTAAAGCAACTATACTCCAATAAAGACGTTTTAAAAAAAAAGAACCTGAGCTTTCTAATCTGTAAAATGGGAATCATAATAATATCCAACTGCCTGAGGATTAGATCATCTTTTAAAGTCTTTTCAAACTCCAGGAGACCCTTATGATTCAAGCATGACCATATAATGGCAATGGCTGATATTTTGACAGCCTTTACTGTGTGTCAGGTGCTGTTCTTAGCGCTTTACTTTTCTCATCTTATTTAATCATCCAACAGTGCTATCAGAAAAGTACTATTTTTAATGCCACTTTACAGATGAATAAACTGAGACATGAAGAGATTAAATAATTTGCTCAATAAAACACCCAGGGGTAGAATAAGAATTTGAACTTTGGCAGTCTTATGTAACCATTTATACTCTTAACCTTGTCACTATCCTGTCCCTCAAGCCAGGCCATCAAAGAGAGAGGTAAACTAAACTAACTCTAACACAACCAGTGCAATCCGCTGTAGTACTTGATACATCATTGTTATAGCAGGCAACATTCAGGCTGTGGATTCTCAAATCTGGCTGCATATATTTTAAAGACTGGAGATTTTTCAAAATACAGACTTCTGAGTCTCATCCCCAGAGATTCTGTTTCAGTAGTTTAAAAGTAGGGCTGAAACTTCTAATCTTTTTCTTTTTTTTTTTAAGCCGTTAGATATTATTCTGATGCAGAGTCAAGACTGAAAATGTGTGGGAATATGGGTTAATAAGCCACCACCTCCATGTCCAGTATGTGATAAGTCAAACTTCTTTCCAAAGCAATTGAAAGGAATAAGAAGGGAAGAAAGGAAGGAAGGGAAAGAGGGAGGGAGGGAGAGAGTTTTGTTGGTGATGGAGGTGTGAGCCATTCTCCCTAATTCCACAACACACATCCTCATGTCTAAGTGGTTTCCTTGCAAGTTCTGTAGACAGTAATCGTACATCTCCTGAACCGCTGTAGTTTGGGGGATGTTTAACGGCACTGAGCAGGAAATACCTTGGTACCACTGAGTGGAGGAATTTATTTCACCTTATCTCCATGAGGGAGACACTCTTTCAGCCAAAAGAAGGTGACTAGAATCCTGCACATCATCCAAGACAACAGCGAGAGGACTACACCACAGCTGGAGAAGGGAGGGTGGAAGCAGGACAGTGCTTGCTGAGAAGGAAAGAATGGAGGGACTGGCACAGAATCCATAGGTGCTCCCAGATACTCAAGTACAGTAGGACATCAGTATTTTCTAGAGCATCCCACACTCAAGCAGGTCTACCATAACAATGGATACAGCCTAGACTTGAAGCAAACTTTAGACTTGACATACATAGAGCCAGAGAAACTGCAATATGGGCCCATCCCAGCACAGGGGGCCAGGGACATTGAAAAGCATGGACTGTTGATGAGGAAGAGGGGAGCTCAGCAGAAGAGATATGTTAACAGAAAAAACTCCCTGAGCCATTCATACAGAGGAGGGAGGACTGGAAAATGAGATCAAATTCCACTTGTGATAGTTTACAGTTTGTTTTTTATAATAATGCCAAATATAAATTAAAACTAATTATTAGTTTTAATTAGTTAGTTTTAATTCCAGGGCTTTGGTTTCAATTATTCTCAAAAAATCATTTTATTATCTTTATAAAGTCCTCAGTTAAAAAGATCCTCAGAATTATCATACAGACAACTGGACCAGATAAACCCAAGCTGATGTTAGGGTTCTGATACCCAGCTTGATTAAACAGAAACACCTAGAAGACACTGCCTCAACTTGATTTTGTTCTCAGCGTAACACATTATACAGCCATCCCTCCAAGGCTGTGGAAAGGTAACAGGTTAGCAAGCAATGTGGAAAAATCACTGTTTCCGTGACTAGGATATTTTGAATTGAAAAAGATGGCATAATATACCAGACTACAGCATACATAGTAAGAATCCTAGATTTGAATGGAGTGAAACCAATAGTTGAAATTGAGGAAGCATTTAGGTTAAAAACAAATGGATGATCATTTATAAATAAAGCTTTAGTTAACAAATAACATATAACAAATTTTACTTTCATTGTTACTTAACATCACAGAATTCTTTGGGGATGCACCAACTATGAGGAACTAACGACAGCAGTGAATAATTTATGTGGAATATGGAGCCATAGATAAAAGAGAAGAACAGTTGACTGGTTTTTTTCCAAGAAACTGCTAATGTTACGTTACATTTTATTGAACCAGCCTCAAAAAATAACAGAAGCTGAACATTATTATTGCCATTATTACCCTTCCTTTCCAAGTGCCATATCTTGTTCTCTCTTGAGCTGATACATTCTGATTACTTTTGCTTACTTTAGAGATTTGCTTTTTCTAGTAAAAAATGCTTGACTAGAACCTCTCATATTCGAATATCTTCAAGCTATAACCACTTGCTATCAAATTTAAGTAATCTCCCTTATCTTATTGGAATGCATTTGTTCATTTCCAACCTACACCTTCCATTTAATATATGGATCTGTTCTTTGGTGCCCTTTCTCTCTAACTACAAAGGAAGAATGTGTCTTTCATTATTCACAGTCATAGCTACAGCCTCACATCATCCAAGGAACCAGGACAGCTGACACAACGTCTGTGCAAATATGACTATGGCAGGACTGTGTGTGACTGAAAGACTCTGTGGGTCCAATTCACCTTGGATGAAGCAAAGGAACTGACTTCCAGGACCTTGAAAACAGCTGTGATGGAGCAAACAAGCCATTTAGCAAGGGTCACAGATGTGCGGCCTGGTTTGGGCTATTTGCCTCTTTTCATTTTCAGAAAATCTTCCGCGGCCAACGCTGCTCTGAGTTTCTGATCAGGCTCATCATTGTTTGTGGAAACTGTATTATTCACCCTGGTACAGGAATCTAACGATTCACCAAGTGCCTCTGTTTGTTCTGGGTGTTTTGTTTTATGGCTTGGGGATTTTTTTTTTCGTATTTTTGTTTTGGGCTATTGTTCAGGGAAACTAAGGTCAGAGCTCCTTATGTCCACCTTTAAAGCTGTTAACCTTTTCTTCCCTATCTTTGATAAAACGTCCTATTCTGCATAGAAGAAATATGCAAAGTGGATTCAAATTTAGCTTTGTGAGGTGTGGAAACTCTCTTGGTTTAACAGGGGCAACTTGGGATGGAACTCTGGACAAAGAAAAATAAAGGCAGGTCTAGTCCTTCCCACTTTGTGCTCCCCAACCTCTCATCTTCAACCACTAAAAATTAAAAAAAAAAAATTAAATCACAGGGGTCTTGTTTTGCTATAACAAAAATACCATGAACTGGGTGGCTCACACAAGAAATATTTATTTCTCACATTTCTGGAACCTGGGAAGTCCAAGATCAAGGTGCCTACAGATTTGGCATCTGGCGAGAACCTGCTTTCCTGGTTCATAGACAGTAGTCTTTTCATCATGTCCTCATATGGAGGAAGGGACAAGAGCTCTCTGGGGCCTCTTTTATAAGGTCACTAATCCCATTCATGAGGGCTCCACCTTCATGACCTAATCACCTCTCCAAAGCCCACCTCCTAATACCATCACATTGGGATTAGGATTTTAACATATGAATTTGGGGGGTGGGGGGAGACACAAATATTCAGTCCATACAGCAGGTAACCAGAGTTGTTAGTGTCAAGAGAAACCGAAAGATAGTGTCGGTAAAATATAATTTGTGTAACCAGTACATATTACTTCACAGGTTGTTTGTTGAATAACAGCCAATCTTGCCTCAGGAGGGTCCCTGATGATGCACTGGAGCCCCCAATGTCCATATTAGCAGGAAATTAGTTTATCTCTTGGATCCCCTCATCCCTTCCATACATGTAGAAATTCCAGGATTCCAAGATGCTAAAAAGTCTAAGGAGGGAATCCTGTTTGTTTCTATCCTACTACTTTGCTATTTTGGAGCCAAACGCACTCCATTATGGCTGGAGAATTTCACCACTGCTACCAAAGCTGGTTGGCTTGGAGTGAGCAGGCACAGGGAAGGCAGATGAAGTTGCAGCTGAAGCCTGGACAGCCTGGAGTGGCTTCCTCTGCCCGATGCTGCTGTTTCTGAAGGTGCTTAAATAGAATAGAAGGTGATCAGCTGAGGCTGGCCTCTGCAGTGTACCGCCTACCCAGCCTCTAGTGGTTCCTCTAGGTTCCCTGGAGAGGGAGCCCAATCCCACAGTGCTAGGCTCGGCCAAGAAGCTCCACAACAACCTTCCTGGACTTTCAAGTGCAGCTCTTAAGATTTCACTACCCCACCTTTTCCAAGGTCAGGAGTCCCATCCTGGATGCTGATTTCAGGAACCTCAAAGACCTCTAATTCATGGAGCCAACCCCTAGAAATAGAAGCTCCTTCTATTTCAGGCCCCAGCCCAGATTCAGATTCTACCACCAAATGAGTAAAAAGACAGGAAAATCTCACCAACAATTGTTATTATGTGATCTCTAACATCTATATCCTACAGTCTGTTTATATACAAGGCAGTCATCTTCTTTTATCTGTAATGTTTTCTTGAAAAAGTGAATAATAGTCAAATGTGAGAATTTTGAAAAACTTCCTGGGATCCATTTCACATGGGCTAAAAATGCATTTAACTATATATTCATATATACTACTAGTAAAAGTGGCTGCTTCCTATCATAAGGAAATGGGGGCACCAAGTCAGAAAATAATTTTTTTCATAAAACAACATCTGGAACTATTTGACTTTAAAATATGACCATCTGTAGATTTGATAACAAAAAAAGAAAAATTTTAGGGCTTCCCTGGTGGCGCAGTGGTTGAGAGTCCGCCTGCCGATGCAGGGGACACGGGTTCGTGCCCCGGTCCGGGAAGATCCCACATGCCACGGAGCAGCTGGGCCCGTGAGCCATGGCCGCTGAGCCTGCGCGTCTGGAGCCTGTGCTCTGCAACAGGAGAGGCCACAACAGTGAGAGGCCCGCGTACAGCAAAAAAAAATAATAATAAAAAGAAAAACTTTAAATTAAATACTACTTCAAGATAAACAAAAAAGCTTTGGAGAGAAGTGAATCACATGTAGATTCAGGAAAAAGAGCAACTTCAGACTTCTAAGCAATAACAATAGAAGCCAGAGGTAATGGAGAAATGCTTTCCAGTTTTTGAGGGAAATTATTTTCTAATTAATTAGTCTCAATCAAACCCTTATATCTTACAGTAGAATAAAGATACCTTTAGGCATGCAAGGCATATTAGCCAGGCTAGTTTAATATAGCAGAAGTTATTCTAGCCAGTTGCTATGGTCTGAATATTAGTGTCTCCCCCAAATTTGTATGTTGAAATCCTAATGCCCAGTGTGATGGTATCAGGAGGGTGGTGAATGGCCCTCATGAATGAGATTAATACCTTTTATAAAAGAGACCCAAGAAAGCTCCCTTGCCCCTTCTGCTATGTGAGGACACAGCAAGAAGTTGGCAGTCTGCAACCTGGAAGGGGGTCCTCACCAGAACCCAAGCATGCTGCCTCCAGAACTGTGAGAAATAAATTTCTGTTGATTTTAAGCCACCCAGTCTGTGGTATTCTGTTATAGCAGTCCTAACAGACTGAGATATCAGTTTAAGCCAAAAGGACTAGCTATGAGACAGAATTCACAGACTGAGGTGGAGGAAATGGACTGTGTTTCCACGAGTGACACCCGAGCACCGTGGCACAGAGCTGCCCAGTGAGGGAGTCACTGCCTCTCACAGAAACCACCAAGCCAGGAGGCTGCTGGCACTGGTTCCAGGTCCTACCTCTGTCTCTGCCATCAGACCTGCTGTGCTGCTGCACCCAGATCTGCACCTGCCAAGTGGAAGCCTTAGGCCCTACCTCTTTCCCAAGTAATCCAGTTCTGGATCCAGATTCTGACTCTGGCAAAGATGCAGCTGACAAGTATAATCAAAGCCACATGTCTCCAATCCAACAACTAGAAAATGACCTGAAAAATGTCTTTCTTTAAGAATGCAGAATTTATAATGTGGGAAACTATTAAAACAATGGGAAAGGGGTGTTCAAAAACGTGGGGCAGCCTGAATAATAAATGACCACTGCACGCAGACTTGAACTTTTACCTCTTATGGACTCTGTTTTAGGAAGCGACCAGAAAATATTAGTTTCATCACCAAACAAGGGAATGAATCAAGAAATAAGGAGATACAAAATTAGGAAATAGGAGATCTCATACAGGGAGGTGGGCAAGGGAAGTTTCAAGATGATGATAAAGGGAAGGTTTAACTAGCACTCTAGTGTGAGCAGGAAGATGGCGCTTGTACAAAAGGGATGGGAATGGGGAGGGGAAGAATCAGGTAGATCACCTGATGTTTTCATCTGAAACTATCCAACAACTCCATCAGAGAATTAGGACAGGTTATAGAGAGCACTGAACTACGGTGGTAGGAATGGGGAGAGACAAGTATTAACCCTAAGAAAATAAAAAGTTATTTAAGGAAGGAAATATAATCTTAGGATGCTGCAGGTCTTAACTGTAAATAGTGTTTATGTGGGCATAATAGTAAACACTCAATATTAAATGAAAGCAGTGACGTAATTATATTAGGAGTTGGAGTAAGAAGGGGAAGAGAACTCGCTGGAAGGGAAAATACATCGGGTACAAGTTCCCATCTTGTACATTAGGAAACCAAAGATAATAGCTAACATTTAAAAATCAAGAAACAGTAATATAAGCATGTTACTTAGAATGTGGAAGTAAACAACAGAATAAACAGGTTTTTTTAATGTCGAAATATGTTGCCTTGAGGGAGCAGAAGTTTGGAGCAGGAAGGGGTGAAGACTGCTGTTTTCATTATAAGCCTGACAGCATTATTTCACTTTTAAAGTCACATATATATGCAAACATACATAAATACATTTACATAGTTACAGATAGATAAATTTTAAAAATTAAACACAGAAAAAAGCATCTCTTGGTGTGCACTTGTAGCCTTTCTGTCCTTAAAACTCATACATCTGCTGTCTCTAATTCTCCCCTTTTTATGGTACACCTGTTCATTCTAGAAACCATTCTCTAATCCTGTCAAAATGACAAACTACACTGGCCACTGGCTGCTTCCCAAAAATCAACCCTAGAGAAACTATAGAAGCTGGAGGGAACTCGGATTTGAGGATCTAATGACTAAAAATGAATAAAATACAACCCTATGAGAAGTCCCTGGGGAGTCTGAAGACTCAGAAGTGTTATGTGAGGGCTGCAGAGGGGTGGGGGTATGAGTGAAAGGAGAGAAGGCTTCAGCCGGCCAGGGAAGGCAGCTAAGGTGGCTGTGAGAAGAGGGGTGAAAGGAGAGGGTCTCGTCTGTTCTCGCTTCCCGCCACCGGGGACGGTGACAGACCGCCAATCACCGAAGAAACTGGCAGCAACAGTCACGGCTGCAGGGGTCAGGAGGGTACAATAAGAGATGTGCAAAAGCCCTGCAGGAGAAAGGAGGGATGGAAAGGGTGGTGTGTACTGACCAGTTACCTTTGGGTATTCTCCAAACCCCCAGGGCAGGGAGAGTGAATCTATGGAGATTACTTCTAGAGAGTTTAAATGGGAAAGACATACTAGAGAAGTTATTTGTAGATGATGGAAAATTAGAATGATCACCATCAGTTCTATGAGGCTCTCTTCCCTGGCTTTGTTTCACCTACAGGTACATCAACTGAAGGCTGGGTTGTAGCCATTTCCCAGCACAGAACCTTGTGTAGTAACTGATATCAAAGGGGAAGAGGAGCTCTTTCAAAGAAATAACCAGAAAGCCATAGAAGGAATACAACTACTATACAAGAAAGACAACAAACTCAACGGTATAAACCATCTAAATTATATAGAATTGTAAGAGGAAATGGACCAAGAAATTAAAATAATTATGATGAATATATTAAGAGGCTAAGGCTGATACCAGCAATGTGAAGCAAGAACAAGAAAACATAAGAAAGGACTAAACTGAGAAGTAGGTATGAAATATGTAATAGCTAGAGTGAAAAAGGCAATAGATAAGATACATAGCAAGATGAACAAAGGTGAATAAATCACTGAGTTGGAAGATCAGATTGAGAAACTCTCCCAGAGGTCATCAGGAAAGGATAAAGAGACAAAAAATACAAAGAAGCTAGGAGATGTAGATGGTGGAAGGAAAAGGGCCAACACCTGTGAGCCATGGCTTTGTGCTGTGTCAGCTTAGCTAGGCTGAACTCCCTTTCCCAAAATCCCCTTTCTTGTGTGTTTCCAGTTAGGGTGGGCCATAAGCAAGATCTCTGTGAAAGGTTCTAAAGTTGTTGTCACTTACCTGCCACCTCACTTCACTGGTGTGAAGAAGCAGTGGAGCCTCCAAATGCTCCACCTTCCATAGACCCCCTTAAGGTGCTCTGATTCCTGAACCAGGTGTGTGTTTGGCCATGGTGATAAAAGCCCCCGATTTCTGAAAGAAACACATATATTCAAGGTTAGAGGTAACAAGAACTAACATAAGTTTCAGTCTGTTCACAGGTTCCAGCTTGTGCTTCTATAAGGATTCCAACTTGTCCTGCTCACCCCCACCTGACTTCCATCTTCCCTTCCCAACTACCTGTTCTGTAGTTTTAAGGCTTCAGCATTGGAAGTGAAATGAATATACATGTGTGTATGTATGTATGTATGCATACACACATACACATATATATACAAATATGTATATATGTATATTTTTTAAAGTCATTACACTTGAAAGAATTGGGCTGGGTATAAAATTCTAGGTTCAAATTTATTTTCTTTTAATATTTAAAAAGTATCTTTCCCATTTGTCATCTTGCACCCACTGTTCAATTTGATTTTTATTCTAGTTGATGATCTCTTCATTATTTCTGGAAGTTTTAAAAATTTTTTCCTTGGATATACAGACATTGATAAATTTAAGAAAGTAATAGGATAAGTAAACATGAGTAAGGGTCTTAAGCAGCTACACTTGAACAAAAATAGAATAATTTTTTGAGCCAGCAGAAAATGCAATAAATTGAAATACAAGATATGGTGGGAGAAATAATTTCTAATATAAAAGAAATTACAATAAATGTAAGTGGATTTAACTCACAAATAAAAAGAAAAATACTTTCTGAGGGTATTAAGAAATAAAAACAAAATCCAAACATATGTTGTGTGTGAGAAGAATTCTGAAAACCAAAAGACACAAAAAGGTTGAAAATGAAAGAGTTCAAGACAGGAAGAAAAAAAACCCCAAAACCATGAAAGAAGGCTGGAATAGCAATCATAATAGTGGATTAAAAAAAAAAATTAAGGTAAAAGGTAAACAAAAAATAGAGTGAGAAGAGATAACCATCACAAACATGTATGCACCTAACAATAGGTCACAATAACTGACAGCATATGGAGAGAAACATATAAATAGTTGGAGCTTTTAAAACCAAACTATCAAAAATGTATTAAGCAAACAAAAACTAAGCAGACCCTTATCTAAACAGTATAATTAGTGGGCTTATCCTATTAATTATATTGTTCAGATCTTTGATATGAATGTTCAGTGGTATGCTATGTATAATATATATGCTTTGATACATATGCTATAGTAGTTCATGCAACAAATAGCAAATACACATTTTTAGAAGCATACACATGTTTAAACTAACAGATTAGGCCTATAGGAAGTCTCAATAAACTTGCCAGGAACAATATCATGCAGATGAATTAATATTAGAAATTAGTAACAGGAAAGGTTTTTTAAATGTCCTATATTTTGAAAATACCATGTTACTAAATAACTCATAGGTTAAAAATTAAATTATAATCAAAATGAGAGACTATCTAGAATTGAATGAACATGAAGACACAAAATGTGTGGGACATACCTAAAGCAGTGTTTGAAGGAGCATTTACACCTTTAAATATGCTTATCAGGAAACAATAAAAGTTGAAAAGAGGGATTTCCCCATTGGTCCAGTGCGGGGACTCTGCACTCCCAAAGCAGGGAGCTGGGTTCGATCCTTGCAGGGAACTAGATCTCACATGCACGCCGCAACTAAGAAGTCCGCAACCCTGCATACCTCAACTAAGACCCGGCACAGCCAATATTTATCTATTTAAATAAATAAATATTAAAAAAGAAAAATATGCTAAACATCCAACTCAGGAAGTTATAAGAAAGAACATCAAAGCAAACCCAAAGAAGAAAAAGGATATAATAAAGGAAAAGAAACAATATAATGACTTTTCTTAGTAGAGGAAATTAATAAAACTAAAGTTCTACTTTGAAAAAATTACCATGATAAGACTGATCAAGAGGAAAAAGAGACAACGAAAGTAAATAAAACACAGATCAAAATGAAGATGGGGAAATAACTGCAGATTTAAAAAACAAACAGATAAAATGGATAAATTCCTAGAAAACATAAGATGTCAACTGGTACAAGAATAAAAAAGGAATTTAAAATAGACCTACAAGGATCAAAGAAATTTAATTGGTAGTTAAAACTCCATCCCAAATTGCTCTAGGCCTGGATGCTTTTAAAATTGACTCTATCAAACTGTTAAAAACACAATTCCTGTTACATAAGTCATTCCAGAAAATGCAAAAAGAAAGAATAATCCTCAGTTCATTTTCTGAAGCTAATCTATCTCATTTCCCTTAATACCTCTGGCTTTCAAGCCATAGTCTGGAAAGTTTTCCCTACTCCCATTTTATAGAGGAATTCATCCATGTCTTGCCTTGTACTTGCATGGTTTCATCTTATTTTTATGTTTGTGTTTCTGATCCATTTGGAATTTATTCTGGTATATACTGTAAATAATGAATCCAATTTTCTCTATTCCCACATGGCTACACACAGTGGTGTGCTGTAGCTGGCTCATGACAGCTCACAAGAGCTGATTGTTAAATTTTCAGGAATTTTGTGAGCTGATTGTTAAACACAGCCATTATTACAAAATAAATTATATAAACGTACAATGAAATAAGTCATGTTCAAAGCAAAGTTAATAAATATTCAAAACTCATCACTTCCTGATTATTTTAATACATTTTACTATTATTAATGTTCTTGGGGTTATTTTTGTCTGTGGTGGTAAGACTCTAGAATGGCATGCTGCTGTACATCTCTCCTCAACTCAGTATTAAAAATCATATTGCTAGCATGAAATTGACTATGGTGGTAGTATTCACATCATGAAAGTTGGCAGTGCCAAACTCGGGGCTTAAGTTATTGTTTTGTTGACTGTATACTATAGAGATCACTATGGCCAGTAGGCCAAATCCAACCTGCCACTTGTTTTTGTAAATAAAACTTACTGGACCACAACCACACCCATTTTTTGACCTATTATCTGTGGATGTTTTTGTGCTATAATGGCAGAGGTGAATAGTTGCAACAGATACTAAATGGCCCCAAAAGTCTAAAGTATTTCCCATGTGACCCTTAGAAAAAGTTTGCTGACCTCTGGCCTAGACTTAAGACAATGATGGAGAAAATGTCAACAATGTAGATTCATCTTAAAAGTGCATTTGTCTGTAGCTGTTACACTGTGAATAGCACAAAAAATTGAGAAATAATCTTCCAGTAGTTGGAACCTATTATCCAATTCAGCAAAGAAGTCACTCATGTCCTTCACAAATAAGTCAAGATTCAACATTGTCATTTCACTTTCAGCTTCCTCATTAATGTAAATGAAAATATCAACCTACATTCACATGAACGCTACACTCAACAATTACAACCATAGGTTGGTTATGGATAAGAATTTGGCAAAAATCAAAGAAAGCATTCTGTGAGAATCAATTAATTATATGGTATTGACAATACAGAATATTGTATATTTTATTACTATTAATAAATTACTAAATATCCTTTATATCAGTAAAATTAATAGTATACATATATACATGCATATATATGTGTATAGATATAGATATTGATACATACACACAAACACGTGTATATGTGTATGTATTAAACATTTATCAGCACAACACTGGCTACACAGCATCTCAATTTCACTTATTAAACAGTTTATATCTCTAGTTTAAAGTGAACACAATGAAACCATTATCTGTGATTTCAGTCCAGAGCTATAAAGCAAGAAACAATGCCTTAATAGTTTGGTCAGCTGAGTTCCATTGACAACTACTATGCTGAATTTTCTTAAGTGTGCTAATCTTTCTGTAAGTAAACCACAATCTTCTATTACTAAAAATATTTATTTTTAAAAATGTATCTTATCCTTACTGATTTGAGATGCTCCCTTTATTATATACTAAATTTCCATATGCATATTATTCTATTTCTCATCACTCTCTTGTCCCGCTTGTCTGTCTGTCTATTAATGTGTCAATACCAAACTGTCTTAATTATAAAGCGTTTGTGGTTTGCTGTAATGTAACTGCAAACCCTCCCATTCTCTCACCCAATTGCTGTTCTCTTTCAGGATGTTTTAACCATTCTTCCTTGTTTGTTCTTTCAGACAAGTTTTATAATCATATCGTGTTGCTACAGGGGGAAAAAATCTGATGATAACATTATTGGGCATTTCATAAATTTATAAATAAAAATAGAGAAAACATATTTTTAAATGATGTTGAGTTTTTCTATCCAAGAACGAGGCACATTTTTCCATTTGTTGAAATCAACTTTTATAACTTTCAGGTTTATTTTCCTCATGTAGGTTCTGGATACCTCTAATTAAGTTTTACCTTGGCAATTTTTTTTTTTTAAATCATAAGAGGATCTTCTCCTCCATTACATTTTGTAATTGGTTTTTGTTTCTATTATGAATGTTTTGATTTTGAATGTTAATTTTATAAGCTGCTACATTACTAAATTATTTTATTTGAGGTCACTTTTAATTAATTCTTTTGGATTTTCCACATGTCTAATCATGTCATCTGAAAATAGAGTTCTAACGCTTCATGTCCAACTATTATATCCTGCAATTATTTTCTCTTGTCTAATTAAAATAGGTAAGAGCTTCAAAATAATGTTACATAGGAGTTGTATGATTCCTCTCTAGTACCTGACTTTAGTGGGAATGCCTCAGTGTCTCTTCATTAAGTAATATGCAATATTGGGAGCTGAATTATATATATTTTACCAAGTTGAGAAAGCATAGTAGGCTGAATAATGGCCCCTAAAGATACAAGATGCTATTCCTTAGAACCTGTACACTTTACCTTATCTGAAAAAATTTGCATATATGAATAAATTAAGGATTTTGAGATGAAGAGATTATGTCAGATTATATGTGTGGGCCCTAAATGCAAACACATGTATCCTTATAAGAGGGAGATGGAGGGAGATTTGATATATACAAGAGAGAAAGCAATGTAACCATGGTGGCAGAGATTGGAGTGATGTGGCCACAAGCCAAGGAATGCTGGCAGCCATCAGAAGGTGGAAGAGGCAATGAACAGATTTTCCCCTAGAGTTTCCAGAGGGAGTGTGGCCCTGCCCACACCTTGATGTTGGTACAGTGTTACTGATTTTAGATGTCTGGCATTCACAACTACTAAACAATACATTCTGTTTCTTCAAGCCCCCGAATAACATAACTATTCAGATAGCTCAGCATGGTTGCTAGATACAATATCAACTTAAATACTTTAAACTTACAAAATCATAAAAGGCATATTACAAAATAAAGATAAAGTGACACTCACAGTTCAAAACTATATAGCATCTAGGAATTAATTTAGAAAAGACCGCCATGGAGAAAAATTAAAGATTCAATGAAGAATATACAGATGATCTCAGGCTTCCCTGGTGGCGCAGTGGTTGAGAGTCCGCCTGCTGATGCAGGGGACACGGGATCGTGCCCCGGTCTGGGAAGATCCCACATGCCGCGGTGCGGCTGGGCCCGTGAGCCATGGCCGCTGAGCCTGTGCATCCGGAGCCTATGCTCCGCAACGGGAGAGGCCACAACAGTGAGAGGCCCGTGTACCGCAAAAAAAAAAAGAATATACAGATGATCTGAATGAAAGGAGAGACAATTCAAATTCTTGAATGAGATGACTTAATATTATAAGGATGATAAATATCCTCAACTTGATCTACATATTCAGTGTAATACCAATCAAAATGCTGGTTGCATTTTTTGAAGAATTTATAAATTGAGTCTAAAAATTCTATAAGGGGAGACCTTCAAGACGGCAGAGGAGTAAGACATGGAGATCACCTTCCTCCCCACAAATACATCAAAAATACATCTACATATGGAACAACTCCTGCAGAACAACTACTGAACGCTGGCAGAAGACCTCAGACTTCCCAAAAGGCAAGAAAATCCCCACATACCTGGGTAGGGCAAAAGAGAAAAGAATAAACAGAGACAAAAGAATAGAAACCGGACCTGCACCTCTGGGAGGGAGCTGTGAAGGAGGAAAAGTTTCCACACACTAGGGAGCCCCTTCACTGGTGGGGACGGGTGGTGGACAGGGAGGAAGCTTTGGAGCCACGGAGGAGAGTACAGCAACAGGGGTGCAGAGGTCAAAGTGGAGAGGTTCCCGCACAGAGGATCGGTGCCGACCAGCACTCACCAGCCTGAGAGGCTTGTCTGCTCACCTGCCGGGGTGGGTGGCGGTTGGGAGCTGAGGCTCGGGCTTCAAAGGTCAGAGCCCAGAGAGAGGACTGGGGTTGGTGGCATGAACACAGCCTGAAGGGGGCTAGTGCACCACAGCTGGTCAGGAGGGAGTCAGGGAAAAAGTCTGGAGCTGCCTAAGAGGCAAGAGACCATTGTTTCAGGATGTGCAAGGAGAGGGGATACAGAGCACTGCCTAAATGAGCTCCAGAGACGGGTGCGAGCCATGGCTATCAGCTCAGACCACAGAGACAGGCATGAAATGCTAACGCTGTTGCCACTACCACCAAGAAGCGTGTGTGCAAGCACAGGTCACTATCCACACCTCCCCTCCTGGGAGCCTGTGAAGCCCGCCACTGCCAGGGTCCCGTGATCCAGGGACAACTTCCCCAGGAGAACACACGGCACGCCTCAGGCTGTTGCAATGTCACGCTGGCCTCTGCCACCACAGGCTTGCCCCGCATTCCAATTATGACTACTGTACCCCTCCCTCTCCCTGGCATGAGTGAGCAAGAGAGCCCTAATCAGCCGTGGCTTTATCCCCCTCTGGTCAGGGTGGGGAACAGATGCCTGAGGGTGCCCTACAAGCAGAGGCAGGGCCAAAACCAAAGCTGAAACCCAGGAGCTGTGCGAACAAAGAAGAGAAAGCAAAATTTCTCCGTGCAGCCTCAGGAGCAGCAGATTAAATCCCGACAATCAACTTGATGAACCCTGCGTCTGTGGGATACCTGAATAGACAACGAATGTTCCCAAAACTGAGGCGGTAGACGTTGGGAGCAATTGTAGACTTGGGGTTTGCTTTCTGCATCTGTTTTGTTTCTGGTTTTTATATTTATCTTAGTTTAGTTTTGAGTGCTTGTTATCATTGGTGGATTTGTTTATTGGTCTTGTTGCTCTCTCCTTTACTTTTTTTATATATTTTTTCTCTTTTTGTGAGTATGTATGTATATGTGTCTCTGTGTGATTTTGTCTGTTTAGGTTTGCTTATACCATTTGTCCTAGGGTTCTGACTGTTCGTTTTTTTGGTTTGTTTGTTTGTTTGCTTGCTTTTTATGAGTGTGTGTATGTTTCTTTGTGCCATTTTTGTCTGTTTAGTTTTGCTTTTACTATTTGGTTTGGGGTTCTATCAGTTTGTTGGGGGTTTTTTATCCTTTTTTTCTTCTAAGCCCTGTGGCTGGCAGGGTCTTAATGCTCTGGCCAGGTGTAAGGCCTGAGCCTCCAAGATGGGAGAGCCAAGTCCAGGACATTGGACCACAACAGACCTCTGGCCCCATGTAATATCAATCAGCGAAAGCTCTTGAGATCTCCATCTCAACACTAAGACCCAGCTCCACCCAACAGCCAGCAAGCTCCAATGCTGGAAGACCACGCCAAACAACTAGCAAGACAGGAACACAACCCCACCCATTAGCAGAGAGGCTGCCTAAAGTCATACTAAGTTCAAAGACAACCCAAAACACCACCAGACGTGGCCCTGCCCACCAGAAGGACAAAATCCAGCCCCACCCACCAGAACACAGGCACCAGTCCCCTCCACAAGAAAGCCTACAAAACCTCACCCACTGGGGGCAGACACCAAAAACAATGGGAACTACAAACATGCAGCCTGTGAAAAGGAAACCTCATTAAGTTAAACAGAATGATAAGACAGAGAAATATGCAACAGATGAAGGAGCAAGGTAAAAACCCACCAGACCAAACAAATGAAGAGGAAATAGGCAGTGTACCTGAAAAAGAATTCAGAGCAATGATAGTAAAGATGACACAAAATCTTAGAAATAGAATGGAGGGAATACAAAAAACGTTTAACAAGGACCTATAAGAACTACAGAGCAAGCAAACAATGATGAACAACACAATAAATGAAATTAAAAATTCTCTAGAAGGAATCAATAGCAGAATAACTGGGGCAGAAGAATAGATAAGGGACCAGGAATATAAAATAGTGGAAATAACTGCCACAGAGCAGAAAAAAGGAAAAAGAATGAAAAGAATTGAGGACAGTCTCAGAGACATCAGGGACAACATTAATTGCACCAACATTTGAAGTATAAGGGTCCCAGAAAAAGAAGAGAAAAACAAAGGGACTGAGAAAATATTTGAAGAGATTAGAGTTGAAAACTGCCCTAAAATGGGAAAGGAAATAGTCAATCAAGTCCAAAAAGTGCAGAGTCCCATACAGGATAAATCCAAGGAGAAACATGCCAAGACACATATTAATCAAACTATCAAAAATTAAATACAAAGAAAAATTAGTAAAAGCAGGAAGGGAAAAACAACAAATAACATACAAGGGAATTCCCATAAGGTTAACAGCTGATCTTTCAGCAGAAGCTCTGCTAGCCAGAAGGGAGTGGCAGGACATATTTAAAGTGACGAAAGGGGAAAACCTACAACAAAGATTACTCTAACCAGCAAGGATCTCATTCAGATTCGACAGCGAAATTAAAACCTTTACAGACAAGCAAAAGCTAAGAGAATTCAGCACTACAAAACCAGCTTTACAACAAATGCTAAAGGAACTCTCTAGGCAGGAAACACAAGAGAAGGAAAACACCTACAATAACAAACCCAAAACAATTAAGAAAATGGTAATAGGAACATACATATCAATAACTACCTTAAATGTAAATGTATTCAATGCTCCAACCAAAAGACACAGACTGGCTGAATGGATACAAAAACAAGACATGTATATATGCTGTCTACAAAACACCCACTTCAGACCTAGGGACACATACAGACCAAAGTGAGAGGATGGAAAAAGATATTCCATGCAAATGGAAATCAAAAGAAAGCTGGAGTAGCAATTCTCATATCAGACAAAATAGACTTTAAAATAAAGACTATTACAAGAGACAAAGAAGGACACTACATAATGATCAAGGGATCAATCCAAGAAGAAGATATAACAATTGTAAATATTTATGCACCCAACATATGAGCACCTTAATACACAGGCAAATGCTAACAGCCATAAAAGGGGAAATCGACAGTAACACAAAAATAGTAGGGGACTTTAACACCCCACTTTCACCAATGGAAAAATCATCCAAAATGAAAATAAATAAGGAAACACAAGCTTTAAATGACACATTAAACATGATTAAACTGATATTTATAGGGCATGTCATCCAAAAACAACAGAATACACTTTCTTCTCAAGTGCTCATGGAACATTCTCCAGGATAGATCATACCTTGGGTCACAAATCAAGCCTTGGTAAATTTAAGAAATTTGAAATTGTACCAAGTATCTTTTCTCTCCACAACACTATGAGACTAGATATCAATTACAGGGAAAAATCTGTAAAAAATACAAACACATGGAGGCTAAACAACATGCTATGAAATAACCAAGAGATCACTGAAGAAATCAAAGAGGAAATCAAAAAATACTTAGAAACAAATGACAATGAAAACAAGATGACCCAAAACCTATGGGATGCAGCAAAAACAGTTCTAAGAGGGAAGTTTATAGCAATAGAGTCCTACCTCAAGAAACAAGAAAAATCTCAAATAACAACCTAACCTTTCACCTAAACCAATTAGAGAAAGAAGAACAAAAAAACCCCAAAGTTGGCAGAAGGAAAGAAATCATAATACCAGAACCAAAATAAATGAAAAAGAAATAAAGGAAACAATAGCAAAGATCAATAAAACTAAAAGCTGGTTCTTTGAGAACATAAACAAAGTTGATAAACCATTAGCCAGACTCATCAAGGAAAAAAGGGAGAAGACTCAAATCAACAGAATTAGAAATGAAAAAGGAGAACTAACAACTGACACTGCAGAAATACAAAGAGATCATGAGAGATTACTACAAGCAACTATATGCCAATAAATGGACAACCTGGAAGAAATGGAAGAATTCTTAGAAAAGTACAACCTTCCAAGACTGAACCCGAAGAAATAGAAAATATGAACAGACCAATCACAAGCACTGAAATTGAGACTGTGATTTAAAATTTTCCAACAAACAAAAACCCAGGACCAGGTGGCTTCACAGGTGAATTCTATCAAACATTTAGAGAAGAGCTAACACCTATCCTTCTCAAGCTCTTCCAAAATATAGCAGAGGGGGGAACACTCCCAAAGCCATTTTACGAGGCCACCATCACCCTGATACCAAAACCAGACAAAGATGTCCCAAAAAAGAAAACTATAGGCCAATATCACTGATAAACATAGATGTAAAAATCCTCAACAAAATACTAGCAAACAGAATCCAACAGCACGTTAAAGGGATTACACACCATGATCAAGTGGGGTTTATCCCAGGAATGCAAGGATGCTTCAATATACGTAAATCAATCAATGTGATACACCATATTAACAAACTGAAGGATAAAAACCATATGATCATCTCAATACATGCAGAAAAAGCTTTTGACAAAATTCAACATGCATTTATGATAAAAACTCTACAGAAAGTAGACACAGAGGGAAACTTCCTCAACATAATAAAGGCCATATATGACAAACCCACAGCAAACATCATTCTCGGTGGTGAAAAACTGAAGGCATTTCCTCTAAGATCAGGAAGAAGATAAGCATGTCCACTCTCACCACTATTATTCAACAGTTTTGGAAGTCCTAGCCACAGCAATCAGAGAAGAAAAGGAAATAAAAGGAATACAGATTCGAAAAGAAGAAGTAAAGCTGTCACTGTTTGCAGATGACATGATACTATACATAGAGAATCCTAAAGATGCTACCAGAAGACTATAGAGTTAATCAATGAATTTGGTAAAGTTGCAGGATACAAAATTAATGCACAGGAATCTCTTGCATTCCTATACACTACAGACCAAATATCTGAAAGAGAAATTAAGGAAACACTCCCGTTTACCAATGCAACAAAAAGAAAAAAATACCTAGGAATAAACCTACCTAAGAGACAAAAGACCTGTATGCAGAAAATTATAAGACACTGATGAAAGAAATTAAAGATGATATAAACAGATGGAGAGATATACCATGTTCTTGGATTGGAAGAATCAACATCGAGAAAATGACTATACTACCCAACGCAATCTACAGATTCAATGCAATCCCTATCAAACTACCAATGGCATTTTTCACAGAACTAGAACAAAGAATTTTACAATTTGTATGGAAACACAAAAGACCCCGAATAGCCAAAGCAATCTTGAGAAAGAAAAACAGAGCTGGAGAAATCAGGCTTCCGGACTCCAGACTATACTACAAAGCTACAGTAATCAAGATAGTATGGTACTGGCACAGAAACAGAAATATAGATCAATGGAACAGGTTAGAAAGCCCAGAGATAAACCCATGCACATACGGTCACCTTATCTTTGATAAAGGAGGCAAGAATATACAATGGAGAAAAGACAGCCTCTTCAATAAATGTTGCTGGGAAAACTGGACAGCTACATGTTAAAGAATGAAATTAGAACACTTCCTAACACCATATACAAAAATAAACTCAAAATGGATTAAAGACCTAAATTTAAGGCCAGACACTATAAAACTCTTAGAGGAAAACACAGGCAGAACACTCTATGACATAAATCACAGCAAGATCCTTTTTGACTCACCTCCTAGGGAAACGGAAATAAAAACAAAAATAAACAAATGGGACCTAATGAAACTTAAAAGTTTTGTGTACAAAGGAAACCATAAAAAAGACGAAAAGACAACCCCCAGAATGGGAGAAAATATTTGCAAACGAAGAAACTGACTAAGGATTAATCTCCAAAATATACAAGCAGCTCATGCAGCTCAATAATAAAAAAACAAACAACCCAATCAAAAAATGGGTGGAAGACCTAAATAGACATTTCTCCAAAGAAGCCATACAGATTGCCAACAAACACATGAGAAGATGCTCAACATCACTAATCATTAGAGAAATGCAGATCAAAACCGTAATGAGGTATCACCTCACACCCATCAGAATGTCCATCATCAAACAAATCTACAAACAATAAATGCTGGAGACAGTGTGGAGAAAAGGGAACCCTCTTGCATTGTTGGTGGTAACGTAAATTGATACAGCCACTATGCAGAACAGTATGGAGTTCCTTAAAAAACTAAAAATAGAACTACCATATGACCCAGCAATCCCACTACTGGGCATATACCCTGAGAAAACCATAATTCAAAAAGAGCAATGCACCACAATGTTCACTGCAGCACTATTTACAATAGCCAGGACATGGAAACATGTCCATCGACCGATGAACGGATAAAGAAGATATGGCACATATATACAATGGAATATTACTCAGCCATAAAAGGAACAAAACTGAGTTATTTGTAGTGAGGTGGATGGACCTAGAGTCTGTCACACAGATTGAAGTAAGTCAGAAACAGAAAAACTAATACCGTATGCTAACATGTATATATGGAATCTATAAAAAATATGGTTATGATGAACCTAGGGACAGGACAGGAATAAAGACACAGATGTAGAGAATGGACTTGAGGACATGGGGAGGGGGAAAGGTAAGCTGGGGCGAAGTGAGAGAGTGGCATGGACGTATATACACTACCAAATGTAAAATAGATAGCTAGTGGGAAGCAGCCGCATAGCACAGGGAGATCAGCTCCGTGCTTTGTGTCCACCTAGAGGGGTAGGATTGGGAGGGTGGGAGGGAGACACAAGAGGGAGGAGATATGGGGACACATGTGTATGTATAGCTGATTCACTTTGTATACAGCAGAAACTAACACACCATTGTAAAGCAATTATACTCCAATAAAGATGTTAAAGATAAATCGTAGAGATGAACAAACATCCACAAACAGCTAAACGATGAAAAAGAAGACTTGACAGAAATCTGCCATACCAGGCTATCAGCTGTACAATGAAGCCATTATTAAAAAAGAAAAGTGTGGTTTGCACTGAAATAACAAATAGGCCAAAGCAACAACACAGAATGCTCAGAATCAGACCCAGTACTATTCAGAGTAAGATCCAGAGTTTGACGTGATTTCCAATTCAGGTAGCACCACAAATTAACTGGGAAATAATTAATTATTTGGAGTCAAAATTTGGAAAATTGATTCACTACATGTAGAAAAATAAAGTAATTCTTGGACCAAAAGTAATCACAAGTACATTAAAGAACCAAAGGTGAAAGACAAAACTATGAAATTAACAGGAGGAAATATAGGAGAATATCTACATAACCTAGCAATGAAGAAAGATTTTTTAAACAAAATCCCAAAGACACAAACCATAATGACAAAAATTTATGAACTTGATTAAAGCAAAATTAAGAATCTCTAGTCAATGAACAAAATGATAGAGTTAATGGACAGAAGATCGGGAGAAGATATTTACAAAGTATAAAACTAACCAGGGACCAATATCCAGCGCATACACAGAAATCTTGCAAAGCAACTAGAAAAAGATAGGAACTTCAAAAACTTTATATATATAGACAAAAGATATGACCAAGTAATTTACAGGAAAGGAAACCAAAATGCTAAGGAGTATATAAAGAGGTAGCCTAACTAATTGGTATCAGAGAAATGCAAATTAAACCAAACCGATGTCAATTCTTCACAACTTAATCCATCAATTCAATGAAATTTCAATAAAAATCCCAGGAAGTTATTTTGTGGATGCTGACAAACTAATCCAACATTTAAATGAAGAGATAAAAGATCCAGAATAGCCAACACTATATTGAACAAGAACCAAGTCAGAATACCACCTAACATCCAAATTTACTATAAATCTACAATAATCAAGACAGTGCAGTACTGGCAAAGGAACAGACATATAGATCAATGAAACAAAATAGACTCCAGGAATAGACGTACATAAATGTAGTCAACTGATCTTTGACAAAGAAGAAAAGGTAGTCTTTTCTTAATTGAATAAATTTGACATGTAACATTAGTAAGGTATACAGTGCATTGCTTTGACACATTTGTATATCATAATATGATTTCAGATGTAGCAATATTTATCACATTATACAATTATTGTATAATATTCAACAAATGCTGCTAGAACAACTAGATACCCATATACAAATAAATGAACCTAGACACAGAACTTATACCCTTTACAAAAATTAACTCAAAATGGTTCATAGACCAATATATAAAATACAAAACCATAAAACTCTTAGAACATAACAAAGAAGAAAATCTAAATGTCCTTGGGTTTCATGATGACTTTTTACATATAACACCAAAGGCATGATACATGAAAGAAATACTTGATAAGCTGGATTTCATTAAAATTAAAAACTTCCGCTTTGCAGAAGTCAAGAGAATAAGAAGACAAGCCACAGACTGAGAGAATGTTTTTATGTGCAAAAGATACATCTAATAAAGGACTGTTATCCAAAATACACAGAAAACTCCTAAAACTCAACAATAAAAAAAGTAAAAGCCCGATTAAAAATTGGACAAATGACCTAAAGAGACACCTCACCAAAGAAGATACACAGATGGCAAATAAGCATATGAAAAGATGCCCAACATCATATGTCATTAGGGAAATCCAAATTAAGACATTACACACCTATTAGGATGGTAGAAATCCAGAACACTGACAATACCAAATGCTGGTGAGGATGTGGAGCAGCAGGAATTCTTATTACTGGTGGGAATGCAGAATGCTACAGCTATTTTGGAAGACAGTATTGTGGTTTCTTACAAAACTAAACATACTCTTACCTACAATCCAACAATGGCACTTATTATTATTTACACAAATGAGTTGGAAATTTACACAAAAACCTGCACACAGATATTTGTAGTAGCTTTATTCATAATTGCCATCAAGTAAAAGCTGAAAGGGCTTCCCTGGTGGCGCAGTGGTTGAGAGTCCGCCTGCCGATGCAGGGGACACAGGTTCGTGCCCCGGTCTGGGAAGATCCCAACATGCCACGGAGTGGCTGGGCCCGTGAGCCATGGCCACTGAGCCTGCGCGTCCAGAGCCTGTGCTCCGCAACGAGAGAGGCCACGGCAGTGAGAGGCCTGCGTACCACAAAAAAAGAAAAAACAAAAAAAACCTGAAAGAGTTCAGCACCACCAAACCAGCTCTATGAGAAATGTTAAAGGGATTTCTCTAAGTAAAAAAGAAAAGGCCACAACTAAAAACATGAAAATTACAAAAGGAAAAAGCTCATTGGTAAAGGCAAGTATACAGTGAAGGTAGTAAATCAACCACATACAAAACGAGTGGGAAGGTTAAAAGACACAAGTAGTAAAATTATGTATATCCACAATAAGCAGTTAAGGGATTCACAAAACAATTAGACACAATTGTCATAACTTGGAGGTAATTAAGACATCCTTCAGTAGGTTAATGGATAAGTAAAATGTGGTACATCCAGACAATGAACTATTACTCAGCACTAAAAAGAAGTAATTAAGTTATGGAATGATATGGAGAAATCTTAAATGATATTACTAAGTTAAAGAAGCCAATCAGAAAAGGCTATATCCTATGTGATTCCAAATATATAACATTCTGGAGAAGGCAAAACTACAGAGACAGGGAACATCAGTGATTACCAGAGGTTAGGAAGGAGAGAGGGATGAATCAGGGGAGCACAGAGGATTTTTAGGGCAGTGAACCTATTCTGTATGATACTATAAAGGTGGACACATGTCCTTATACTTTTGTCAAAATCTATAGATTGTGCAACACCAAGAGTGAATCCTAGTGTAAACTTTGGACTTGGGGCGATTATATGTCAGTGTAGGCTCATCAATTAAAACATATACAGGGGGCTTCCCTGGTGGCGCAGTGGTTAAGAATCTGCCTGCCAGTGCAGGGGACACGGGTTCGAGCCCTGGTCCGGGAAGATCCCACATGCCGCGGAGCAACTAAGCCCGTGCACCACAACTACTGAGCCAGCGCTCTAGAGCCCACGAGCCACAACTACTGAGCCTGAGTGCCACAACTACTGAAGCCTGCACGCCTAGAGCCCGTGCTCTGCAACACGAGAAAAATGAGAATGAGAAGCCTGCGCACCACAACGAAAAGTAGCCCCCGCTCACCGCAACTAGAGAAAGCCCGCACACAGCAACAAAGACCCAACGCAGTCAAAAACAAATAAATTAATTAATTAAAAGCAAAAAAACAAAAAAAACTTATGTACCACTCTCATGCAGGATGTTGATAGTGGAGGAAGCTGGGTGGGGGCAAGTATACACCCTATTTTCCATTCAACTTTGCTGTGAACTTAAAACTGCTCTAAAAAATAAAGTTCATTTAAAAGACAAAAAACAAAATGAGGAATCACTTTGCTCCAGTAATGTGGGCAGATGCTGGAGAGCTGGGTAACATCAAGTGTTGGGGAGGGAGGGATATCACGCCCTACTGGTGGGTATGTGGATGGGTGCACACTCCACGGCACAACCTGGCAAAGCTCAAGTGCCATTTGTCAGCTAATGTGTGCACATTTCTAGAACCTGTTCCTGAGTACCTACCACAAAGACAGTCTCACACACATCCGTAAGGGGACTTACAAGAGAATATACATTTCAATACTGTTTATTGGAGGCTATCTGGGTGCTCACTACCTGGAATGAGGGAAGGGAAGACAAATAGGTCAAATATGGTGACTGTAGCACTTAGAATGCCACAGACTTGAAAAACACATGGCAACATGTATAATATTAAAAACAGTGAAAAAAGATATAGAATGAGCTATAGAACATAGTACCACTAAAAGTGAATTTTAAATATATGGACCCCAGTGAATGCATACAAATAAAAGGATCCATATTAAAGACATCAGAATAGTTTCCTATGTGGGAAGAAGGAAACAGGAGTAAGGAATCTGCATAAAAGTTTTAAAAAGTTAAAACAAAAAACCAAACTACATTAAACAGAAGCTTTGTGTGGACCAATGGTAATGATATGGCATAAACTAAGAAGTGTGGTTAATTTAAACCTTTGCACCTGAGCTCCAACTAAAGCTAGAGATGGATAGATTAGAGAGAGAATGATAGACAATAGAGAGATAGATGATAGATAGATAAAAGAATGCATTCTCTCTCCCACTATGGCCATTGAAATATCATCACTACTGCTGCCACCCCAGAGAGTTCCATTCTCAACCCATTTGACCTTAGTCTTACATGTAACTTTGAAGCTCTTTATACAAAAACAGTTAATAAGGTCTTTTATTTCAGGATGTAAATACTGTCCATCTAAACTTCTACCCTCATCTCAGTAAGTCCTCTCGTATTTTCTACACCTTGTGCTGCAATTTCTGATGTCTCCCCTGCTTGCTACAACCTGATATGAACCATACACTTGGGAGAATAGAGAAACGGTCTCCTTACCTAGAGGGAGAGAGAGCATCGTGGAGGGAAAGAACAGCATGTGCAAATGTGTCGTGGCATATAGGGCACGTTTGGAGAAGCGCATTTAGATCACTGAGAACCCTGGTCTGACTGCAATTTAGAGTGAGCTCTAGGAGATGACTCTGCAGAGGGAAACAGGGTCAGATCAGTTTACAGATGATTTTAAGTGAGGCTAAGGAGTTTGAATTTGCACCTGAGGCAAATGCAGAGTCATTGAAGAATGTTAAGCAAGAACCGAGTGACTTGATTGGATTTGTATTTAGAATGATCACTCTGACTGCAGTGTGGAGAAAAGGTGGGGGTGGGGGGTGGGCAGGAATGAGGGAGCCAGTTAGAAGGATGTGGCCATCCTCCAGGCTACAGCATTCATTAATTTAACAAAAGACCTTGGCAGTGAGGCAAGAGATAGATGGGCTCCAGGCTAGACATTTACAACTGGCCTCCTGTTCACACCTCCTGGGGAGAGAAGAAGATGAGCTCCAGGCCGGACATTCATTACCAGCCCCTGTTTACATTTCCTGAAGCAAGAGACAAATGGACTCCAGGACTACATATTTATGACCGGACTCCTGTCTATATTTCAAGATCTGCACCTCGATATAAAAATCAGCAGCGGGAATAGGGTAAATAACCGGACATTGGGCATTTTATGGCAGGGACACGGTGGGACTAAACCCTATTAAAGGATCAAGAGGTCACACACTTCCCATCCTTGGGGCAAGGGAGACACTACGCATGCGCAAAAGCCTTCACAGGGTCAAAATGGCAGGAGATGCCAGACCATAGTAAGTCCTGCTATCTCCTCCCAGAGGCCTTTGCGGTGGGATCCATCTTAAATTAGGGGTGCGTACGCACCCAGGGGAGGGTCCAGAAGCAAATTAGCCATAGGGTCAAAACAATATGATTGGCCAAAAAGAAGAAAAAGACCCAGGAGACTGCCCCCTTATAAAGGACTTAAACTTCCCACAGGCGCAGCTCTCTCTCTCCGTTCGCCGGTGCGTCTTTCCGCGAGTACTTTGTTTTTCCAATAAACTTTTTACTTTTCTCTTTACCTTCTACCTCCTTGCCTGAATTCTTTCTTGACAAGGAAGGTAAGAACTAGGGACCCAGGCCTTAGCTGCTGGCCCCTGTGGTCCAGTGTTTAGGACTCCCATTCCTGGAACTAAGATCTTGCTTCCTACTATTGCTTGCTGCAAGCTGCCGCTTTCTGCTGCCTGCGTCCGAAATCAGTAGCCTGACTCTCTTAGTGGATTAGCCATCCAATTGTAAAGTCAGAAGACTAGATAAAATGGTTTCCACATGTCCCTCCCAGCTCTATGATTTTCAAATCCTGCTTATTTTATATTCAATCAAAGAAGGGAGTGAGGAAGAATAGGAAGAGAAATTGGCAAATTTGTGATCAATATGCAGAATTCACATTCAGCAGACAGGAGGCATTAAAGGCTATATATGATGCTGATTGCCTAGATAACTCTCTGTGATCAAGCACACTTTACAATTAATGATACATTTTTTTGATTCAGGTGAGAATCAAACTTTTTAAAAGTTTTAGTGTTTGAAATTGTATGGGAAAACTCTTGAATTTAATGCTGAATATTCTAAATAGGGACAGAAATATTTTAACTTCACTAGAGTCACTTCTGTGTCCCCCATCCAAAATAAGATTGGATTTGATAGGAAAATCTAGGGCATTGCCATGACAATTACCAGGCTTAATCTTAGTTCCACTTAGGCTTTATATAACTCCAACCAGATAAAAAGCAGAGGGCAGTAAGTGGCAGAGATGGGTGCTCACCTCTGCCTCTCTTTATCAGAGTTCCGACTCCAACAGTAAAGAGACATGACATTAAACCACTTTTACTCAACCCTGGCTGCATGTTAGAATTACCTGAGGGTCTTTTACAAATTCCTTATGCCTAGGCCCCATTCCTAGAGTGTCTCACTTAATTGATCTGGAGTGAGAAGGCTTTTAAAGCTTCCCAGGCGATTTTCATGTGCAAGCAGAGTTTAAAACCACTGCACCAGGTAATTATCACAGCAATTCTCAAGATGTCCCCCAGGGATGGGTGGAAGTTGGGAATGTCTTCCAAGTGGCCAGCTAACTGAATTCTTGCGTGTTTGGGTTATTTTATGGTTTGCCAAAAAAATAACAGAAATATCACATTAAAAATAAATCAGTTCTATCACTGGTGTCCCATCTAAAGGGTAGCAGTGTTTTCATAAATCTAGTTTGGTAGTTTTATAGAGTTTTTTGGTTTTTGGTTTTTGTTTTTTAATGGAGCAAGAGGAAGTAGGAGGAAAGGGAAGGAAGGGAGGAAATGCAGAGATCACTAAGAGGGTTCTCACACAAGAGTTTGAGAACCTCTGGGTTTAAGGAGCTGGGTCCAGCCTAAGGAAACAGCAGTTGTGCAGGACACCACCTGTTTCCCATCATGCCCTTGGGGGAATTTTGAGCTCTGTCGTAATTATAGTCTTCTACATTATAACATGAAATCGCTAGTTTTTTTTTTTTAAGGATCGTGGATCGTAGATCATAATACTACCAAGTGACCTAGCGAGCGCTCTCTTCTCTCTCTCTCTCTCTGAAAAAAGCCCCAAATCAATAGAGGGCTCTTATCGCATCTTTAAAGTTTCACAAATAGGTCTTAGGAATCATCCAGCATCCTGTGGTTTCCATAGCTGGACAACTCTTAGATCTTATCAGCCTGCTGAACTGTTCCTTTTTCAGAAACATGTACCATCCAAAATGTTTCTGTTATCCTTGCTTTTAACTGTTGTGAGTGAATCAAAGCAGCTAAATTTGATATGAAGTCATCATTTCCTTCAAGATTTAACTCATCTTTCTGGGCCTGAAATACTGAACAAGCAATGCCTTGGCCTCATCCAAATCCTATGAATGTATTTTTCACCCAACAAATTCTATTTCAGTAAGAGACCCATTTTACTGAATAACAACATTGATGAGTAAGTGAGAATATACATACCTCATCTTGTGATGGAAGCCCAGTATCTTGCTCTTGATCATGTTCTGTATATGAACTACGGATAGTTCGAAATGTAGCCAGTTCCTTTCTATTTCCACACTGCTATAGACTGAATATTTGTGTTCCTCTCAAATTCATATGTTGAAACCTAATTCTCAGTGTGGTAGTATTTGGAGGTGGGGCCTTTGAGAGGTGGAGTCCTCATGAAGGGAATTAGTGACTTTATATCTATGAACCAGAAGTAGGTCCTCACCAGAAACTGAATCTGCCAGGACCTTGATCTTGGACTTTCCAGCCTCCAGAACTGTGGGAAATAAATTTCTGTTGTTTATAAGCCACTCAATTTATGGGATTCTGTTAGAGCAGCCTGAACTGACTAAGACACCATTTATCAACCCAGAGCCTCTCTTTTTCTTTCCAAGGAGACTGGGTCTACATTGATGTAATTAAAGTTCCTCCCCAGGGTTCCTCTGGGACCCTTCACAATAACTGTGCATCCCTTCAGAGTGATGTTGACATTTTCTGGGATATCAACAGTCCAATTGCTTAGGATGGTCTTCATTCTCACAGTAGATGTGGCAAAGAGCTCAAGGTTTTTTGAAATTGATAGAGGTAGGGGTTTTATTTACAGTATTCTTTCTTTTCTATCATTGTAAAATAGTACTATTATTATATAAAAATAATTATGTATTAGTTTTCTAGCACTGTCATAGCATCGTACCACAAACTAGGTGGCTTAGAACAACCGAAATTTATTGTACACGGTTCTGGAGGTCAGAAGTCTGAAATTAAGGTGTCAGGCAGGGCCCTGTTCCCCCTGAAACCTGTAGGGGAATCCCTCCTCGCCTCTCCCTAGCTTCTGGTGGTTTGCTACCAATCTTTGGTGTTCCTTGGCTTGCAGCCACATAACTCCAATGTCTTCATTGTCACATGGTGTTCTCACTACTTGCCACTGCTTTCACAAGACCATCTTTTTTTAATTTATTTTTTGGCTGCGTTGGGTCTTCGTTGCGATGCGCGGGCTTGTCATTGCAGTGGCGGAGCACGGGCTCTAGGCATGGAGGTTTCAGTAGTTGTGGCCCATGGGCTCAGTAGTTGTGGCTCGCAGGCTCTAGAGCGCAGGCTCAGTAGTTGTGGTGCACGGACTTAGTTGCCCTGTGGCATGTGGGATCTTCCTGGACCAGGGATCGAACCTGTGTCCCCTGCATTGGCAGGCGGATTCTTAAGCACTGCACCACCAGGGAAGTCCCAAGACCCTCTTCTTATAAGGACACCAGTCATGACTTTATCTTAACTAATTACATCTGCAACAATCCTATTTCCAAATACCCTCACGTTCTGAGATATTAGGGGTTAGGACTTTCTGGGGGACACAATTCAACCTATTACAATATTCAACCAGATTATTTAGAGTTTTTTTAATGTAAAAATCTGAATCTTTAAAGAAATCAATTCATTAACCTCTGCATGCCAAGATAATTTTTGAAGAAGCTGTTTCATTTCTGGTGCTCTTCACAAAAGGCCTAAAGGTGAAGTGAATCTCTGCAATGAAAAGAGAGATCCTTGACGAAATGAATATGCCCTTGGGACTATTCCTCTATAATTTATCTTCTTTTTTTTCAATTAAAGCAAAAGAGAAAAATGGAAGGAAACTTCTCTCCTGGTTATTTTTTTATTCTCCCAAATTTTAGTTGGGAGCTTACCTTAAAACCTTGAGTTGTGTTGGAGAGAAGAATGTTTTTAGGGAATATGCAGTTTCCATCTTTATTACTGTGAAACATGAGAATCTAAAAAGACTGAGGAAAAAAGCCACTCTAATTTTTGAAAGCTATTTTTTTTTCTGTTTACAGTGCTTATGACAACTTGAATCAGAAAGATCTGATGATATAAAATGTCATTCCTCAAGATTTTTTATTGGTAAAATGACCCACATTTTTTTCTATGCTATTGAATGAAATTTTATCCTTCAACGTATTGAACGAAAAAGAGTATCCCTATCAAGGATCTAATGTCGTGAAACCAAAGAGGAAAAGTTCATATTTCTTCTTTCATATGAGCTTATAGTAAAAATACTTATGAGTAAAGAGAGAGATATAAATAGGTAGGTGGGTAAATAGCAAAACACTAAATAGTACTTTACTTTTCCAGTACTGCTGTGACAGAGTAAAGCACTATCCACACAAGCCAAGAAGATAGAGTATTGGAGTCCTCACTTTTTCAAAGAACACATGGGGATGGGGATAGAATGGGCACGGGGATAGAATGTCTTGATGCACACTGTCCCAGCCCTAGGTGAGTGTGGTCAGGCCCATGCCTTGCAGTGACAGGTCCAACTCAAACTGCTATAAGAAAAGACAAAAAGTCTTGTAACTAATTAAACATGACTGGACAAAGTGGCTCAGCAACGTTCCCAGGATTCAGCTCTCTCACACCTTCTTTTCCCTCTGCTTTCTTCTGTGTTGGCTTGGCTCTTTACATGGAGACACTTGGCAGGCTGACTCAGCTTCAAGTCCAACAGAAAGGAAACACATTTCTGTAGTTCCCAGTGGGATCCCCAGAACTGGAATACTTGACCATCGTGAACTGTGGCCAATAGGATGAAAGTCCTCATTAGACAGCCTGAGGTCAGTGGCTACTCCAAAGTGAGGAGATTGGATCAGCATTACGTGAACTCCAAAGGCTATGTGGGGGAAAGACTGTGCCCTACACACAATCAAGAGCTGCTCCTTGGGGCTCAGAGACTGGGTGAGCAAACAACCAATGTCCATTTCACATGAGGATAAAGAATCCAGAAGAGGAAGAGGTCTATTTGGGGAAATGAACTGGACCTTAAGCCTCCTTTTCCAAAGTGGTGATAGACACACAATTAAATTTTACTTTTTCGGTGGTCCATCAGAAGTAGCATATCAAATGGTAACTACTCTAATGCTACAACATGGATGAACCTCAAAAACATTACACAGTTGACCCTCACGGAGTCAAAACTCCATGTATAACTTTAAAGTCAGTCCTCTGTATCCACGTTTCCACATACGGGGATTCAACCAACTTCAGGTTGTATAGTACTGTAGTACATACTTACGGAAAAAAATACGTGCATAAGTGGACCGGGCCAGTTCAACCCATGCTGCTCAAGAGTCAAATGTACTAAATAAAACAAGCCAGACACAAAAGGTCACATATTATATGATTCCATTTATATGAATATCCTGAAAAATACATCCACAGATTCAGAAATCAGATTGGTGGTTGTTAGGCATTAGCTTGAGAGGGGAATGGAGACTGAGCACTTAATGGGCACTGGGTTTTCTTTTGGGGTGATGAAAATATTTTGGAATTTGATATAGGTAATTGTCTCATGAAACTGTGAATGTACTAAATGCCACTGAATTGTGTACTTTAAAATTGTTAATTTTATGTTATGTGAATTTCTCTTCAATTAAAAAAGAAGATCCCAGGCTTCCCTGGTGGTGCAGTGGGTGAGAGTCCGCCTGCCGATGCAGGGGACATGGGTTCCCGCCCCGGTCCGGGAAGATCCCACATGCTGCGGTGCGGCTGGGCCCGTGAGCCATGGCCACTGAGCCTGCGAGTCTGGAGCCTGTGCTCTGCAACGGGAGAGGCCACAACAGTAAGAGGCCTGTGTACCGCAAAAAAAAAAAAAAAAAAAAGATCCCTTGTCACTGTGCAAAACTTAATCTGGGTAGAATCCCTGATCTTTTCTTTCTTTCCACCCCTCTATTACTTAAGTGCTGTTGCCATCTAAAACATTTGATCTACACTCGAGAAGTAGCCTCATTGTCCTCGCTTCTCATCTAAAGCCAGCCATCCAGAAGCCTCCTGGCCATAGAATTTTAGGTGGTTTTATAGGAATTGGCCTCTGATCACTCACTCACTCCCCATTCACCATCCCTGCCCCCAACAAATAGGCAGCTGGTGTGCTTTGGCTTAGGGCGTATTCTATTCCTTCATTTTCTGCCTTCTGCTGAGGTGGTACTGTTTTCAGTGCATAAGAATTTAGCTAACACTGCATTGATAAGTTCCAGTTTCACATTTTTTTAATTCCAGGAGAGTCTCAACATATATAGGCCTATAGCAATCTTTCCAGAAATGCTCCCAGCAGAGAGTCCAGTCATTTGAAGGATGCCTCTGCCGGGTTTTGCTAAAGGCTTTATTTCTGCCCAATGTCATGTCAAATTTT
Source organism: Aethalodelphis obliquidens (assembly GCF_003676395.1). NCBI lineage: Eukaryota > Metazoa > Chordata > Mammalia > Artiodactyla > Delphinidae > Aethalodelphis > Aethalodelphis obliquidens. The sequence goes on from NW_020837948.1 coordinate 12,558,984, forward strand.
TTTTTTTTTTTTTTTTTTTGCGGTACATGGGCCTCTCACTGTTGTGGCCTCTCCCGTTGTGGAGCACAGGCTCCGGATGCGCAGGCTCAGCTGCCATGGCTCACGGGCCTATCCGCTCCGCGGCATGTGGGATCTTCCCGGACCGGGGCACGAACCCGTGTCCCCTGCATCGGCAGGCGGACTCTCAACCACTGCGCCACCAGCGAAGCCCTCATGTCAAATTTTTAGACTGAAGTTTCTAAGCTCTGCACAGTTACCAGAAAATTGGTTAGAAACCACAAGGAGTCAAGGAGTTTTAGGAATATTGTGCGAATTTTTATCTGAATCCTGCCTGTGAAACTTCAACAGTTCAAACAAAGACAAGAGTAATTGTTTAAGACATATTTTACAGAGAAAAACAAATTGGTATAGTGGGTATGAATCTCAGTGAATAAGTTCAGGGGTGCCAGAAATAAACTTTTCTTCTATAGTAAAACTTAATTTCTATTTAGAAGGCCTGATTCCCCCTGCCCGTCCTAGACAGCAGGAAGTTCTCTTGTTAGCTGGAGACCCTGACCCTCACCCTGGGGTTGTGTCTGAATTCCAAGAGGTCAATGTTAAGCCAAGTTTTGGCAATGGAAGCATCTGGTCCTTGGTTGCAGTCCATGCATGCATAGCTGGGACATCCCCGACTCTGTCTCTTACTTCCATGCCACAAATGTGGACATTGTTACTATTCTGTGATTCTCTGCTGGGTTCGGCCATGGAAACCTACAGAAACCTACAGAGCTGTCCATACCCTGTAGACCTGGACTCTGTGCAGACACTACCTCTCTGTGGCCTTTCAAACTCCTCAGGACTCTTACAGTTACAGAGCCCTTTTTGCCTCAGATTCCTCCTTTTTTTACCGTCTCCTTGGGACTCTGCTCAGGAAGAAGATGCAGAGACCCTCCTTCTGGAATTCACCAAACTCTTCTCACATCAACTTCCCTCTATCTCTCCCCACATATATCCCCAGCCTAGAAGAATCTTCTAGTAGGAAGCCCAGAACTGCCTAGAGGCTTGAAAGGGGGCAAGGGCAAGGAGGGGGAAAATCAATGTATGTTTCAAAAAAAAAATATTGTTTGCTTTGTTGCTTTGAGGATTGCAGACAAAAATACCATAATTTTGCATGCCACTCCCCTCCCCCAAATAGTGGATAAAATCCTAGACAAAAGAATGTACCTAATTTCAAGACATTTACCTGATTCTTTCCTCTGACCCAAGCTGGAGCAATGGCCTCCTCCTAGCCATCTCCTGTGTTAGCTTCCCTGTTTGTAGGGCCTACCCTATCAAGGAGATGCATTACCACATAGGACACCTGCATACTTATGCACCCAAGCCTCAACAAGGTTGTGAAAGGAAGCATGTCCTACCTTGGAAAACACTCAAAATAATGGCTTATGATTCTTAAATAACTGTAAGACGATCTTGACACTCATCTTAATTTAAGGAGAAGAATTTGGTCCAGCAAACATTTATGCTCACACAGATGCCGTGGTGCTCAATTCTCTGTATCATAATTTTGATAAGTGCCATGTACTAATACTAAATGCGTTTGTATATTGGAGGAAGGTGGGCACAGTGTTTGCTCCTCAACTGGATATTAAGCTCCCAGAGGGCTTGGACCATGTTTTACATTCCATTTTTTATCCCATAACTGTTTTATTCTGTGTGCACAAGATGGTGCTCTGTTTATAGAAGATGCATCAAGAAATTCCTGCTAAAGAGGATGGATGAGTGAATACCATACACTATTAAAGCTACAATGATCTTGAAAATTCACCTAGCCTTTTCTGAAGCCTTCAGGCAGGTCACATTCAAGCCAACTCAAATAAATGAGAACTTTTTTCTTTTCAACCTCCAACAAAAACTTTTAAATCCATTTTCATAAAATAGTATTAACATGGCATTCAACAACTCTGTCTAAAACTTCCTCACCATATCTAACGTGAATGTGACAGAGGGAAAACACAGGACTGGAGACAAAGCGGCCTGGAGTGGGGCTGGCTCTGCGGCTCACAGAGCCTCGTCCTTGGCTGCATCATTTACCCTCTAGGGATTGTACATGCTTCATCTGTAAAATCATAGGGGTTGGGCTTCCCTGGTGGCGCAGTGGTTGAGAATCTGCCTGCTAATGCAGGGGACACGGGTTCGAGCCTGGTCTGGGAAGATCCCACATGCCGCGGAACAACTGGGCCCATGAGCCACAACTACTGAGCCTGCACGTCTGGAGCCTGTGCTCCGCAACGAGAGGCCGCGATAGTGAGAAGCCCACGCGCCACGATGAAGAGTGGCCCCTGCTTGCCACAACTAGAGAAAGCCCTCGCACAGAAACGAAGACCCAACACAGCCATAAATAATAAATAAATAAATAAAAATTAATAAAAAAATCATAGGGGTTGATGAGAGGATCTGTAGGCTCACTTACAACTTTGAAATTCTATAAATCTTTATCATGTATGTGCCAGGATATGAATAGTGAGGTTCTTTTAATAAGGCAACTTAACCATGTGGTATTTCTTCCCTTGCTTTGCTGCTTTAAAGAGATAGAATACATACATTTTCTCTTATCCTCCTGGGAGGACTTGAAGAATAATAGCCCCACCTGCCACCCCAGGATAGGAGAATTCGATTTGGGGCTGCTAGTGATTCCAGGGTCTATTTTCGAGGGGACGAAAAGTCCATTTTTAAAGAACAAGGGAAAAGATGTTCATAATGAGGGAGTACCTCTGATAGAAACTCAAGGAAAGAGGGGGGATTTCCTCCAGACTAAAAAGAAATCAGGGATATTGGGTAGGGGCCGTGTAGGAAGGGGCTGTTGAAGGAGTCTGTGAACCTCTCCTGAGGAAGTTGCCCAAGAATTTAAAGATAACTATGAGTTCACAGAAGCTAGTGGGAGCCAAGTCATTACCACAACTGCCCAGCCTTCAGTTAGACATGAACCTCCCTTACCTGCCCTCCTCTGTTGGTCCTCCTGGTGGTTGGCTAAAGAGAAGTACACTTTGTGGGCACCCAGCACCTCATGACCAAGCACCCATGGGTGCCAAATGCTCTGTTCAGCCTGGCCCCAAATGCCCCGCTCAGACATTCCCTACACAAGGCACCAGGTCACAAGAAAGCCAGGACATCTAGTGGGAGGGAGGTAAGGAAACTGAGACCTCCTGAGCCTGGCACTGGGGTTTGTGGGACCTCCACAGCAGCAGATCCAGGTTTTGTGGAGCCGAAAACATATACAACTGGGGCACCCTTTTTGAGAAAAGGAATACAACATTACACATACAAAATTAGGTAAGAATGTCAATATTTACCTAGACTGAGATGAGCATAACAAATTACAAATTTTTTAAAGCTCACAAACCCCGAAAACACCACAAAGTCCAGGAAAATAACAAAATATGTTTTACTCCTTAATTACCTGACACACCTCTATTGTAACTGTTTTCTACATTAATTGGTTGAATAGTATTTGATTGTGTCTTCATAAGGATGATGTTATAACACTTTTTATAGGGAAAATAGAAAGATAAATCAGTCTTTTTAGTATGGTTGGTGAAAATATTTTTTTGACAGCTGGGATGCAGGAAACATGAGTTCACAAATAGACACTGTGGCCATTTTGTAGTCGTACTGTTGGTTTGTGCCAACAAGTACAGAAATCCTGATAGGTTCTAAGTTGTGCAATCCCCATCAAAAAAGAAAAAGACTGTGGTGTGTTTATAATTGCATATAATGCATTATAAAAAAATTTCTATAGGCAAGAATGTCCATTTTAACTAGGTATCAATGAGAACCTCATCCTCCACTTAAAATTTTACACATCACTTATACCCCAAAAAAGTGAAAGCAGGGTCTCTAAGAGATATTTGTACACCCACGTTCATAGCAGCATTATTCACAATAGCCAAAACGTAGAGGGACCTCAAGTGTCTATCAAAAGATGAACGGACAAAGAAAATGTGGTATATACATAAAACGGACTACTATTCAGCCTTAAATGGAAGGACATTCTGACACCTGCCACAACATGATCGATCTTGAAGACATTATGTTAAGTGAAATAAGCCAGTCCCAAGAGGACAAGTATTATATGATTCTACTTATATGAGGTACCTAGAGTAATCAAGTTCAGAGACAGAAAGAATGGTGGTTTCCTGGGAATGGTGGAAGGGGGGAGGTGGAGTTATTGTTTAATGGGTACAAAGTTTTAGTTTCGCGTGATGAAAAGAGTTTTGTGGATGGGTGGTGGTAATAGCAGCACAATGTGAATGTACTTAATGCCAGTGAACTGGACACTTAAAAATGGTTAACATGGTAAATTCTGTTTTGTCTAATTAACCACAATTTAAAAAAATAAAAAATTTTTATACATCAGATGATTAAAATAATTGTCCAGAGTAGTTTCTGGCTCTGTGCATTTCAAACATGGTTCTGCTCTACTGTTCTCATACTTCCAGCATTGGAAGCTGTAGTAGTACAAGTTCATATCACTGTGTGACCTCTGGCTCTGCACCTTCATGTCATGATGCCACTGTGGGCAGCAGGAGTATTTCTGGAAGCCATTCCTACTCCTGATGGCTAGGAATAACTTACTACACACAGAAGTGATTGTGACCCTCATAACTATGTCCCACTGAATGCAAACTAAAGGCATCCTTATCTCAACTTCCTCTTATTTGGATCCCAGAGATGCCTCATTTGTTCCTCCACCATCCAACACAAGGGGAAATGTAACACAAGGGAAGTCGAACTGGAAAGAAACAGTGATCTGAACTGCATGCAAATGAGGGCCCACGAAGGGTGAGCGTCACTGGCTTCTCAGTAAATCCACCCCTGAATTCCCATTTCACTTAAAATCCGTTCTAGATTGGTATCATTCCCACTTGCTTTGTTCTTACATGATATGTGAACTGCCAGGTCAAAATTCTTTGCACAGTAATCCTTTTGAATAGACATTTTATATCACTTTTTATAATCTCTTCAAATCTACCTACTCTTTTTAACTTGTCTTTGCAGGTATTGCTTTTCAAATAGTTTATCATGCCTGCATCTGGGTGATCTATCAGAGATTGTGAACTACTTGAAAACAAGAAATAGCTCTATCATGAAACTCAGTAGAATACTACAGGTAACCACATGCTTGATAAATGTATTTAGACAAGGTAATGCATTTGTGTGTGTGTGTGTGTGTGTGTGTGTGTGTGTGTGTGTGTGTGTAGGAGGGTCTTCTCTGAAAGGTTACCAAATTGTCTTTATCTACCTTTGGTTGTGGAATCCAAAGGTAAACACAGAACTCTGCCCAGGGTTTTTAAATTTTACTTTATTTGTGTGTGTGTGTGTGTGTGTGTGTGTGTGTGTGTGTGTGTTTACTACAAAATCTATGTTCATCTGCATCAGATAGGAATTAAGTTCAACTGTGAGTAGCAGAGACCTGAAAAAAAGAGGTTTAACTAATATTTATTTCTTTCTCATGTAATGGAAATCCAAAGGTGAGCAGTCCAGGGCTGGTGTGGGAACTCCCTTTTGTCACCAGGAACCCAGGCTCCCTTCAACTCTCTGTTCTGATGGTGCTATCCCTTATCTTCATGCTTACAAGATGACTGCTAGAGCACTAGCCCTTTATAGGCCATCCTATCTGCATTCCTAGGAGAAAGAAAACTAAAGGAGGTGGGAAGGCAAAAAAAAAAAAATGTTCTTAGGGTCCTATCACTTTTCTAAGAAATGTTCTTGGAAGTTCTGCTACGTAACTTCTGCCTATATCTTATTGGCCACCCCTAGCTGTAAGGAGTGAGATGGGGAGAAATTTAGAAACATGTTCTTTTGCTGAATATGTGTCTACTCAAAATGAAAACTGGGATTCTAATGCCACAGAGATGGATGGATATTGGATGGATATCCAATGGATGGCTGGATGCATGAATATGGGTAAATTACCACTAGCTCTGCCATAAATCCTCAGGCTGCCCTAATCCGAAGCAAACTGTGAAGAGAAGCATGGGCTGCTCCTTGCCTTTCCTCTCCACCTCTCACCCCCACTTAGGAAGCAACACCCTCCTACTTAAGAGAAAAAAACAGAAACTCATTTACATTTAGGGGATAATGATGAGAACTTTTAAATGCTGCTTGCCCCAAGAATTTGTTTTAGCAAGAAGCAAAGCCTTGAATTAGAGAAATAGAATCATCATCATACATATTCAGGTTTCAATAAGTAAGATATGGATGACTGCGTTTGGTAAAGAGTAACTGCGTTTGGATTCCCTTTTCTCTAAAAATCAGATCACACAAGACGATGTTCCTATTTTAACTTCAGGGTATCTCTGAGTACTAATGATAAATGTGTCACCTACCATGAGTCCTAGTGTTTTTTTTATTTTTTATTTGCCCATAGCTCATCATTCCCTTGATCATAACTATGTAGTATATACATATTTTCTCCCTGAAATGGGTGAAAGTTTTTTAACTCTAATACTAATTGGGCTCTAGTGCTGTGGTTTTTACTGGATATTTATCATTTAAACAGCAGTCAAGGCAGGGGGTCGGGGGGAGCGCCGTGGCAAAGCGCTTTTCATTTTGTGTTTGGTTATCGCTAGCAGGCCCACTTCAGCACACACTTAGGCAATACGTGAGAGAGGGTGGGAGACCAGCTCTACGATTCCACCAAGTCTGTCAAGTGGGCATTAAGCAGAAAATGAGGTTTAGTTTCTCATGCTGCAGTAAAACATATGCTTTAAAAAGGAATACAATTGCCTTTGAGTTACTGTTGCTTTATTTTGAGTACTATGGGGGTCTTCAAGAAAATATTTCTGCAAACAGCTTTCAGAAAGGATTGTGATAGCTGGCATTTGTAGAGCATGTTCTGGTTTATAAAGCATTTTCACATCTATTGTCAGTGCCCAACTTTGCTCTGCTCTCAGCTGCTAGCAAATGGGATCTCAGTTTCACGGCTTTGAGATGGCCTCTGGGATGTAGCTTTTGATTTCCTTTGCCTCTAGAATGGATACCAGTGGTTTTAACAATGGCCTAAATCAGAGGTTCCAGAAGCAAGAGCAAACTGACCATTTCTTGATTTTTTTTTCTACCCCTAGATAATGCTACTCCCTTTGAAGCAAATTGTTCCCTACCAGGCAGTTGTTCCCCAGTCAGTGAGGGGACGATGATTACAAAGGAGAGGGATGTTGGAGGGTCAGGATAATTCCTTTTCACCCCGTTTTATGCTTTCTGCTGTTCTCATTCCAAGGTGGCCTGACTCAAGACCACTGTAGGCTGACAAATACACCAATGTTTCTTTGGGCCATCAATAAGTCAATCACTGAACCTCCGAGTTGACAGAAAACATAAAAGATCTGAAGACCAACCAGCCAGATCTGTATTAGCCACCTTGGAAAGGGACAATTTTCATCTCTTAGAAGGAGCAATAGAATCAGGATTGGGAGTTCCCAAGGGAAACAAGCAAACAGGGTCACAGATAACAAGGCTTTATTCCATCCCACATTCTATCCCAGCTTCTGAATATTTAAACTCTCTGGCTATAAAAATGCTTAAGCATCTCTCCCATCTTAAATATATATTCAAGTATCTCCCATCTCAAAAAAAAAAGTCCATTAGATTCTAGTGACTGGAGCTAATGCTAATAAATGGAGCTAATTGGATGATTTTCTCATGCAAAAATATCCACCTAGGGTTCCACACTCAGCACTACTTCCTCACCTCTCATCCAGTGCTCAGCCTATTGAAACCTGGCTTGTTCTCATCACTACTCTCATCCTCATCTCCAATTACTTCCTGTCAACAAATCCAATGCCCATTTTTCAGTCTTCTCATTGCAAGACGGCAGCATTTGGTGTGTTGACATGTTTTACTCTTTTGGTTGTTATGACACTGGACTCTCCCAACCTCCTCAGACCTCCCTATGGCTTGTTCCGACACCTTCCCAAGTGCCCTTCCTGGGATCCCACCCTCCATTTCTTTCTCTCCACACTTACCTGAGTTAGCTCATTCATTCCCTTGCTTTCAATTACTACCTATATGCTGATACTTCTTTAATCTGCACCTACTACCCACATGACTCCTCCAGCCTCAGACTCAGATATGATTTTTCTAAAAGAATGCCTCCAATGAGTTGCCCTAAGACTAAACGTATCAAATCCCTTTAAACCATTGTCCTCTCTACCCCCTTTTCATATGATGGTCCTGCCATCCTCACATTCGCCCGAGCTTCCTCTTTACTCTTCACTGGCCCTACATCTAATTTTCCACGTGTGTCTTGACCCATCTCTTCTTTCTATTCCTGCTATTATAGCTTTAGTTCATAACTCTGTCACCTGTTGCTTGAACAACTGCCACATCTCCTAACTGATATGCACACTTGCATATTCTCCTGCCAGAGTGGTTTGTTTGAGATGAAAATCTAAGCAACAGAAAAAATCCAAAAGGCTTACTGAGGCACAGATTCTCAGAGTTTTAGTACCAACTGCCTTCTCCAACTTCACCTGATCCTCCAGCAAAACAGAGCTGCTGGGAGCACCCAGGACTCACTACAGTCTACGTTTATATGCTGGACCCTCTGCCTGCAAGGCCTTGTCTGCCTCTTTCTCCTTCCCTCTCTTCTTCATCTACTTAAATAGTACTCAGCTATAAAACTCATTGGCAGTAACCTCCCCAGGAAGCCACCCCTGACATCCAGGTGTAGGTTACTCACCCTTCCTTGGTCCCCTGCATAGTTCTACCCCAGAACTTAACTCCTTTTTTAAAATTATCTATCCACACAGGTAAATTTACTACGTGATAAAGTTTCAGGGATCTTGCTCACATAGACCCTTTCCAAGGCCTCTTCCTAAGTGTGTATTCATAACTTTGCATTCTTTTTCATAAAAAGGGTCCCCAAATTTACATAAGCTTCACAAAATCAGGATCTGCCTCTTTGGGGGCCAACTTATCCTCTAGTTGGTGAATTCTGTACGAGCAGAGCCCGTCTTATTTATCTTTGTATCAACAGCACACATTGGGCATTTAGTAGTTAGTTGTTGAATGAATGAATGACCCAGAAATCCAAGGCAAGACTGAGAAGGGAGGGAGAGGCAAGCTGAAGCGAGACATGGAAGGTAAAGTTCAGAACAAGGAGCACCCTGGTCCCCTGAGAACAGCCAGGAGAGGACATTAGCCAGGACACCAGGGTCAGAGCAAGGCCATGAATCAGACCTCACACAGGGAGCAAGGGTCAGAAGCCAGGCAGACAAATACAGGCCTGGAATGCATAAACGCCGGTGAGCAGAGCAGAGCAGAAGGTCCAAGTCCAGAACAATGGGCAGGAAACAGAGGAGCAAGACAAGCTAGCAGGAAGACAGAAGCCAAACAGCAATGACAAGCAAGTACTTCTTACACAGGTCTTCTATGGTTCCACAGCTACAGAAGCCCTCCCAAAAGGGCAGCCCAGGGCAGGGGGCAGGAGCTCAGAGCATGCAGCCAAGTGATGGGGCATGAAGAGGACAGAGGGACCCAGCAGCTCTGGCACACAGATTCTGACTGCCAATGTTTTTCTCACTTGGACTGGTGTTCAGGGGATATCTATTTCCAACCCTGAGCATCTACTGAAGACAAAATGATGAAAATGCTGCTGAGTTCACAAAGCTCTCTTAAAATAACAAAAAAAAAAAAAAAAAGGAATCAAAAATCTGTATCCATCCCATTTTTTTGAGTTATTTCTTTAAAGATTTGCTCTCAATGATGTGACAATGAATGGTTATGTTGTAGTATGAAATCAGGACAGCAGTTATGTAAAGGAGGTAAAAATGGCTTCATTAAAATGCATGGAAGGAGAAGCAATGGATTATAGTATGCATCACGCTAGAGATGAGCAGATTACTGAGCACCAGGCCCACAAGGGAGACAGATTAATGAAAAATAAAGGGGCTTCAGAAAAACAGCATGAAGCCGAACACTGATCTCCTGCTTATCAGAATATAAGCCCAAATGTGTGCGGAAAATCACTTCTTTTCATTTGGAATGTTCATTTGAAAGTTAATGTTATTTGCTTCTTTCTCTATTTCTCCATTTTATTTGTTTATCTTTTGGATAATTAAAGATAATTTTTAAAACTAGGAAACATCAACAGAGAGGAATATCTAATGCAGGTTGCTCACTCTCGAAAAATGGCAAGGGGATAGTACAATTTTCTTAATAGTATGGATAATCACTGAAAATTATAAATTAAAAAATTGATCCTTCTTGTCATGACTTTACTGTGTGTTTTGCCTGAAAAACTTCGTGGATGTTACCTTGAAGGGGAAATACCTTAAGGTATTGGGAGAAGAAGGGAGTTGGGAGTCAGATGACCCAGGGTTCAAAAGGCAACAATAACATTTATATTGTGTGATTAGGACAAACCACCAAGTCTCTTTCAGCCTCAATTTTTTGGCAGGAAAAAAAATGATACCTGCCTTATTTCACTCAGTGTTCTCAGTGTATCTCAAGGGATACATTATAAGAGAAAAATTGTGAAAAGCTGTATAATCATAAATTGTCAATTACATAAGCAAACTCCATTGGGTTTCAGCTGGATTGGGGTTGGAACATAATCACTCTAATGGATGAATAAGAAAGCATGCAGCAATCACCTGAAAATCGCACCACTCTTTATAATGTGGATACTGACAGTGAAAGACAGGTAGCAACTATTTTTAAGAATGGTATTAGTTTCTGATATTTACTTAATCATTTTAAAATTAGGCTTATAATTTCTACGATGTATAAGGTTAAACAAGTCACCTCTTTTGAATGTAGTAAACTGCAGTATTTATGATAATTATATATACTTCTGAACATTTATATGCTTAATTAGAAACTTGAAAGTTTTAAGGCAAGTAAAAATAGCTGAACTTATCTATGTTAGAACACAGAGAAAATGGTGAATATGTCTATTGGGATCCAAGTGGAGATGTGGGGTAGTCAGTTGCTTATATAAGTCAAGAGAGTTCAGGAAGAAGATGGGGCTGGGGATATATATATTTCAGAGTCATCAGTCAATAGATGGTTTTGAGTCATAGAAATGAGAGTGACTATAGCTAGACAAGGGATTTAAGGCCTGAGCTGTGGGAACCACTAATGTTTCAAGGCTGTGGAGAAGAGAATGATCCAATAAAGGAGACTGAGGGAGATCAGCCCCTGAGGTAGGAGGAAAAGTGTTCTGAAAGAAAAATGAGGAAAATAGTTCATGAAAGAGGTAACGTCAATTGTGTCAAATACTGCTGAGAAGTCAAGTAAGATATGGAGGAAAAATTGGCCAATGGATCTAGCCACCTGGAGTGGCCTTGACAAGAACAACTTCAGTAGACTGGAAAGCAATTGAAAGTGGGAATGGGGAGAAGATGTTGACCTTATATTATCTTCCCCTTGGTCCTTTGATTATCTTTTTAACCTGAGCCCACACATTTAATAAGTGGGGAGAACACAAGAGAGAGGGGGAGATCCTGAAATTAAATTTGGCCCTATTAGGACCAACAAACCCAATCTTAGTTTACAAAGTGTCTCTGTTAAATTATTATAATTAAAAAATCCATTACAGAGGAATCAATTCCCCAAAGAGAATGGACCCCAATAGGCTACATAATTACAGTCTCTACATTTTCTGTACCAAAAGTTCCACAAAGTTTGTTGTTTTTTTTCAAATTTATTTATTTATTTATTTTTGGCTGCGTTGGGTCTTCGTGGCGGTGTGCGGGCGTCTCATTGCGGTGGCTTCTCTTGTTGCAGAGCATGGGTTCTAGGCGCGTGGGCTTCAGTAGTTGTGGCATGCAGGCTCAGTAGTTGTGGCTTGCGGGCTCTAGAGCGCAGGCTCAGTAGTTGTGGCGCACGGGCTTAGTTGCTCTATGGCATGTGGGATCTTCCCGGACCAGGGCTCAAACCTGTGTCCCCTGCATTGGCAGGCGGATTCTTAACCACTGTGCCACCAGGGAAACCCAAAGTGTTTTTTTGGTTTTTTTTTTTGAGTTGTGAACTTAATCACAAAACTTTACTTTTACATTTATACATGTATTGAAAATAGCAAAGTTACTTAAAAATCATAGATGTTCTGTCTACATGGAGCTCATCCTCTTGACTTTAGGCAGAATTACAGCTGAACCTTTGTGAATATTTAAGAGTTAATCTTGGTTTTTTACCCAACAGCATTTAACCTAACACCTACTGTGTGTAAAGTAATATACTGAGCATTGATCTTTATCAGGCTCTCCTTCAGTCACTGATCACACTGCACCATCAGAAAGCTCTAACTCAGATCTCCTAGAGAGATCTTGGTGCAGGACATTTTCATGACTTTGGGCTCTTTTGGTGAACCTAAAAATAAAGCATTAAAGGCACACTTTATTGTATTACTATGAAATGTGTCAAAATGAAATGGTACCTCCATCTTCAAGGCTTATCCCATCCTTCGTCCTACACTTTGCATCAAAATGCAATGTTTGGGTTTGCCCATATTCTCTTCCGCTGTGCTCCCCAATGTGATGGGAGTGACAATAGCAGTTCACCATCTGCATGACATGATGGTCTTTTAAAACACCATCCATCTATCCTCGGGGTGAAACCATTACCATTCCTGTAATTTGTCTCCATTAGTCCTTTTCCCCAGCTCAACAGCCAATTTTTCCTCTCTTGTCAGATCCAATGGGCTACAGAATTCTAGGAAAAGTCTGGCCCAACTTCTCAATGACTTGATTATTCTACAGTTCTTACAAGTTCTCCTAAAGAATTCCAAGATGCTTCTTTATAAAATTATTATTGGATTGTCCAAAAAGTTCATTCAAGTTTTTACAGAAAAACCCGAATGAACTTTTTGCCAACCCAATAGTATTCCCCTTAAAAACAGCACTGCCCTAGCAGAATACTGCCTTTCAAGACGTCCTTCTCAGGAAACATATTTATTCCATTTATAGTTAGAATTTTCATGTTCATTTTCCTCTTCAGTGAACTACTTTCCAGAATTTCCTTTCCTCTTCCCTATAATTAGTGCCACATACCACCGATAAAGGACCTACATTATCAGAAAGAAAAAAGCCATAGGAGCATATTGCATAGTCTCAAAACATTCCAGCACATGAGTTTACAATATTCAAATAAGAAGTTGCTTCCCACACAAGAAAGTAAGAAACAAATATATTGGAAAACTAGCTTTCTTTACAGACATTCATCTATTCAACAGTTATTTAAGAAGCAAGCATTAGAGGCAAGATCTGGGGCCCCTGGTAAATACAAAGATGACTGGCACAAATCCTGCCCTGGAGGAACTTACAGTCTAGAGAGGAGAAAGTAGGGCAAATCTTGTTAACATGCCTGGAGTACAGATTAGGGAGAGATTCTTTCTAAACAGGAACCTAAAGGAAGGCAGTGAGGAAGAGGTACGTGATGACCTTTGAAAGTTAGGTAGCATTTGGAGTGAGGTTTAGAGAGCTAGAATGAGGGAAGGAATCTTCCAGAGAAGGGACCTGTGTGAACACAGAACAGCATCTGGGAGGCCATGAGTCAGCACAGGGAACCAGGGATAGAACGCTCAGGACTGGGCAGGAAGGGGAGCGGGAGACGATGAAGTCGGAAAGACCAGTTAGAGCCAGACCTTGCCATGCTGAGAAGGCCAGGTGGAAGGCTACGGGCTCCATTGCTTAGGCTGAGAGAACCCTCCAGGGGATTCTGGAGCAGAAGAAAAGATGAGAGCGTTAATGTATAGGATGGATTGGAATGAGAACACCCCGGAAAAGGGAAACCAATTACAGGGTTTCTGTAATCATAGGCTGGGCCTTGATGAAATCATAGGATAGCAAGGCTGCAGAATTAGACAGAAGGAAAAAGATTTCACAGGTATAATTGATAGAGTCTGGCATCTGATAGCATGTGGAAGGGGTTGAGTAGGGAGGGGTCAGAGTTAACACTGAGGGTTTGAGACTGGCTGAAATGAGGACTACAGATGGAGGGAAGATTTGGGAAGGACCATATGTTGAAGAGAGGCTACAGAAGATGCCTGGTGACTGACGGAAAAATAAAATAGTTTTTTTAAGAAAGAAGCCAGAGCTGGAAGTATAAACAAATGTGGAAATCATCTGCACAGACGTGACAACCAAAATCATGACTTTGAATGAGATGTTTAATTGAGAAAGAGCTACAATTACTGTCTATACATCACAAAGTCAAATGCTAATTATCCACTTAGTTTGATGAATGTAGACAGTCAATATCAGATCATTATAGCCTAGATACTTTGCAGACTGAATGACCCAGTTTTGCAGCCCTCATCAATCAAATTAAACAAATCACTGTCAGATCTGCCCCTGGCTTTGTGCTGTGTCAATACAGGCAGCGGGTTCACACTCAAATTGAAATTGAAAACCTGATTCAAGGCCCTGAGCTGCCAGTGTCAGATCTCCTCATCTCCAGTCAACTCAACCATCACCTGGCCATGACCCATCACACCAGGTCCCATTGTACAGTTCACAGAGAACTTCCTGAACAGTGTCTCCTTTAAGTGACAGTTCCACACAATAGATAGGTTTTTCACCATTTTATAGATGCAGAAACCTGAGGCTCAAAGAAGTAATTTGTCTAGGGTCCTATGGCCAGTACCAGCTGGAGGTAGAACTAGCAACCAAGGTTTCAGATTCTAAGTAAATGGCAGCGAGGTTTCCATTTGGTGTTTCTTTGTTTTACTAAACTACACTGCCAAACCTTTTTTTTAAAAAAAAAAGAATATTATGCTCATTACTAATTAACACCACTGAATGGAACAGGAGGTTATCTGTGCCCATTGTCTACTTCTTCTCCCTCATGGCCACTTCTGTATTATCTCACTGGAATTGATTGGGTGAATGAAATGTATGCGCAGGCGCACACACACACACAACCACCCACCCTCCCACACACACACACACACACCACCTTCCTCATTAATCTCAACCTAGTTGGCCAACTTAGAAGGAGAGCTATATCTCAAATGGCACATTGGCAAAACCATAGGCCCTATTTCTTAGTGTTGTACCTTTCATGGTTCTTTGGCTTCAGGCAACCAATACCAGCAACCACATGGCACAAAATAAATCTGTAATTTGATGTAACTTTCACATCCTTCAGAACATAACTTTTAAGCTAAGCATCATATTCAATTCAAAACTTCAAAATGAAGGCCACTATATTTTATGAGAAAAGATCAGTCTGAATGAGAATCAAGGGGTATTTTCCAGGTAAGAGGATGAGAAGAACAAGAGAGTGGTGAAAATCACTTTCTACCTTGCTCTATGGTTACATAGACTTACAGTATTTCTCCAAACTCTGCTAGATCCTAACATGTGAGGTTCATTATATGAGACTTAGGAAAAAATTTTCAAAACCAGTCAGAGAAAAGCATCCTGATATACCTTCACTTCAGCACTTTCTGTCCTTCCACCAAGAGTGAAAAAGGAGAACAATTGGACATTTTTTAATTGTCACAGGGAGGCTCAGTGAGGCAAGCACTGAGCCCCAAATGTTTCTGGGGAATGAATGAGGAAATAACCTCCCCTTAACCATTTGTATCCACTTATTGTCATTGGGATTGAAGAGTTCCCTCAGGAAAAAAAGACTTGAACCATCATCCTACTGGAACTCAGACATAAACCCCCATGTCTGATGGGTGGGTGGCCCTCATGCAAGTCAGATTACAAAGAGGAGCAATGGGGCTTCTGAGGGAACATTTCAGCCACAGCATAAAGTCAGCATCCTACAATCCAAACTGTTTTATATTTCCACGCAGAAATGTCAGAGTTGGTGACAAGTACAGGTGAGAAATCTTAGACTTTTCATTTACATAGAGGGCGTAAAAACACCTGGACTCAGAGGACGTAGGGAAAGAGGTTTTCCCTGAAGAGAAGTGTGCTATGCAACCTTTGCATCTGGAAAGTTGGGAAGGGTGGGGGACATATACTTGAGGAGAGCAATTGAAGAACACGTGAGCTGGTGTCTGACTCTCACTTAAAACTTAATATGAGCTGACAGACGAGTCAAAGAATAAGTGCATGGGGCAGCCTACGCTCTCAGAGTCTGTCAAGGGTGCAAATGGACGCGTATTTCCCATGGGCAGAAGTGGGTCACGTAACAAAGAATGAACATGGGGTCAGCTTCTGTCCAGTGAGACTTCCCAAAGGGGCAGCGAGACCCTAGTGGCGAGAAGCTAAGGACATTGCAATATGTCTGGGGGCTGCAGAAGGAGGAAGCAATCGGCCACAATGGAGATGCCTCCCCCGGGGTCAAGGGAGCTTCAGATGAAAAGCCCACGGTGATGGGGCTCTCCAAAGAACCAAAGCTTAACTTAAAAGGCTGCCCAGCCCACAGACCGCAAACCCAACCCACGAGACAGTTTCAGTCACGTGAGAACTTTTCTGTGCTGCAGTTAACAACTCTCGCTCTTCCCCTACTGTATTCAAGCCCTGGAAGAGCAGAAACAGATTCTAGCGAAGAGGTGGCAAGGACCCCAGCTCCCCACCTCTGCAGGCTTAACTGGGGAAGCGAGAAGATTTGACTTCAAATCAAGCTTGGAGTGTTTGTTATTTTATGAGCTGGACTTTTTGAATAAAGGTTGTATTTGGTAACCAAAAAAATTTTTTCCAATGGTTGTGGGAGACAAACTAAAGTTGCTGTATGATCACACCCCATGAGTCTTGCTGGGTCACCATATCAGTTACACCTGCTTTTCCTCCCACTTAGCCGTTTGCATCCAGTGACTTATTTGGGATCTGAGGAGCTTCCTTACTGGGCAAAAACCTAGAAACAAACTGGGAATCAGACATATACAGCCGTGTTCGATGGGCTAGGGTGGGTGACAGTCAGATGACAAGGGGGGTTAGTTAGGCTGTCATCCAGATATTAGTTGAATGGAAATTCAGGCTCCATGACTCCCCAGAGACTCTCCCTCTGATTTCTCCTTTCCATAGTAAAAGTTCTCTGTCTCTCTCCCCAGCCAGTCCCAGGGCTGCTCCATTTGCTCTGCATTCTAGCTCTTAGATCAGTAACACAGACTCTTTCCCTTGATTTTCCCAGAAACACCACTGGCACAAGGCCTCACCTCAGGCAATTACTTTTCAGCACAGAGCAAACAGTGTAAAAGGAAACACAAAACATCCTCACCTTTGAACACCCTTTGGCCACTGGTGATGTCTAACGCGTGCCGTTCTCAGAGACCCATGGCCTCCACACCCATGGCCTCCACGCTGTGGTTTAATCCCTTGCGGCTCCTGTTCCCTTCTTCTCCTTTCTCGACTCTTCTCCCCAGAAAATCCTAGTTTATTTTTTATGCTGATAGGTTTAGCTATCTCTCTGTTTCAATTCCTCCTTCCAAATCATGCCCCGTGGGCCTCATCTTTGTTTAAATAAAAGGCTATTTACTCCAGAGAGAAATTATGCTACTTACTTACAGGCTGAAGCTGCTGCAGCCACTTGTGGTTTTAAATAGTAATTGCTTTACCTGTGCTCTAAGACCAGGAACAGGGCTTGAACTTGGAGGGACAGGTGATTATGGTTATAGGTGGTGGCAGGTTCAAGAACTCATTGCCACTCAAGGAGATTGACAGCAGTGTTTATCCTGAGGAGAAAGGGTTCTGTGTGTTAACTGAAAATATAAAAAAATTCTGAAACTCTTTCGGGACTTCCCTGGTGGCACAGTAGTTAAGAATCCACCTGCCAATGCGGGGGTCATGGGTTCGATCCCTGGTCCAGGAAGATTCCACATGCTATGGAGCAACAAAGCCTATGCACCACAACTGGTGAGCCTGCGCTCTAGAGCCTGCAAGCCACAACTACTGAGCCCATGCTCCACAACTACTGAAGCCCGTGTGCCTCAAGCCCGATGCTCCACAACAAGAGAAGCCACCGCAGTGAGAAGGCCGCGCATCGAAGAGTAGCTCCCACTCGCCGCAACTAGAGAAAGCCCGTGCACAGCAATGAAGACCCGAGGCAGCCAAAAATAAATAAATAAATAAATTCTGAAACTCTTTTGGCTCTGGTGAACTCATTATGGGTACTTTCCACTGTTCCTGCTTTCCCACCCCTGTACCTCACTCCATCCCCGACCCTGCCAACACACACACACAAAGAAGAAGGAGCATTCTGTTCATTTGGTGGCTATCAGACGTGGTGGCCATCAGGGTCCCGACCTTGAGGCACAGATTCTTCATGCTGGGGGCAGTGGGTTTCCAGCTTTACCAGAGTCTGTGCCTATTATAGGGTCTGGCTGCTGCCAAGTCCTGGCACTACCATCTGCAGCTGAATGAACTTTATCAGCAATCACAGAGGACTCAAGCAACATGGCCATACCTCTCCCAGCTGAGCATAAAAAAGAAAGATCCTCACAAAAACAATAATGAGGATTTTAGGCCTTAGGGGGCAGCGGGTTTGCTCCACTGTGAAAATGACATTAGGCGTGGGGCTCTCCATCTTCCCTAGCAGCACCTGACAGCGCTGACGGGAGAAGAGCAGTAGGCCGGGATCAGCAACTCTGTGCAAACGATGGGACATAAATCTGTAAATCCAGGCTCGGCAAACAGCAGCGTGGAATAATTGTGGACATATGTGAGCCCCCCTCGGAGGGGCTCTATAAATGACTGGGCTTCTTTGAGTCAAATGGGGGTTTGCTTGCTGCTGTTGACATTTGGGGTTTAATATGATGTGACTGCATTTGCAATCAGCAGCTGCTAAATCCTGAGACACTTGGATTATATGCTATAAACAGCTTTTGTCTCTAAGTCTATGAAATTCACAGAGGTACAAGGTTGCACCATTGTAGAATTATTCTGTGACTTTGATCCAATGTCACTAGAGAAATTTCCACACAAAATATTAGAAAAATAGGTAATAATATCTGAACACCACCTATAAATATTAAGTGCTTCACCAACCTTATCTCATTAAATCCCTACCATGGCCCTGCGAGGCAGGTGTGATTATCCCCGTGTTAGAGATGTCAAAAGAGGCTCGGAGATTTTAAATAATTTAAGGTCAGACAACTAATAAACATCAAAACTGCTTAATCGAAGATGTGAAGATAAACACCAGACTAGGGCACCTGAAAGATTCTAGAATATACTTCTGATACTCTATTTTAGGTTAGGGTCTCTAGAAGCAGAATTAGAGACAAGGATTCAAGTACAAGTGATTTATCCAGGAAGACCTCCCAGAGGCCACTGATAGGGGTTGACGGAAGCAGGACTGGGAAAGGCAGTAAATCAAGCAAAGGTGTGATCTTTGGTAGACACTCCCGCAGTGACTTCACCAGATCCCACAGGGGAGCTCTGGAATGTTAGCTCCACCTGACAGTCATCCAACCAGAGGTACTGCCACATCTGTCAGTCAGTCCTGACCGCTGACAGCAAATCATACCAAACCCACTGGCGCACACAAACAGTAAGGAGAGATCTGAGGAATCAGGCCAGGGCACTGACTTTATCTGCTCCACCCATTCAACAGCAGAGCTGACTCAACCAGCTGCAAAGCCTTGAGAGTCGTCTCCAGTGAGAGCAGAGTTAGAGGGAGTGCTTCCATGATTTAGGCCTTCAGACTGACTGTGTATACCCAGGAGGAGTAGAAAGACTTCCGTCAGCCTTTTTGTTTATTGAAACTTGTCTGTGATTTGGGAGCCCAGTATTTTCAGGTTTCCATAAGGGGAATGAGCGTTCAGTCAAGGAGGCAGCTTGATGTGACCAAGGACTTCTGGCTTTGCCCCAAAATGAGGTGTGCTTCCCTTCACATGCCCCACAGTCTGGCCCTGTGACCCTGGGCAAATCATTCAACTATGTGAGCCTCTGTTCCCTTAGAGGGAAAAGGAAGAAAATGATCCATCCCAGAGTTTTCTGGAATAACCAAATGAGCTGATGCCTATAAAAGTGCTTTGTAGATGGTCAGCATGATATAAACATTAGTTTTAGTAGTAATAGGTTGTAGTTGGATTAAACAGAGAGAATCATATCTCCATTCAAATGGGCTACATGTAGGTAGACATGACCCTGGTTAGATTAATTTCAGAGATTTGGAGTTTTCTTTTATTCACAAACAGCTTGACTCTGCCTACTTCCTAACATTTCTATCCAAGCCATCATCCATCTAGAGATTAGATGGATTTGGAAAGAGAGCAGCCTTGAGCTTCAGGAAATCCCAGCTCACAGTGACACAAACCAGCTAGTCCCTCAGAAGACTTGAGCCTCACTGTATGCGCTGTCCTGGAGGGGCCTGCACCTCAGACTTTCACACATCCTGTGGCCCTATTTCTCCCTATCAACATGCACTGACCTCTCCAGCACCCCTAAGAGAATACGACATGACAAACACTCTCACCTGAAGGTGCAACTGACACAATGGCATAAACATCCCCCCACACACACACACCACTGGGCACAGCCTTAACCCAAAGTAATAGCTCTCAAATGTCCATGAAAAGCTGGTTGCAGGGTGTGGGGTGGAGATTTGAGCAACAGTCTGAAAACCACACCAGACACGTGATTTGGTGAAATAAAGCTAGCATTGTTTATAGAATGTTTCTCTTGAGAGTGACTTCCAAGCATAACGCACAAGGGGCCTCGATTATCAAAGAATGTTTCTTTCTCAACTATCTTTTGGACAACCAAATAAAGCAAGAATACACGTTGGGATCAGAACAACCTAAGTTTTACCCCTGGCTTCAGCAGGTACCAGCTATGTGACCTTCAGCATCATCCGAATCTCAGCTTTCCCACCAGTGAAATGAGACCAAGAGTACCTCCCCTCATCAGGTATTATAAGAATAAAATGCATGCAAACTGTTTAGCACAGTTCCTACTACACAGCAGACACTGAACAAATGTTATCAATAAAATCAATAATAATATGTAAAGGGCCTAGCCCAGAGCCTATGACATAATAAACTATTTATTATTGTTACTATTATTATTCTCCTCAGAGAGCATTTCAGTGGTTTGCAGTTGGTAGGCTTGCAGTAAATGTTTGTCAATTTAATGAATACACAAACGGTTGCAGCCAACAAACTTCTTGGCCCATAGAAGAAAGAGAACTCAGGCTTCCCTGGTGGCGCAGTGGTTGAGAGTCTGCCTGCTGATGCAGGGGACGTGGGTTCGTGCCCTGGTCCGGGAGGATCCCACATGCTGTGGAGAGGCTAGGCCCGTGAACCATGGCCGCTGAGCCTGCGCGTCCGGAGCCTGTGCTCCGCAACGGGAGAGGCCACGACAGTGAGAGGTCCGCGTACCACAAAAAAAAAAAAAAAGAAAGAGAACTCTTCTAAATTCCATGCCTGAAGAATACCTTACCTCCTCAACATCTTAAAGGTAACACCTGTGCATAGCCCAGACCAGGTTTCATTTGCCATGCTGTCATCATGGCAGTTTCTCCCCTGTCAGCCCAGGAGGAGAGCAGGCGGTGGCACACACTGCCTTCCCAGACAAGAGGCTAGACATGAGGCCAGCAGCAGCAACAGGGCTGTGAGTTACCAACTGTTTCTGTCTAGAATTGGGGCATAAGTATTGTAACCATGGGGTTGTGTTAATTTATCTGGCTCCAAAGCCAAGCGTCAGAGTGGGAACCTCACAGATATTCATGTTTGTTTCTAAGATGACATCTACTTTGACTTTGCACAAATTGTGGAGCCATTAGGTATCTACCTCTTCATGTCAATGAAAGAAGTACAGAAATATATGACACCACCAGTATCCAATGAGATATTCTCACCCTCTCTTAACCATGATCTCCACCATTGGCAGACAACCCTTCCTTTGTAGATTTTGAACTGGCAGAAGAAGGTGGATTTACCTGCTCAGAAAGCCTATCCCAGAGGAGGCACTCTCTCCTGGAGCTAAACCTGAAAAAAGCCAGAGGGAAGAATCCAGAACAGACATAAGAGGGGTGTTTGGGGAGAGGTGGCTTACTGCTCCTCAAAGAGGTTGTGTTGGCAGCATCCTCTTGGATACAAGGGAAAGAACCATACTGCCCCAAGTCCAATTTCAAACAGATACCACAGGGGCATGGTGAGGAATCCTTTTCTTATAAGGACACCTGTCAGATTGGATTAGGGCCTACCCTAACAGCTTCATTCTATATGTCCATTTATATGTCCATTCTATATGTCCAAAAATGACTATATGTCCATTTTTTCATGGTTGCCACCTACTTCAAAAAGCATACTAAAATAAATGTACAAGGAAATTAGATACTGCAGATTTCAGATGATAATACAGTCAAAAAAGGAGAGCAGATAATTGGAGACATATTCACAATTAGACATAACTCTCTTCAAACAAAGAAGTACCCCTAGTTAATTAATGTTTGTCAGCACTTTAAAATCATACAATTCATTGTCCTAGACATTCCCACCTAAACACTGAAAGACAAAAGGTTGGGGCGGTATGGAGCAGCTTAGGCTGGTTCTGGGTCTGTCTTGCTCAGTTATTCATCAGATTTACCAAAGATGGGGGAGTAAAACCACGAGCAGAGTAGCTGGAACTAAATTTTCTTAAAAGCTATTGCTCTGTCTCTACCTGCCATTTTTCTTCATGAGTGAATAGGGAATAATTCTTCAGAAAATCATTTCACAGGAGCAGTAACATCAAATTTTAATTATTAACATCATGATTTGTTATTTATTGGGTATCAACAGTGCATTAGATGTTGTACAATACACAGAGAGCTCCAAGTCTTAAATTAAGTTGACTCAGAAATGTGGGTCTTGAGCCTTGTTTTTTGTTGTTTTTGACGGGATTTGGGGCAGTGGGATGGATAATGAGGTGCTGCCTGCCCTGGAGGGAAGTGTCTTTCTGGCACTTAGGTTTTATCACCCACCAAATAAGAACAGAGCATTTACCTGAGAACTGAAGATTCCAAACTAGGGAATGGACCTTGAAGGACATCACATCCAGTGGTCTCCAACCCCACCCCAACCTTTGTTGACCATGGGCCCATCTCAGTAAACTATCTGAGCATGCACCCTGTTATTTTTATATATTCACTTATACGTTTTATATATATATATATATATATATATATATATACATATATATACATATACATATATACACACACTATTGTATCAATATATTACAATCTTTAAAGCCACAAAATGAGAAAATTTAAAAAGGTAACATGTAACATGGAGATAAAATGTTTTAAAATAATTTTTATTTTATTATATTTTATTAATAGGAGCAAAGCATTTTTTTCTCTCACTAAAAAGACACCTCTATGGATAACATTTCTCTGCTGAGAATAATGCAATTGAATATGATTCATTATTTTTTTAAATCTTAGTTTAATACTTTGTGATACTGGGATTTGAAAGTTTGGCACTGCTTTAATGGCTGCCACTGGTGAGAAATCTACTTCTCAAAAACATATCCAACAAAATGGGGAAAAAAGTGCTGGCTGGGCTTACTAAATTATGAAACTTATTTCTAATCTCATTCACCAACTATGTGAAAGTTGTTATAGAAATTTGCTAGTAAATTTATATTTTTCCTGCTCTATCATTTGTTCTTGTCAACAAATTGAAACTTACTGTAGTTTTATATATCTAATAAATGAGTTCAAAATATACTGAAACTCTTCTTTTTTTTTTTTTTTTTTGCGGTACGCGGGCCTCTCACTGTTGCGGCCTCTCCCATTGTGGAGCACAGGCTCCGGACGCGCAGGCTCAGCAGCCATGGCTCACGGGCCCAGCCGCTCCGCGGCATGTGGGATCTTCCCGGACCGGGGCACGAACCCGTGTCCCCTGCATCGGCAGGCGGACTCTCAACCACTGCACCACCAGGGAAGCCCGAAACTCTTCATTTTTAAATCAGTTTTGAAATTCTATTTCTAAATTTTCTGAGTTTGTGATGTTATGGTTTTTAAAGTTTAAACACTTATACAGCTTTGGCAACAAAAATAACATTAATAATGGAAACATTTTCAGCCATTATTTTCAAAATGCTTTCTCCAAAGCACAAGTTACTGTCAAAAAACAACTGATTTCTCATTTTAGAGAAGGAGTAAATTAGTTTAGATGACTGATTAAAGGCCTTCATTTAAACTCCACTCTTTCATTAACTGAGTGATCTTGGGGAAGTCACTTCACCTTTCTGTGCCTCAGTTTCCTCATCTATAAAAAGGAGTTGGCAGTCTCTACCTTCTAAGACTGTGTGAAGAATCAGTGACTTAACTCATTAAAACAGAACAACGCCTGGCCCATACTAAACCCTAAATAAATGGAACGTATGAAGTGTGTTTTGCTTTACAAAAATTTCTGCCATGAGTTCTACTACCAACAGCTAGTTGTCATCACAGAAGGTCAGCATAATTGGATACATGTCTTTTCATAAAGAAAAAAAGTGCACAACTTTATGTTTGACTATGCTTTAATTATTTTGACCCAAGGTAAGCTACAAACCTCTCTGTGACACAAAAGATTGTCATGGTTATTTCCCATTTCATTCAAAATATTGTAAAGACTATACTATTTGCAATTCTGTTATTTAAAATAATATCATCCATAAATTTCTTTAACAGGTCCCAATAAACTACAATATATGGAAACATGTTAATGTGAATGAACAATGAAGATACTGCTGCAACTTTCAGTGCTGGAGTACTCCTGCTCTGCCTATAGTATCCTATGTGGCATCTCAGTTGTGAGACGGGACTATCTGATTCACCAGACCTCAAACATCAGTAAGCTTACTTCCTTTTTTTAACTTTTATATAAAAATGTAAATATGAAGGAGTTGTCCTCTTCATTCTCCCCTCCACCGTGGAGTCCACTGATCTGGTCCAGTGGTTTCCCAGCAGAGATTCTCTGGATTCCACGCAGAGCTGCTGAATCAGACTCCCAGGCGTGGTCTGCTTCTCAACCAGCTCCCAGCCTGTGTTGGTCTGACAACTAGATGACTATCTAAGCTCCTCATGAGGGAGGCTTCCTTCCTGTAGCCTTGACAGGTGGTCATCTTCTTGAACATTTCCAGTGACGAGGAGTTTATTACCTTTCAGCGTAGCTCATCTCATTTTTGGATTCCTGTAATTGTCAGAAAATGTTCTACCTCCCTGTAATTTTCCCACTGGTGTGAGTATTTTACTCTCTGGTGTCACATAGAAAACACTTCACACCATCTCCTCCATGCCCCATTCCTCCTCTCTCCTCCCCAGACTATTTGAGCAATCCCCATTTGACTTGGTTTCTGGGATGTTTTGCCCTTCCGATTCCCCTGGCTGCTCTCCGACTTGGGAATGTTGTTCAATATCCCATGTGTCATCAGACCAGGTCAGGAAGCCATGAGTGTGTGACCTTCTCTGCTGCCGCTGCTGCAGTGGCATCATTAATGCCAAAGAAATTCATCATTGCCAGCTAAGCTTCCTGTGTCCTCTCCATACGGGTGCTTCATGTAGATGCACCACATACATTCATTGACAGTAGTAACACCTTATGTAATTTAGCTGAGGTATTTTCAAACTCTCATCTAGATATTCCTTTTATGTCTTTTCCTACGTGATATATTGGTTTGCAGTGCAAAGCCTTAAAAGATTTGATATCATCTATTTTATGTCTCTATCTTTGTCTTATTTCTTGCCATAAAAAGTATGGGATCAAAGCAAACACTGAACCTATAAGTAAGGTCAGCTGGTACCATGTAGGCGCAGTTCTGCTGAATAACTTTTAACAGGACACTTACCCTTTATGCATCTCTCTGCACTCACCAATAAAATGAGAATAACAATGCCTACCCACCCGATCTCAGAAAGTTTTAACAAGAATTAAATGAGTTACAAATTGAAAAAGCCTTTTAAAATGGTTTAAAAATTATATTATTATTATTACAATGTAACCTGTAGGCACTTAATACATATTAATGGGGAAATGAAACAGATAAACGATGGAGAGCAGACTGAATAATAACAAGAAGGGAGGATCAGAGGGAAGGTAAGATGTAACATCAATTCAGGCTCTTGGCACCATAAGCCAGTGTCTGTTGCTGATGGCAACACAGAAAGAATCAATGCCTTAAGTCCAGTGCAGTGTTTAAAAAATGCAGGGCTGGGCTTCCCTGGTGGTGCAGTGGTTGAGAGTCCACCTGCCGATGCAGGGGACGCGGGTTCGTGCCCCGGTCTGGGAAGATCCCACATGCCGCGGAGCGGCTGGGCCCGTGAGCCATGGCCGCTGAGCCTGCGCGTCCGGAGCCTGTGCTCCGCAACGGGAGAGGCCGCAACAGTGAGAGGCCCGCGTACCGCAAAAAAAAAAAAAAAAAAAAAAATGCAGGGTTTAGTTTCCGGTGAGAGATCATCTCACCCACAATTTCGATAGCTCCATGCAGTAGAGGCATCTAGTACCACCTGTTTGGAATTTACCCAGGAAGAAATGTAATAGGCAGGAGCCAAGAGGCAAGGCTCACATTCATCAATGCACGTTGCTTGTATTCCGGGGACAGCAAGATATTTAACTGCTGAGTGGCAAATCCCATTTGACTGTTTAAGTAAAAGGTAATGATTAATATCAAGCTAAAAGTGTGTGCTTTGCTACATTTTATTAAATAAAATACACTCATGGCATATGTATGAAATAAAATTGCATTTTTAACAAGTTTTGCATTCTGCCATGAACTCAGTGTCACAGGACATTTGGTCCTGTGCATTTAGTCATCCATCCATTTATTTAAACAAACATCTCTTAAGTGAATATTATGGGCCAGGCTTTATCACAGATAGAGCAGGACTAAAAGATGAATAACCTTACAGCCTGAGGTCGAGGGGGTGGTGGGAGGGAGAGAGAGAGAGAACAACTTAAGTGTAATCTGATGTGACAGAATAAGGGCTGACTCAGGGTGCACTGGGCTCCCAGGTGATCTTTGAGCAGTGGATGAGTCAGGACTCCGTTGCAGATCAGAGGGACCACTCTAGCTAGTAAGTAGAAAGAGATTTACTACAGAGACCGAGATGCTAACAGAATCACTCAACAGTCAGGAGGAGCAGTTCTATGCTGAGCCTGGAGAGAAGAATTCTAGAACAACACTGCAGAGCTCTCCCCACCCCCAAGGGGAGTGTCCTCTCTGCCAAACTCAGGGAGCTTGGGAATCAAGAGGCTGCCAATGCAATGTTAGCTCCAAGAATAGGCCTCACTAGCAGCTCTCCAGGGATCACGACTGTTGGCTCCTACTAGACCCTTGCTGGGGCGGTGGGGAGGCTAATATACCACCATTGCTCTCACCATTTAACTCAGTTCTGAATTTGTCTTGTGTGAATGCATCTGATTAGCAGAGCCCTAAATCACATCTGGAGTCCTAGTTGCAAGGGAGTCTCTTTCCAGCCCCGGCAGTACCGGAGCACTGGAAGGAGGTGTGAACAGCTGCGAGTGGACTCATCCATCCAGCACAGTCAGCCCAGCAGAGAATGTAAAAATGGAGAGATCTTAGGACCGAGAAAGGGATGGCTGAAGGTAGGAGGAACAGCGTGTACATGAACCTAAGCAGCACTGGAACAACATCCTGATGAGCTATGAACAGAACAAAGCACAGCATTTTAAATGTCACAGTCTTTTTGGTCATCAATGTTACTGGCTTCATTTTTCCCATCTGTAAGATAGGGAGAGTTTCTGTGATTCTCTACTAATTAATCAGAAATTAATAAGACATAGAAACATCAAAACTCATCATCTTGGTGTGAATAGTTTTACACAGGCTAGTTAGATATTCTGTTTAATGGGAGAAGGGTGATCTTCATAGTATTTGCAGAAACTCATCATGTGACCAGTAAATTCCTTTCCTAATAATACAGTATTGCAGGTTTGTTACCATAATGTTAGAATGGTGGGCACTTAACAAGTACTTGTTGATATGAAATAAAAATGTAATCATCATGGAATTCCACTGGAAATTCATGGAAATGCAGAACTCTTCCCAGCTTTCTTTTCATGGCATGTCTTAGAAACCTGTGCTCGTGATGCACATGTAAAGAAATGAGCAAGCCAGAGCTTTGCACTGTTTGCCCGGCCCTGTGCTCAGTCAAGGTGAGTGTTTGGCAAGTGGAGGATCTTCCATTTCAAAGTTTTCATGAATATGTCATTCATCTAGTCACAATAGATGTATTTCATGCAGCTTGGAAAGCCACATGTTATTTCCTTGCAATATTGGTCTCCTCTGCCCCTTAGAGACGAAAAGGTTCAGCAGCTGTTGAAGGTCAGGCTACCACTGAGTTACTGAGTTACAGCACACAGACAACAGCATGCAAATCACCTGCAGAAGCACAGCTGACATGAGGTGGCAGCAACCTTCAAATGCCTCTCCCTCCCTCCCTCCCTCTCTCTCCCTCTCCCTCTCCCCCCCTCTCTCTCCCTCTCTCTCCCTCTCTCTCTCTCCC
>NW_020837948.1:12587460-12674109 GCF_003676395.1 Aethalodelphis obliquidens
CTCCCTCCCTCTCTCTCTCTCTCCCTCTCTCCCTCTCTCTTTCTCTCTCTCTCCCCCCTCTCCCTCTCTCTCCCTCTCTCTCCCCCTCTCCCTCTCTCTCCCCCTCTCCCCCCTCTCTCTCTCCCTCTCCCTGCCTCCCTCCCTCCCTCCCTCTCTCTCTCTCTCTCTCTCTCTCCCTCCCTCTCTCCCTCTCTCTCTTTCTCTCTCTCTCTCTCCCCCACTCTCTCCCTCTCTCTCCCTCTCTCCTTCTCTCTCTCCCTCTCTCTCTCTCTCTCTCTCTCTCTCTCTCTCTCTCTCTCTCTCTCGCATGCTCTTCCCCTCTCTCTCTTTCCAGACCAAGAGGAAAGAAATCCAAGCAAGCTATGAGAGAATATACAACCAGATAAGCTTTAAAAATGGGTGATGGACAGAGATAACACAATGAAACATGAACTGACGATTCCATTTGCTTAGATTCTGCCTCATCATCTGCTCTTAACGTGATAGACAGCGATGATCATAAAGGAGACCAGTGCTAAACCAAGAAGGCACGAATAACCCCAGAATTACACCCTGGGGGGCAAAAAACTGAGTAGATGCCTTCACAAGCAACCATCTGCCTCATTAACAGTAGTGGAAGCAAAGAGTAATTCTGGGTTGTGAGCTTTCCCCAGATGAATGGCGCTAGTAACTTAGGTCCCTGCTGTGTCTCTGTTTCTTCATTCACAAACACACACACACACACACACACACACATGCACGCAAAGAGAAATTTCATAATCTATGCCTTAACTGATTAACAATTACAAAATAAGAAATATGACTATACTATAATTGAATTGTCACCAGCAGTATAAGAGGGCAATGCCAAAATTTCCTTGTACTTATAATGAGTTTTCTTCTTATATTAAATGTCTTTTTTTTCACCAAGCTTATGCCAATTACTCCTGACTTGTCTCTTTGACTAATGGGGAATAACTGATCCCCACTTTCTTTCTAACATTCACACCTGCCCAAGTACTGTTATTTTTCAGTCTTCCTGCTTTTTCCCAGAAAGCAGCTAACACTCTTGATTTTAGAAAGAATCTTTTAAAATTTATTACTATTTCAAGAGATTTCTGAATCCTGGCCCACTTGACTTGCTGTTATTTTAAAAAAATGAAATGTTTAAAACTCGAGAATGCTTTATGCCTTCAGGGTAACTGGCACCAATGAGCTAGTTCAAGCTGATATATATATATATATTCTTTCTCTGCTTTAATTTTTTAAACATGAGTTAGCCACTGAGAGTTTGTATAGAGTTATGAGAAGATGGTCGGGGGCTTAAGGTGTGGTCAAAATGTGGATGTCAGAGAAGACTGGCACCTCTTATATCTGCTGAATAATTGTCATGAAAGGGTTGCTATGAGGACTAATAAGGGCGGAGCAGGAACTGTAGAAATAGAACCTCACACAAGAATTATAGAAAAGAACCCTGTCCAGAACGAGAGAGCCCAGCACACGGCATAGGCCTTGGGTCCAGCCTCAGAGGCCATTCCTCCAGCATGCTCAGAACTCCTGGCCCTGACACGGGTGTCTTCTCTGTGGAGGACACCTTCCCTCAGCAGACAGGAGTCATGCAGATTTAGCTTGGTTCAAGGGGGAGACAGGCTGGTTCCTGAAAGCACAAGGGGATGACTATCAGGTTTACCAAGAGGGTCCATCTTCCCTCGGCAGCCAGAGGACACGATTTCCCTGGCACAAGGTGAGGAGAAGGACGGGTGAGCCAGCTCCTTCAGGGGTAAAGAAGGCATTATCCAGCTACTCCAGCCAACAACTCACGCAGGATTCACAAAGTAGGAGAAGACCCTAGAGACTTCTTGCCTAAATATCTAACCATAAGCTCATACTGTGTTCATAGGCTCTGGAATAATTGCTCTGCTTTTTGCTTCATTTTGCCTGAACAGCCTCAGCACTCATGAAATACCTACAATATGGGGTGAAAACCTGCACAGAGGCATAATGGATTAGCCACAAACAATGCCTTTGCCAACTGCAAATTTTCCCATTTTCTTCAAGCTGCTTACAGAAAAAACTGCTTTATTAATTATTCTAACCATTTGCCAATTACTTAGGTTTTAAGGGGGCTTTTATGTGCTTTAAAAACACATTTATGTTAAATCCCAGCGTAAATGAAGCACAGAAATAAACAGCAATGCTGTCATGTGAGATCATAGTTAATGGCGATAATGGTTCTTCCCCCACTTCTGCTATTTCACTCTGAGGATGTTAAACAGTTATCAAGATCGTCTTCCCTTCCAGGGCTCAAGGACAGATTTAATTTTGTACAATGCTCAGACTTGATGGCTAATAGCAATAATGCTAGCACAAACATCTGGACTCACTACAGGAAATCCTTTCCCTCATTTTGAGAGTCTGACGCTAACTTGAGTGAAAGGTGGGTAAGAGCTTCCATGCCTCAGCCACCAACGGAGAACTGCAATAGAAAGGTGTTCTGAGAAGGAAGGAGAGACTGACAAGAAATGAGAACTAACCTTCAGAGAACAATCTCCTGCCATCAAAGTGAGATTCCACATGAAGTTTTGTTTTTTGTTTTTTAATGCAGATTCTGATTCAGTCCATCCAGGACTGGGGCTGAGACTGCATTTCGTTTGTTTGTTTGTTTGTTTGTTTTTTCAATATTTATTTATTTATGTGGCTGCACTGGGTCTTAGTTGCGGCATGCAGGATCTTAGCTGCAGCATGCGGGATCTAGTTCCCCGACCAGGGATCGAACCTGGGCCCCCTGCATTGGGAGCACGGAGTCTTAACCACTGGACCACCAGGGAAGTCCCCACATGGAGTTTTTATATTCAGAAAATGCTAGGGCAAGATATTTAGAAGACAGGGTTTTTAATCTTTTTCTAAAAAATATTTATTTATTTGGCTGCCTTGGGTCCTAGCTGCGGCACACAGGATCATCAGGATCATCGTTGTGGCATGTGGGATCTTTCATTGTGGTGGGCGGGCCCTTTGTTGCGGCATGCAGGCTTCTCTCTAGTTGTGGCGTGTGGGCTCTAAAGCACGTGGGCTCAGTAGCTGCAGCACGCAAGTTTAGTTGCCCTGCAGCAGGTGGGATCTTAGCTCCCTGACCAGGGATCAAACCTGTATCCCTTGCATTGGAAGGCAGATTCTTAATCACTAGACCACTAGGGAAGTCCCATCTTTTTTTTTTTTTTTTTTTAAGCAACTCACAAACACTCCTAATTTAGCTAAAGTCATGCACATACCTTAAAAAGGCTGACAGTACAAAGTGAAGTGGAAGGTTTTTAATAATTGTATTTGAAACCCTGGTCCTAGCCCAATAAGATGGAGATAAGGTTGACCCAAACCCCCATGCTGGAGACTGTGGAAATCCAATAGTTCTCTGAGTATCTAGGTGTGGGGGGATTTACAGTCACAGAAGTACTTCTGTTCAGCTTTCCAGCCTCTATTGAATTGTTCTCTGTGAGGTCTCCTGTGTTTACACCCTTGGTGTCCATCACCCTAACATGGGACCCAAATCCTTCTCCATGACTCCACTTGTCATGTGCTCTCTCCCCTTTACCTCCAAAGCATCAACAAACACAGGTACCAGAACTTTCAACAGAAAGGTGGGAGCCAACACATGGATACAATGGGGGAGATGTTATGCAGGCTGCTACATTTTACACTGTAAGAAAAGCACCTGAAAACCCTGAATTACTCCTTTCTGCCATCCTAGCACCATCGATTTCTTACTGGCTGTATCCACCCTAGCCATTTAACCTCCCACCGTTTTGTTAATCCTTCCCGCCTCCTCATCCCTGTTATGGGATGAATTACGTCCCCCCAAAGACACATTCAAGTCCTAAGCCCTAGTATCTGTGGATGTGACTTTATTTAGAAATACGGTTTTTGCAGATGTAGTCAAGTTAAGACGAAGTCATTAGGATGGCCCCTAATCCAATATAACTGATGTCCTTATGAGAAGAGGAGAAGAGGCACAGAGAAGCATGGCGAGAATGCCATGTGACCACAGAGCCAGGGAGTGGAGTGATACGGCTGCAAACCAAGACACACCCAGGATGGCCAGCCACCACCAGAAGCTAGGAAGAGGCAAGGAAAGATTCTACCCACAGCTTCTTAGAGGAAACATGGCCCTGCTGACACCTTGATTTCAGAATTCTAGCCTCCCAAACTGTGAGAGAATAAATGTCTGATACTTTAAGCCCCCACTTTGTTATGGCAGCCCTAGGAAACTAATACAATACCTGCCTCTTCCTTCTTTCTCCCTCCCTCCCACTTTCTCCGCAGAGATATTTAGCATCTCTTATGATCTTGACATCTATGCTCAGATCCTCAAATTTGCCCACCAGCAGCTGATGCATGTATTTTCCTATTCAAGGATAGTTCCATCCCTAAGAGATATCCTGGTGCCAGAGGTTAAGAAAATATTTTTTTCTCCACTATCTCTAGTGTATTGAGATTGTAAAAACAAATAATCTGAAGTGCCCAAATCAGATTTGGAGGTCAAAACTCCACAAATCAGCTGTTGCTCTTGATCAAATAAGCCGACTCTTGCTTCATCACCATTGACAGCTTCCCGTGGTCAATAGAGAGGAAGATCCTCCTGCTTTTCAGAGCCTAGAAAGCTGGTGTGAACTGGCCTCTGCCCCCCTGCGCCTCATCCTGGACTGCTCCCCAGCGTCTGCTCTTGGCTCTGACAACACTGGCTTCTTTCACTTCCTCCTTTTCAACACATACTCCCTCCGCCCTCAGACCATTGACTCTGCCGCTCCTGCTGCCTGGAATTCTTTTTCTCCGGACCCCTGCCCCAGCCGCTCTCTGAGCAGCTGCCTAATCATCCTCTGATCTTGCTCAACTGTCACGTTCTCTGCGAGGCCTTTCCTGACACCCCAGGACTGAGTCACATCCCACCAATTACAGACCCTTATGGCACCCACTGCTTTTCCTTACTAATGTTTATTAGCTTTTAATCATAATAGAAACTCTTTTAATTGAGCTCCTCTGGGAAATTAACTGATGTTTTCAGCTCCATCTGGAAAATGTATTGACTGATTGCCAGAGTATGATAAATGCTTGTGACTTCTGCCACCTAATACCCTCATCACTTCCACCCCACCAGCTGAGCTCTAGCCTTACTAAGAGAGGGTTGTTTTTGTTCCCAAACCTGTTTATGGCAGTTGAACTTGTTTACTGTAATTATATAGTTTAATTAAATATCACATAAACTGATTGAATATGAGCATAAAAAGAGAGTCACTGTTTCTAGGAAAACTTAAGTTCAATGCTATGAAAAAACTTGAAAAAGCTGGAGAAAAAATTGCTCTTAAACTGTAGGCAAGACAAGTATAAAAGATTGAGGAAAAATAATAAAAATCTAAATGAGCTCAAATTACTTCACAAGTGTCTTTAAGTTCTCCCTCTACTTTAAAGTGTCTAAAACTGAAAATTATAGATGATATACATTTTGAGTGGGCTTTATGCAAGAAAGATAATGTAAACCTTCAGTTACCAGACTGATCCTCAAAGAAAGCACCTTGGTCCCACCAAATTTGGCAAATAAATTTTCATTTATGTGTTTTAAGTAAAAACTAAAATTGTTATATATACATAAACATACATACACACACACATATACCCCTATGCACATTTTAATGATTTTCCATTCTACCTGCATTTTCCAATCACCTCATCAGCTACCAGTCTCCCTCTCATTGGATAAAGGGACTTCTACAGTAAAGATCAGTAAATATTTACTGATGTGATCATTTGATTATAGATTTGACTGTGAGTTCCATTACACAAAGGGGCATGTCTACCGGGTTCAACCCCAGAGTTCTAGCGCCTAGCACTGGAATGTACATACTCAGTAAGCATTACTCTCAATAAATGAATGAAAGATAATTTCCCTTTACTTTGTGTTGTGCAGACATAGTAGATAATATAGCAAAATATTTAAGCAGATTTCTGAAAGGTGCTGAAAGCAGTGGAAAAAATTATCCCTCAGAACTCTTCTGAGCAGTAAGTGTTAACTTCAACCCTGTGGAAGATTGTTCTTCCACAGAGTGTGGGGACGTGTTTCTTTCTGACTGATGGGCTGGCTGCCCTGTTTTGTCTGAACAGGACTCCCTGGATAGTCGTGGATCTGAAGCAGGGAATGAAGGAAGCACTTTTTCCTCTTCTCTCCTCTCTTTATGCTGTGAGAAATCTATCCTCCTCCATGATCCAGGCTTAGTGAACATAACAGATGGGTTTAATCCATAAAAATGAAAAACTTTTCCCATTTCAACTCCATTTCCTGCTCCTCTAAGTAAAACAAAGCTTTCCCTGAGGAAATGATGTAAATGCACTCAAATGTTCTTAAAAGATGCCACATAGCACAAAATATTGCTATACACTAAACCACGAGTTTTTCATTTACATTTAAAAAGAAATATGAGTGTGGTAGTGGAAAAAATACAGATTGGAATTAGGACATGCTTTCACTGTGATCTCCCTCCCCAAAGCATCAATTTCCTTGTCTGGAAAATGGTCTTGGTAAAAATACACACCCTACCTATGTTACAGCATTCCTGTGAAGGATCAAAATAAATAACATACATGAAAACTTCTAAAATACTACAAAAGGTAAAGTACATTTTTCCTGTCACTGTTACTACAAGGTCCCCACACCAGATTTCCTCAGCAGCTTCAGTCTCTGCCCTTCTCTGCCTGGCAGGGTACACACAACTCATTGCCTTTCGCACAGACACAGGCCATCTTCTGTTACTGCACTTGAGAAGATGCTGGAGTCTACTGATTTCGGGGTAGACAGTCAGGTCCTGCTCCAGCAAACCTTCTGGGGAAATCCATGGAACACTCAACCTGTAACTCCTCCCATAGTCTTTTCAAGACAGATATAGAGAGAGAGCATGAGTCAAGGCCCCTGTAAAAACCATAATTTCATTGCCAGTATGGGTTTAAACAGCTTTGGTATCCATCTGTAAAATGTCATTCCTGTTGGTTCTATCCTAGTAGTTCCAACAATAGAAAATTACAAATTCACCTCCCTCAATAAAATGTATTAAGTCTGCAGTCTCTGTATAATATATGTGCACTCAAGCTACACTAATTTATTCTACAATTACTTTTATTTTTTAGCATTTTTATTTGGCTCTTATGCTACATAATTAATGGTGTTTACATGGAAAGTTTCTCTAATGTAAATGGCATAAGTGGATTATTGAGAAAGCCTTAAAACAAATAAACATTTTTCTCCTTTTAAAATTTTCTTCACTCTCCTCTGAATGTCTGGCACAAGAGCAGAGTTTTTTAAATGTCAAGGGGAATATAGAAATCAGGCTACTGAGATCCATTCTCCCCTGGTAAGACAGACTTGTAATTCTGTTTCCTGTAATGGTTGGCCTGGGGGAGTCAACAGCGACCCCACTGACCCAACACATCCAGACTCAGAAGCCAGTCTTTTCTTTGGGAGGTTGCCACTGTTTTTCTCATGACCTTAAACATAACACAATATCTGGTCCCTACAGATGACTTCCCACAGAGTTTGCGGTACTGGGGATGAGACGTTCATGAGATAAACAAATAAGCTCACTATAAAGACCAGAAAAAAAACAGGGAAGGAAACCTACCAGGCTTCTAAATACCTCCACCATCATGATCGTATCACCCAGTTGGGGCAATTACTGGGGCTGTCGCTCCTAGTCAAAGTTCATACTGCATGTTTCTTCAGTGGCAGCACAGGGCCAGGTTACTGTAAAATAGAGTTGGCATGAATGACAGTCATTAACTGTCAGGACATACATTATTTTTCTAAGGTGTTCTCAAGAGAAAGTGTTAACAACAAAAGCCATTTCTTTGCTCCTGCTCTCTAAGAGGCAAGGCCTAGCAGGAGGGAGTGAAGATGGCTCACTCCTCACCACACGTCCAGCCCTTAGGAGGTCTTGAAGGCAGCCTCGCTCCAGGTCATCGCTGGAAGAACAGGTAATGTGTTTTCTAAAGTACCCTTGGAGTTAACTCAGGAGTTGCGGACCAGGCTCTACAAGCAGGCTTCCTCTAAAGCAGGCTTCTGTCTCAGAACTGACAGCAAAGCTTGCAGGGCCTTGAGATCTAAGAGACAACTCAACCCATGTGAGTTCTGAACGGATGTTCCAGAACACAGAGATCCTTGCACTAGTCCTATCCAGATTCCAAGAGCATAGCTTGGAATTAGAGTCCAGACCTAGAGGACAAGATGGAGATCAAGTGCCTATGACAAGCCCATTCTGAGTGAACAAAATTGCACAAGACCCATGGCTACACTAAGACATTCATATTCTCTCTTTTTAAAAAAAAAAAATTTATTTATTTATTTGGCTGCACTGGATCTTAGTTTCGGCACTTGGGATCTTCATTGTGGTGTGCAGGATCTTTAGTTGCAGCATATGCAATCTATTTCCCTGACCAGGGATCGAACCCAGGCCCCCTGCGTTGGGAGTGGGGAGTCTTAACCACTGGACCGCCAGGGAAGTCCCAAGACCTTCATTTTCTCTTAAGACTCTTACTTTTCACATCATGTGAACCATATTAAAATCTATATACATCTCACACTTCATAATTTTGCTATGTAAGATTTTATAATTTTGCTTTTGAAATAATTTAGCTAAAGTAACTAAAATATGCTATGATTTCTCAACACTCATCATGTATATTTAAGAACTCTCCCTCAGGAAGAGCATCTCATCTAAAAACTGTTTTCAAATATAACGGAATTGTTTTGAACACTGAATCCAGCAATTAATATAGCTAACGCAGTATTACAGTTTGTAACCATTAATAAATGTTTACTAATTTTTATTTTATTTTATTTTTTGCAGTACGTTGGCCTCTCACTGTTGTGGCCTCTCCCGTTGCGGAGCACAGGCTCCGGACGCTCAGGCTCAGTGTCCATGGCTCACGGGCCCAGCCGCTCCGCGGCACGTGGGATCCTCCCGGATCGGGGCATGAACCCGCGTCCCCCGCATCGGCAGGCGGACTCTCAACCACTGCACCACCAGGGAAGCCCAATGTTTATTAATTTTGCTTTGGCAGATTTTTTTTTTAATTTTGGAGACAACAATTTTTCCTGGTCAGACTTCAGACATTTTCCCAAGCTTAGCTCATATGCCCAGCACTGTGAGTCTTAACACCTAGAGGTAAACTGGTCCTCTGGGCTCGCAGCACTCAGCCAAGCTCTCCCAAAGTGATTGGGCATCGATTACAGTGAGTTCTCAGGGATGCCCAGCCATTTCATGGGACTTCCACCCTCAATTAAAACAATCATGAGGAGGTCTGAACAATCCAAGAAATTCTTACTAATTAAATTCAAATTCTGAAAATTTGTGAATTTTTGGCTCTTTGGAGAAATTTACCAGTAACCAATGCTAAAAACCTTCACTGGTGGCCTTGGGTGGAGGTGGAGTCATTCTTCTCGTTCAGTGGATGAAATCAGGTGTCATAAATCCAATTTACAGTATTTCCATTCTCCAACAAGAAATGAGATTTGGAAGCTGATTTGGAGTTGCATTTCTAGGAAGCTTTTCTATCACTCCACAAAGTTATGCATGTACCACCAAGGTGTTTATAACTAGACCCAAGATAACTTCTTTAAAGATAACATACCAGCAACTGTTAGGTGGAGCATAATTTGTCGATTGATTTTTTTTTCTTTTTTAAATTTTTTTCAGATAAATTAGGTCTTATCAAAGTGTATCAACTCCAAAATAATCATAGGTAGTCTGTTGACAGTCACAAAATCCCCTCTTTTGTTAGCACATGTTGAAGTGATAAAGTTAGAATTTGAAAACTCTACTTTCTAGATGTGCCCTCTAAAAGTTATCACATAACCAATGTGGTTTGTTTAGGGGATTCATTCCTGACCTTGGTTTGTTTTGTATCTTCTCTTAAAGCATTGAATACATACTGAGTGCATAGGGGTAAGCTCAGGGATACCGACATCAGACTGCCTGGGGTGGAATCTCAACTCTGCCATTTTCTAGTTCTGAGAACTAGGGCAAGCTACTAAGCCTCCATTTCTTCTTCTGTAAAATGGTACTAACAATACTTAATAGGCTTATTCTCAGGATTAATCAAGTTATGAACGTAAAGCTGATGGTGAGCAATCAATAAGTGTTAGTTTTGAGTATTACTCATTATTTTCTCACACCTGATGCTCGTTATTAATGGTTCCCAAACATGCCAGGTCACTTTTCCGTGGACTTTTTTTTTAAAACAGTGTGGCCTTGGTTCTTGTATCTCTCTTTTCATGCGTAACAGCCCAAGCGCGGCCACCCTTCAGAGGGACGATCGGCTCAGACCTGGGATCCGCTGATGCCAGCCCGAGCGGCTGGGGGCCGGGGCGGAAGTGCGGGGCGGGCGCCTGGCGGCCGGGGCGGAAGTACCGGCGCACAGCGGAAGCGGCGACCCGAGCAGCCGAAGCTCAGGTGGGTGCCGGAGGTCGGGTGCCGGCAGTTGGGCGCTCGCGGGGTCCCCCCTGGAGTCTGCACGCGGGCTGGAGAGGGGGGCACGGAAGCCCCACACTGTGCCGCACGCTGCCGATTTCGATTGTCACTACAGGAAATTTAATTAAACCGGGAGCCATAAATCCGTGAACCTCTGGGGGCAAATTATAAGCGTGAGTGTGTGTGTGTGTGCGCGCGCGCGCGCGATGGCGCTCTGGGAAGTGAACAGAATCACGGGTGGAAAAGGTAGCTTTTTAAGAGGAAGCAGAAAACATCACAACTTCATGCTTCTTCCGTGATTCACAGATGCCCTGCCTCGGATTTATTCGAGTTTTATGAAGTGGTAGTATAATCTCGACTGGCTGAGATGACTGCCTTTTTAAATAAATATTTTTGAGCAACCATGTTGACCTTTAATTGAGGGCTGAAAGGTTTAATCGTGGGTGCTGGCAGGAGCACTGTGAGTCCTGGGGCTCTCTGGACTTCCAGTCTGCCTTTGTTGGGCAAAAGCAGCCCTCTGGGTGCTGAACCATGAGAGAATAAATCAGAGACTGTACAGTTCTCAAATACTTAGCCTTGTCAGTCACCCCTGACAAATATCCCTCATACAATTTTTTTAACTAAGTCCAGAGTTACAAAAAGTCCCTACTAAATTGCTACTAACATGAATAGGCAAGTGTCTGTTTCTAAGGCTGTTCTGTTGAAGAACAAGGAGTTTTTTGCCTGGCAGATCTTTATTCTTGTTTCTTAACAGAAAGTATTTTACGTCGTACTTTATATTTTGGAGCACTTAAATCCACAGTATGGCCCAGCTAAACCCCAAGGTTCTCAGCTCCTCCAGGACAGGGATAGTGTCTAAGATCTGTTATGCCCCCCACACTTTCTAGCACATTCCCCAGCATAAGCACGTCTCCTTAACCACACATTACCTTGGTTAGGCAGCCATGAGAGCCATGTCTCAGTGTGGGACTGCTAAAGATGAAGTGGCTATTAGAGGCCACAGTCTTCTCATTTACTAATTATCTCAGGAATACTGTGTGAAAATGCTTATGAAGCTGTCTACCAATATTTACAGCTGTATGCACTGAGATTTAAAACACTTGGAAAAAGAGGTGTGCCCTGGAAATACTGAGTGGTTATAGTAATATTGGGGGTAAGGCAGAACTAATCATGGTTCTGTGTGAAATGTCGTAGCCTAATAACCTGGGTCCTGTTCTGCTGAGGAATTGCCTGGAACCAAAAAGGTCCTGTTGTGAAAATTAAGGTTGGCGGGGCTAGTGTTTTAGAAAGGCAGACTCTGCAGAGTTTCTTTCTTCGTGCTTATTGTGGTCAGTAGTAGCTACCTGCCAAGGAAGGATCAATATTTTTATGTCTCCTTTATCGGAGGAAAATATGGCTATGTGGTTTCCTTTAGATGGATTGATGGCAGGTAAGGAAATAGAGAGGAGGATTTTCCAACTTGGGAATTTATTGGACTGTATTTCTATTTTATTCCAGATGCCTGGTTCTCACGGACTTTTAAGTACCCAGAGGCAATGTGGAAGTATGCCTTCAAAATAAGGGTTTTTTTATTATTAAGGTTTTTGTATTTCACAACATGTGCATACTCCAGCTGGCTGATGCATTTAGTTACTCTAATGCCAGGGCTCAGGGTTTCACACGTAGCAGGACCTTGAAGAGATCTGGTACAAGTAGTACTTTTTTTTTTTTATGTTCCTTATTTTAAATCTAATTTTGCCACTGCTTTATTCAAGGAGTGTACATCAGAGGAAGCCAAAAGCCAGCTGGAATAGTTCCTGCATGCAGTTTTAATATTGTTTGCAATTATTTTGAAGGGGAGAAACTATCTGGATCCAGGGATGTGTAGCTACACAGGTAGCAGGGACTACGTGAGCTTCCTTCATCCTTCCCGTAGTATCACATAGCAAGTTTGAGAGACAAAATTATTTGAGGAAGAATATGCAAAGTGAAAGGTTTGGGCTAAGTTTCACGTAGATATTATTCCACATCCCTACCTTCCCATCTCAGTTACAGCCGCAGAGAACTGGAGGCATGAAAACATTACTCTCTTTTCATTCCAATCCTTACCCAAGATAAGATTTCCAGAGATAGAGGCAAATTCAAAATACCTTCTATTTTAAGAAAGGATTTCAGAGCATTTTACCAGTAATATCTAGTAATAACCATTTTACTGCTATAGGCTTCATCACTTTGGTATTGTATTATTTGTTTGTAAATCTTTCCCCTACCCAAGGTGTGTCCTTAAGGGCAGGGAAAGTATCTTAATCACTTTTATATTTCTAGTATCTGGCATGGTGCCTGGCACATAACAAACACTCAGTACATGGTATAGAAGGGAGGCTGGATCTATACGGAGTATGAAAGCATCACTGGGAATGCAACAAGGTAGAGAAGAGAATATAAAGCAGTAACCTTTCAAGGAGCTACCAGTGCAGTTATAAATGCTGCAGTTACTAATGCCTCGATAAACAGCTTGGAGTAGGGAAGGGCATATTTGAAAATCTACAGATGGTCACCAAACTGCCTTCCAAAGAGATCTAGCCTGATCAGTTTACATGGTCTTTGTTATACTGAATAGAGTATGTAAACTAAAAGGCCCCACCAGCCCCCTCTCCACTCTCTCTCAAGGCCTGCCATACCCAGCTCCTCACCCGTTGAGTGAATATTTGAAAAGTATCCATTTGAAGGTATGCCAAATTATTAGCTTACCTAGGCCACTAATATCTTGGTCTGGTCCTGCCTTAAGGATAAAGGACTTATGTTTGTTCACTATTTTAAGGCTAGGTTACCCAAATAATATTGAAGGAAAGCCACAAACATCTTTTCTACTTTACTAACATTTCAAAAGAGTTCAAAGTTGACAGCTTTGTGTATTGTAATAGGGCAGGCATGTGGTATATGCTGCTTCCTTCTGTTGCCAATGGAATTCCAACAGAAACCAGAATGTTACTACTGGAAACAGATGAACTTCCTCTCATTGTTCCTGTACTTTTTCATATTAATCGTGAAATAATGGGGAAGTGGCTTCTACTTTAGTCAGAGGGAAGGACAAAGACTGAATTATTTAATTTTTTAAACTCTTTTCTTCTTAAAACATGTAGTTCTTCTAGTCAGCCAAGAGAAAGGATACTGTTATTTAATAGAAATTTAGTCAGCCAAAG
This sequence comes from Aethalodelphis obliquidens, assembly GCF_003676395.1. Classification (NCBI taxonomy): domain Eukaryota; kingdom Metazoa; phylum Chordata; class Mammalia; order Artiodactyla; family Delphinidae; genus Aethalodelphis; species Aethalodelphis obliquidens. Next base: position 12,601,124 of record NW_020837948.1, read on the forward strand.
CATCTTAGGATATAGACTGGAAAAAAAAAAATGAGACAATTCTAAACTCAGCTCTGTTTCTCCAAGTTCGAAAATAAAGTTAATCTGTATCATCTTAGATTTAGAGATCAGAACCTCTTTCTTATAGTAAAAGAATTCTTCCATCCGAAGCTGAGAGTTTTCCTCATTCTCTCCATCCTTAAATTAAATCTTAAACAAAATGTGATATCTGTTATTCAGTATACTCTGAGGATTCATGTATAAAACTTTTTGAGACTTTTTTTGGAAAAAGGGGGTTGAACTTGGAGGTCCCTTGCAGTTCTGAGAATTCTGTGTTGGTCTCATCATACATAAAAATAGGCACTGTTCAAAGAGAAATATAGAGAAAAAAAATTGCAGTATAAAAGGCTTTGGTAAAACAGTTTCTTTATCCATAAAGCAAGGGAAATCTCCAAAGTGTCTTGGCATCCAGTTCCAAAATATTAAGATTTTTCTATCAGTGACAAGTTTTAAGTAACAGAATAGGACTCAGAGAATTGCAGAATCTCACATAACTGAGGGTGGCTGAGGCATGACCTCAAGAGTGGATAGTTCCCAACATTCAGGTATTAGTGTCACAAGTCCAAAGAAATGCTGGATTTAATATCTCAAATGTTCCAAAGTCATTTGCTACAAAATGGCTAAAAATGAATGAAGCATCTTTCAGGTCTTGTGTGGTCATGTGGATAACGCGCCTCTTAGGCAAGATGAATTGGAAATGGTGGAGTATTAGTGACAAATGGAAGGCATTGCCTGGGTGGATGGAGTTTGAACTGCAAACAGTTACTTTTGGAAATGAAGTTGTGTGCTTTTTAAATAGCAAGGAAACTGGCATTACTAGCTGGGCACAATAAGACTAAGATGTTTTAATGAAATTGCCTTCTTTCTGGGTCAGTATTAAGTATCAGATATACCTTCAAAGGGAATGGGTTATTTTGGTTAAGAAGGATAATGTGGAGAGGAGTCTGCATAATTCCTTATGTACTTTGTTCCCATCCCTTGAACTAGCATGATTTTGCCGTCATCTGAAATGCTATCTTTATGGAATGAGGGAATTTTCAAATTGGTTTTTAAATTCTATTAAGCCCTCATGTATGATATAACCCAACCACATTATTCAGGCTTTCTTGGCTTTCAGCTTTGCAGCCATTATGTCTTTTTTTTAACATCTTTATTGGAGTATAATTGCTTTACAATGGTGTGTTAGTTGCTGCTGTTTAACAAAGTGAATCAGCTATACATATACATATATCCCCATATACCCTCCCCGTTGCGCCTCCCTCCCACCCTCCCTATCCCACCCCTCTAGGTGGTCACAAAGCACCGAGCTGATCTTCCTGTGCTATGCAGCTGCTTCCCACTAGCTATCTATTTTACATTTGGTAGTGTATATATGTCCATGCCACTCTCTCACTTCATCCCAGCTTACCCTTCCCCCTCCCCGTGTCCTCAAGTCCATTCTCTACATCTGCATCTTTATTCCTGTCCTGCCCCTAGGTTCATCAGAACCATTTTTTTTTTAGATTCCATATATACGTGTTAGCATACGGTATTTGTTTTTCTCTTTCTGACTTACTTCACTCTGTATGACAGACTCTGTAGGTCCATCCACCTCACTGCAAATAACTCAGTTTCATTTCTTTTTATGGCTGAGTAATATTCCATTGTATATATGTACCACATCTTCTTTATCTGTCTGTGGACACTTAGGTAGCTTCCATGTCCTGGCTATTGTAAATAGAGCTGCAATGAACATTGTGATGCATGTCTCTTTTTGAATTATGGTTTTCTCAGGACATATGCACAGTAGTGGGATTGCTGGGTCATATGGTAGTTCTATTTTTAGTTTTTTAAGGAACCTCCATACTGTTCTCCATAGTGGCTATATCAATTTACATTCCCACCAACAGTGCAAGAGGGTTCCCTTTTCTTCACACCCTCTCCAGCATTTATTGTTTGTAGATTTTTTGATGATGGCCATTCTGACGGGTGTGAGGTAACACCTCATTGTAGTTTTGATTTGCATTTCTCTAGTGATTAGTAATGTTGAGTATCCTTTCATGTGTTTGTTGGCAATCTGTATATCTTCTTTGGAGAAATGTCTATTTAGGTCTTCTGCCCATTTTTGGATTGGGTTGTTTGTTTTTTTGATATGGAGCTGCATGAGCTGCTTGTATATTTTGGAGATTAATCCATTGTCAACTGCTTCGTTTGCAAATATTTTCTCCCATTCTGAGGGTTGTCTTTTTGTCTTGTTTATGGTTTCCTTTGCTGTGCAAAATCTTTTAAGTTTCATTAGGTCCCATTTGTTTATTTTTGTTTTTATTTCCATTTCTCTAGGAGGTGGGTCAAAAAGGATTTTGCTGTGATTTATGTCATAGAGTGTTCTGCCTATGTTTTCCTCTAAGAGTTTTATAGTGTCTGGCCTTACATTTAGGTCTTTAATCCATTTTGAGTTTATTTTTGTGTATGGTGTTAGGAAGTGTTCTAATTTCATTCTTTTACATGTAGCTGTCTAGTTTTCCCAGCACCACGTATTGAAAAGCAGCCATTATGTCTTAATAGTACTGAACATTGTTGCACACTCTGAATTCAGAATATGCCTCTGCCCTAGGCCAGATGCTGAGTCAGTATATTTAAGGTTGAGGATAAGTGGAGGGGTACAGTGTGTGCAAGCCCCACTGTGTTAACAAGAATTAGTCCAGAATCCCCTTTGGACCCCTGGGTGCTAGAGGGAGTGTATAGTAACAGTATATTACTGTTCTTTTTTTTTTTTTTGCGGTACGCAGGCCTCTCACTGTTGTGGCCTCTCCAGTTGCGGAGCACAGGCTCCGGACGCGCAGGCTCAGCAGCCATGGCTCACGGGCGCAGCCACTCCGTGGCATGTGGGATCTTCCCGGACCGGGTCGCGAACCCGTGTCCCCTGCATTGGCAGGCGGACTCTCAACCACTGCGCCACCAGGGAAGCCCCTATATTACTGTTCTTGATCAGCATCTTCATTTTATTTTTCTTAGCTGAATGTTTTTTTGGAAACCAACCCCGTTACTAAGTAGACTCCTCTGAAGCAATGATCTGGAAAATGTGACTGCTAAGGTCCAAAGATTCTAAAACAAACTCTTGCTTACTCTGAAGATTCCTCCTCCCTTTCATTTCACATTTGTCAGCTTGCTATAGGTCTAGGCAAACACAGCAGCACTTCTGGACATGGAGGAGAATGCCAAGATGATGAGGGTCTGCCATTAAAAATCATTCTTTAAATGTGTCCATCAATAAGAAAGAAACACATTATTCTTCCTTTTCAGAGGCACTTTTCCATCTCAGATGCTCAAACAGTTGCAAGATCAGTGTCCAGCCACCCTAATGTCGCCTCCCCCATTTTCCTGCTGGGTCTTTTCTGATGCCAAGGCTTCCCAGTTATGACTGAGGAGCTAGAGAAGCGAGTTTGCAAAGAGCAAGCCCGTTTACACTTCTGCCCAGATCTGTGTATGAATGTTGGTCCTCTTTTAATGGCCTAGCATTTTAGACTCCTACAGGTAACTACTTCCAAGCCTTTCTTTGGAGACCTTTGACGTCTTGAGTTATTACCATGGCATTTCTTCTGTATGTGGTTTCCCCTTCTCTGATCTGGAAGATATTTAAAAAGCAGAGCCTACGTGCAGAGTTTCTCCTAGTCTCTAAAACGACAGAACAGGACGGGGGTTGTATTTCCATTTTACAGTTGATGAAACAGGCTTAAAGAGATGAGGAACTGCCTAGCATCAGAGAACAAATTAGTGGAATTGCCTGTCTTTGGGGTTTATATTTATGAAATCTGCACACAGAAATGCACCCAGGAATTCAAACATGCTGAATTCCAACTGAAACTCTGTAAGAAAGAGTAACTTTAAAGCTCTAGATGAAGAATCATACCATTTGTGCTTAATTCCCCTGACGAGTTCATGGGAACTATGTTCATTTAAATTTACTTTGACCTCTCTATACAATTTATTCAAAAATACTTTGGAACAAGTTTTGTCTTTAAAGATTATTAATAAATCCAACTTTACCACTGCCTAGGCAGCTTCTGTTTTGATGTACAAGGGTTGGGTTGAAGATATCATTGGTAAAATAATAGTGGTACTGAATTTTCTCTTCCTTGAAAATATAAAGGCAAGTATTGGGAAGGAGCAACTGGAAGGGAAGTGACTTTTGTTCAGAACCTATCAAGGGGAAACCTCTACCCCTTGCAAACTGAGTTTCAGTATCCTGTTCTGTAACTATGTGAGACCTGAGTAAGGTAAGCCAATACCTGGTGCCGAGGTATTTGCTGGTCTAGGTATTCAGTCTTAGGAGAAGATAAATATGCTGCGTCTTTAATCAGTGATATCATGTCTTAGGAATTCCTATTTAAGTAATGTTCACAATCTGAAGTTTTCAGCTATTTCTGTTTGAAATATTTTTCAGTTTTGCAATTCCCTATTTCTGAGACTATTATGCCTAGAGTTTTAAATCTTCCTTTTGGAGCCAGTAAAAGCACATTTCAGAGACTTCCGGGAAGATGGCAGAAGAGTAAGACGCGGAGATCACCTTCCTCTCCACAGATACACCAGAAATACATCTACGCGTGGAACAACTCCTACAGAACACCTACTGAACGCTGGCAGAAGACCTCAGACCTACCAAAAGGCAAGGAACCCCCCACGTACCTGGTTAGGGCAAAAGAAAAAACTAAACAGAGACAAAAGGATAGGGACGGGTCCTGCACCAGCGGGAGAGAGCTGTGAAGGAGGAAAAGTGTCCACACACTAGGAAGCCCCTTCGCGGGTGGAGACTTCGGGAGGCGGAGTGGGGGAGCTTGGGAGCCGCGGAGGAGAGCACAGCAACAGGGGTGCGGAGGGCAAAGCGGACAGATTCCAGCGCAGAGGATCGGGCCGACCGGCACTCACCAGCCGAGGGGCTTGTCTGCTCGCCCGCCGGGGCGGGCGGGACTGGGAGCTGAGGCTCCGGCTTTTGTCGGAGCGCCGGGAGAGGACTGAGGTTGGCGGCGTGAACACAGCCTGCAGGGCGTTGGTGCGCCGCGGCTGGCCGGGAGAGAGTCCGGGGAGGGGTCTGGACCTGCCGAAGAGGCAAGAGACTTTTACGTCCCTCTTTGTTTCCTGGTGCACGAGGAGAGGGGATTAAGAACGCTGCTTGAGAGAGCTCCAGGGACGGGCGCGAGCCGCGGCTAAGAGTGCGGAGCCCAGAGACGGACATGGGACGCTAAGGCCGCTGCTGCCGCCGCCAGGAGGCCAGTGTGCGAACACAGGTCACTAGCCACACGCCCTTCTGGGGAGCCTGTGCAGCCCGCCACTGCCAGGGTCCCGGGATCCAGGGACGGCTCCCCGGGAGAGCGCACGGCGCGCCTCAGGCTGCAGTGTCACGCCGGCCTCTGCCGCTGCAGGCCCGCCCCGCACTCCGTGACCCTCCCTACCCCCCGGCCTGGGTGAGCCAGAGCCTCCGAATCAGCGGCTCCTTTAACCTCGTCCTGTCTGAGCAAAGAACAGACGCCCTCCGGCGACCTACACGCACAGGCGGGGCCAAATCCAAAGCTGAGCCCCTGGGAACTGTCAGAACAAAGAAGAGAAAGGGAAATCTCTCCCAGCAGCCTCAGAAGCAGCGGATTAAAACTCCACAATCAACTTGATATACCCTGCATCTGTGGAATACCTGAATAGACAACGAATCATCCCAAATTAAGGAGCCCTGTGGATGAAAGGCTCTTGGTGCTGCAGCCAGGACTCAGTGCTGTGCCTCTGAGGTGGGAGAGCCAACTTCAGGACACTGGTCCACAAGAGGCCTCCCAGCTGCACATAATATCAAACAGCAAAAATCTCCGAGAGATCTCCATCTCAACGCCAGCACCCAGCTTCACTCAACGACCAGCAAGCTACAGTGCTGGACATCCTATGCCAAACAACTAGCAAGACAGGAACACAACCCCACCCATTAGCAGAGAGGCTGCCCCAAATCATAGTAAGTCTACAGACACCCCAAAACACACCACCAGACGTGGACCTGCCCACCAGAAAGACAAGATCCAGCCTCATACACCAGAACACAGGCACTAGTACCCTCCACCAGGAAGCCTACACAACCCACTGAACCAACCTTAGCCACTGGGGACAGACACAAAAAACAACAGGAACTACGAACCTTCAGCCTGCAAAAAAGGAGACCCCAAACACAGTAAGATAAGCAAAATGAAAAGACAGAAAAACACACAGCAGATGAAGGAGCAAGATAAAAACCCACCAGACCTAACAAATGAAGAGGAAATAGGCAGTCTACCTGAAAAAGAATTCAGAATAATGATAGTAAGGTTGATCCGAAATCTTGGAGATAGAATGGACAATAGAATGGACAAATTGCAAGAATCAGTTAACAAGGACCTAGAAGAACTAAAGATGAAGCAAGCAACGATGAACAACACAATAAATGAAATTAAAAGTACTCTAGATGGGATCAATAGCAGAATAACTGAGGCAGAAGAACGGATAAGTGACCTGGAAGATAAAATAGTGGAAATAACTACTGCAGAGCAGAATAAAGAAAAAAGAATGAAAAGAACTGAGGACAGTCTCAGAGACCTCTGGGACAACATTAAACGCACCAACATTCGAATTATAGGGGTTCCAGAAGAAGAAGAGAAAAAGAAAGGGACTGAGAAAATATTTGAAGAGATTATAGTTGAAAACTTCCCTAATATGGGAAAAGAAATCATTAATCAAGTCCAGGAAGCACAGAGAGTCCCATACAGGATAAATCCAAGGAGAAATACGCCAAGACACATATTAATCAAATTGTCAAAAATTAAATACAAAGAAAACATATTAAAAGCAGCAAGGGAAAAACAACAAATAACACACAAGGGAATCCCCATAAGGATAACACCTGATCTTTCAGCAGAAACTCTGCAAGCCAGAAGGGGGTGGCAGGACATATTGAAAGTGTTGAAGGAGAAAAACCTGCAACCAAGATTACTCTACCCAGCAAGGATCTCATTCAGATTTGATGGAGAAATTAAAACCTTTACAGACAAGCAAAAGCTGAGAGAGTTCAGCACCACCAAACCAGCTCTACAACAACTGCTAAAGGAACTTCTCTAGGCAAGAAACACAAAAGAAGGAAAGGACCTACAATAACGAACCCAAAACAATTAAGAAAATGGGAATAGGAACACACATATCGATAATTACCTTAAATGTAAATGGACTAAATGCTCCCACCAAAAGACACAGATTGGCTGAATGGATACAAAAACAAGACCCATATATTTGCTGTCTACAAGAGACCCACTTCAGACCTAGAGACACATACAGACTGAAAGTAAGGGGATGGAAAAAGGTATTTCATGCAAATGGAAACCAAAAGAAAGCTGGAGTAGCAATTCTCATATCAGACAAAATAGACTTTAAAACAAAGACTATTAGAAGAGACAAAGAAGGACACTACATAATGATCAAGGGATCGATCCAAGAGGAAGATATAACAATTGTAAATATTTATGCACCCAACATAGGTGCACCTCAATACATAAGGCAAATACTGACAACCATAAAAGGGGAAATCGACAGTAACACATTCATAGTAGGGGACTTTAACACCCCACTTTCACCAATGGACAGATCATCCAAAATGAAAATAAATAAGGAAACACAAGCTTTAAATGATACATTAAACGAGATGGACTTAATTGATATTTATAGGACATTCCATCCAAAAACAACAGAATACACATTTTTTTCAAGTGCTCATGGAACATTCTCCAGGATAGATCATATCTTGGGTCACAAATCAAGACTTGGTAAATTTAAGAAAATTGAAATTGTATCAAGTATCTTTTCTGACCACAACGCCATGAGACTAGATATCAATTACAGGAAAAGATCTGTAAAAAATACAAACACATGGAGGCTAAACAATACACTACTTAATAATGAAGTGATCACTGAAGAAATCAAAGAGGAAATCAAAAAATACCTAGAAACAAATGACAATGGAGACACAACGACCCAAAACCTGTGGGATGCAGCAAAAGCAGTTCTAAGGGGGAAGTTTATAGCAATACAAGCCCACCTTAAGAAGCAGGAAACATCTCGAATAAACAACCTAACCTTGCACCTCAAGCAATTAGAGAAAGAAGAACAAAAAAACCCCAAAGCTAGCAGAAAGAAAGAAATCATAAAAATCAGATCAGAAATAAATGAAAAAGAAATGAAGGAAACAATAGCAAAGATCAATAAAACTAAAAGCTGGTTCTTTGAGAAGATAAACAAAATAGATAAACCACTAGCCAGACTCATCAAGAAAAAAAGGGAGAAGACTCAAATCAATAGAATTAGAAATGAAAAAGGAGAGGTAACAACTGACACTGCAGAAATAAAAGAGATCATGAGAGATTACTACAAGCAACTCTATGCCAATAAAATGGACAATCTGGAAGAAATGGACAAATTCTTAGAAATGCACAACCTGCCAAGACTGAATCAGGAAGAAATAGAAAATATGAACAGACCAATCACAAGCACTGAAATTGAAACTGTGATTAAAAATCTTCCAACAAAGAAAAGCCCAGGACCAGATGGCTTCACAGGCGAATTCTATCAAACATTTAGAGAAGAGCTAACACCTATCCTTCTCAAACTCTTCCAAAATATAGCAGAGGGAGGAACACTCCCAAACTCCTTCTACGAGGCCACCATCACCTTGATACCAAAACCAGACAAGGATGTCACAAAGAAAGAAAACTACAGGCCAATATCACTGATGAACATAGATGCAAAAATCCTCAACAAAATACTAGCCAATAGAATCCAACAGCACATTAAAAGGATCATACACCATGATCAAGTGGGGTTTATTCCAGGAATGCAAGGATTCTTCAATATACGCAAATCTATCAATGTGATACACCATATTAACAAATTGAAGGAGAAAAACCATATGATCATCTCAATAGATGCAGAGAAAGCTTTTGACAAAATTCAACACCCATTTATGATAAAAACCCTGCAGAAAGTAGGCATAGAGGGAACTTTCCTCAACATAATAAAGGCCATATATGACAAGCCCACAGCAAACATCATCCTCAATGGCGAAAAACTGAAAGCATTTCCACTAAGATCAGGAACAAGACAAGGTTGCCCACTCTCACCACTCTTATTCAACATAGTTTTGGAAGTTTTAGCCACAGCAATCAGAGAAGAAAAGGAAATAAAAGGAATCCAAATCGGAAAAGAAGAAGTAAAGCTGTCACTGTTTGCAGATGACATGATCCTATACATAGAGAACCCTAAAGACACTACCAGAAAACTACTAGAGCTAATCAATGAATTTGGTAAAGTGGCAGGATACAAAATTAATGCACAGAAATCTCTGGCATTCCTATATACTAATGATGAAAAATCTGAAAGTGAAATCAAGAAAACACTCCCATTTACCATTGCAACAAAAAGAATAAAATATCTAGGAATAAACCTACCTAAGGAGACAAAAGATCTGTATGCAGAAAATTATAAGACACTGATGAAAGAAATTAAAGATGATACAAATAGATGGAGAGATATACCATGTTCTTGGATTGGAAGAATCAACATTGTGAAAATGACTCTACTACCGAAAGCAATCTATAGATTCAATGCAATCCCTATCAAACTACCACTGGCATTTTTCACAGAACTAGAACAAAAAATTTTGCAATTTGTATGGAAACACAAAAGACCCCGAATAGCCAAAGCAATCTTGAGAACGAAAGAAGGAACTGGAGGAATCAGGCTCCCAGACTTCAGACTATACTACAAAGCTACAGTTATCAAAACGGTATGGTACTGGCACAAAAACAGAAAGATAGATCAATGGAACAGGATAGAAAGCCCAGAGATAAACCCACGCACATATGGTCACCTTATCTTTGACAAAGGAGGCAGAAATGTACCGTGGAGAAAGGACAGCCTATTCAATAAGTGGTGCTGGGAAAACTGGACAGCTACATGTAAAAGTATGAAGTTAGATCACTCCCTAACCATACACAAAAATAAGCTCAAAATGGATTAAAGACCTAAATGTAAGGCCAGAAACTATCAAACTCTTAGAGGAAAACATAGGCAGAACACTCTATGACATAAATCACAGCAAGATTCTTTCTGACCCACCTCCTAGAGTAATGGAAATAAAAACAAGAGTAAACAAATGGGACCTAATGAAACTTAAAAGCTTTTGCCCAGCAAAGGAAACCATAAAGAAGACCAAAAGACAACCCTCAGAATGGGAGAAAATATTTGCAAATGAAGCAACTGACAAAGGATTGATCTCCAAAATTTATAAGCAGCTCATGCAGCTTAATAACAAAAAAACAAACAACGCAATCCAAAAATGGGCAGAAGACCTAAATAGACATTTCTCCAAAGAAGATATACAGAGTGCCAACAAACACATGAGAGAATGCTCAACATCACTAATCATGAGAGAAATGCAAATCAAAACTACAATGAGATATCATCTCACACCAGTCAGAATGGCTATCATCAAAAAATCTAGAAACAATAAATGCTGGAGAGGGTGTGGAGAAAAGGGAACCCTCTTACACTGTTGGTGGGAATGTAAATTGATACAGCCACTATGGAGAACAGTATGGAGGTTCCTTAAAAAGCTACAAATAGAACTACCATATGACCCAGCAATCCCACTACTGGGCATATACCCTGAGAAAACCATAATTCAAAAAGAGTCATGTACCAAAATGTTCATTGCAGCTCTATTTACAATAGCCCAGAGATGGAAACAACCTAAGTGTCCATCATCGGATGAATGGATAAAGAAGATGTGGCACATATATACAATGGAATATTACTCAGCCATAAAAAGAGACGAAATTGAGCTATTTGTAATGAGGTGGATAGACCTAGAGTCTGTCATACAGAGTGAAGTAAGTCAGAAAGAGAGAGACAAATACCGTATGCTAACACATATATATGGAATTAAAAAAAAAAAATGTCATGAAAAACCTAGGGGTGAAACAGGAATAAAGACACAGACTTACTAGAGAATGGACTTGAGGCTATGGGGAGGGGGAAGTGTAAACGGTGACAAAGCGATAAAGAGGCATGGACATATATACACTACCAAACGTAAGGTAGATAGCTAGTGGGAAGCAGCCGCATAGCACAGGGAGATCAGCTCGGTGCTTTGTGACCGCCTGGAGGGGTGGGATAGGGAGGGTGGGAGGGAGGGAGACGCAAGCGGGAAGAGATATGGGAACATATGTATATATATAACTGATTCATTTTGTTGTGAAGCTGAAACTAACATACCATTGTAAAGCAATTATACTCCAATAAAGATGTTAAAAAAAAAAAAAAACACATTTCAGTCAGTAGAAACATCATCATTATCATTATTAGTAACAATACCTTATTTTTTGTATTATTTAGTAATAAATAGTTAAGCTTTATTTCTCTATTCTGCTTTTTAACTTATACAATGATTTTTACATTTATTATCTCTTTTTAAGACACCCAACCAAATTTTGCTTTTACTCTTCTCCCCTACCCCACTGCCTCCATCCTCAGAAATATCCCCTTTTACTTAAGATGTGAAATTAGGCAAGAGTCAGACAAGGTAGTTCATTTTAGGGGTAGGCATTGGTTGGCAGGTTTCATTCTTTTGGAGCAACATGAGACGCATCTCATCTGATTTGTGGTAGCTTCTTTGACTACCCCTATTCTAGTCCAAGCCCTTATCACTCTTTTTGACAGTGGGCCACTCCCCTCTTTCTGGAGACACTTTCTCCTGTTGGCTTCCATGATGGCCCACTTTTCTGATTTTCCTCCTACCTCACCACCCTTTCTACCTCCTTTGCTGGCTCCTCTCTACCCAACTTCTGATGTTGGATAGCCTCAGAGATTTGTCCTGGGTCATCTTCTTTTTCTCTGCTATTTAGATGGTCTCATGATCTCAGGTGTAATTACAGCCCTTAAACTGAGGGAGTCTCGAAATTTTATCTTCAGCCCTGGTTTCTCTCCTGACTACCAAACCTGTACACGCGACTTTCTGCTTGAGTCTCAGCTTGTCCCTCACTGAGCTCCCAGACCCATACATCCCTCAATCTGTTCCTGCCTCAGCTGCCATTTTAGTAAATGGCACTCACCCAGCAGCTCAAAACCAAAACTAGAATAGTCCTTACTGTCATTTTTAATTCCTCATATCCAGTTCATTGGCAGGTCCTTTTGGCCCTGTCCACACCACCCTCCTTTCTCACCTGGACTACGGCAGTAGCCCCTAACTGGGTCCCTGCTTCCACTCTTGACATCCATTCTCATACAGCATTAAAGTCATCTTTTTAATATGTACATGAGGGACTTCTCTGGTGATCCAGTGGTTAAGAGTTCACCTTCCAATGCGGGGGGTGAGGGTTCGATCCCTGGTCAGGGAGCTAAGATCCCACATGCCTCGTGGCCAAAACACCAAAACATAAAACAGAAACAATATTGTAACAAATTCAATAAAGACTTTAAAAATGGTCCACATCAAAAAAAAAATCTTTTAAATAAATAAATATAAAATGTACATGAGACCCATCACTTCCCTCCTCTAAATCTAACTGTGTGAAAATAGAACCTCAGTTCTTTAACATAGCCTGTGAGGCCTTAGGTGATCCAACCCCCACTGATGTGTCTCCTCCACTCTTCCCCTTGCTTACTGTGCTTTAGCCACATGGTCCTTTCTGTTTCTTCCACTAAGTCAAGGTTGTCCTTACCCCAGAGTCTGCACTTACTGTTCCCTCTCCCCAAAATGCTCTTCCTTCAGATCTTTGTACCTTCTCAGCCTTTAGCCTCAGCAAAAATGACACCTGCTCAGAGCATTTTATTTAAAGGACCTGCCTTAGTCACCATCACATCACCTTGTTTCACTCCCTCCCCTCTGCTTACCACTGTCTGATGTTGAGAGACATAAAAGAGTCTCTTTAACTTCCCTATAATATGGACCCCATGAGGCCAGGGACCTGACTTTTCTGTTCACCACTGAACCCAGTACCTATGAGTATCTAAGACATGGAAAACAGTAGGTAATTGTTGAATGAATGATCTCATCCCACACCTGGATTTTCATAATTGAACTCTTTCCCGTCACCATTCTTCTTTCCTTTGCAGCCATCCTGCTCGCTGCTGCCAGATCAATCTCCTAAAACACCGATTTATCACATCACTCTCGTTTAAAACCCTTCATTGGCTCCCATCCAAAAGGCCACAGCATTCCTACTTCATGCCTTTGTGTCTAACCCGGGCTTCGGAATGCTTCCCCTTTTTCTACGTATCGAAATCCAACATGATTTAGGATCCTTCTCTTGTGAAACCACTTGCGATCTCAGCCCACAGTACTCTTCCTTTCTCTTATGACATTTAAAGTTGCCCATTGGATGTCCCTGTTGTGATCTCTCTTGTATTTATATTGTTTCAGTGAGGAATTTAACTCCCTCCTCCTGAATCTGCTGGAGTACATCTCTCTATAATTCTTGTTGCTTGTATCCAGAATGTGGAGTTGATTTCTCCATGTGAGAGTTTTATTTGGAGGGAAAGAAATGGACTAAACACCAGACAGGATGAAGAAAAAGCAATAATGGCTTATTTTGCTAAGAATTTGAAGCGGTGGAGGGGGGATATGGGGGCAGAGTGTATGTACCAAGTGATGGATATGTAAATGCCATATACCTTCAGTGAAATTATAATCTTACTGGTTAGGCCAGACCCACACTTCAAATAGTTAGAAAACTTTTGCACAAATCAGTGTGTTGAATGCAAATCAACAGAGCACCCATTGCATTCAAACAGTGTAGTAGAGACATCCAGATACTTGGAAACCCCACAGTCATGGTAATAATTTAAAAAAAATAAAAAGGGGTTTTGTCTGTAGGAACTCATATGACCAGTCATTCCTTTCTGGGACTGATTCTCTACAGGCTTCTCTGCCCCCCATGTGGTAAACCTGTTGGCACTGAAGCCTGGAAGTAGAAGCTACAGGGAATGGAGTGGACATGCAGGGTATGTCTGCTCAGGGTTTCATGTGTTATGTGGGATCAAATCAGCAGTCCAAATGCATAGCCAGGCAAGGCTGTGGTGATCATTTCGCAAATATCAAATCATTATGTTTTACACCTGAAACTAATATAATGTTATGTTATTTTTAAAAAAAAGAAAGAATGAAGCTGAGCATGAGGCCATGTACAAGTGGGCCCACAGGTGGGTGGTGAGCTGGGGATCCTTGTTGTAATATCATGTCTGAGTTGGTGCTACCTCCTTGGCAGTTCCCCTGGCCGGGTACCCTGACTGCTGTGGCTGAGGTGCTGAAAAAGCACCCGAGATCTCACGCACGCAGGAAGTGAGGGCCCCGCTCCAGGTTGCCTTCCACCCCCTACCCTCTGTTTCTGTTCTATAGCCTCATTCTAACCCTGCTTTGCCCCTTGGAATTGACACCTCAAAGTATCTGCTCAATTTGCAGCTTTGATTGTGTCTCTATATGCTGCGTGTCCTTGTCACTCTTGGCTCCACACTTGGACCCAAGATCCTAGGGTAGGCTCTCACTTGTTTGGGAGAGAGGGAGGTTTGGACACAGCTGACTGACCAAAAGCATATAAGACCACTGGGGAGGCATCATTTGTCCCTGTTTCCCTGGATTAGGTAGAGCCCAGTGACCCAGATGAGCCCCCTAAGAGCAACCTCACCTCATTACATAAACTTTCAGTAATCTAAAATAATGGATTTTGTTCCCAAGAGAGGGATGTGTTTGTGTGTGTGTGCGCGCGCATGTGTTTCTAGTCATTGTGTAAAAATAGGAATGCTGTACTTAGATGGTAAAGAATGTGAAATGGAGCACTTAACATCTCACATGGCATAAATGACGGGACGGAAGCCCTGAGCCTCTCTTTCTGGAACACAGGTTCAGCGAGAGTGACGGTAATAGTGTTTGGTTAATGTCTGCTCAGCATTAAATTTACATTGTATTCTTGTGAAGAAGCTCCAACATTATCTGTTAATAATGAAGGCAGTACCTGAGTTTATATAAACTTTCTGATTTTGCACATGAGCTAAGAACGCTGCAGCTTGCTGATGAGGGATCATATGAGCTTGGAGATTTGGTGTGCTCAAGGACTCTTCATATGAATAAACATTCTGGTCAGTGAAGGTCAGTGTCTCTACTCAAGCAAGAACAATGTTGTTTCCCTTCTAATGAGACACACACAGCATTTGAAGAATCCAAGAACCCCACATAGGTGATGTGCAGCCATAGCCCGGGCGGCTCCTCATGCAAGAAATGAATAATCCTTAATAAAGGCTCAAATGACCCTGGCTTCCTTCTATGCAATAATCAGTTGTTTTAATGGTATGTCCTTCAGTGCTTCGCAGGGAAAATTCTATATCTTGCTTCAAGGAGGGCTGAATTGGTCCAGTGAGTCCTCCTCCATGTTGTTATTTGATTCTGCCATAAAGACCACTGAAGTCGGCCTCAGTTTTGTTGAAAAGCCAGCATTCCCTTTCTCTTTCAGGGTGATCCATGCCTCTGAGCGGCAGTGGACTTGAAACAGCAGGAGTCACCATCTTTATTGTTAGGCTGTGGAATTTGTTTTAGGCACATTCTAAATCCAGTGTTATGCTTGTTTTTTTGTCTGTGACAAAGGTGACCCAATTGTGCTTCTTTGATATTATGAACACATCTCTTTTTGCTCATATCACAGAGGCATGTAACAAAATACAGAGGATAAAATTGTGTCTTTGTGTATAGTAAGGACACACACTTCATGACTAAATTCAGGGACATAATCAAAATGGTGCTGTCCTCCCACAGTCATGAGCCAACAGGCATAGACCACCTTTCAGAGTATTTCTTATAGTGCTGAGATACTGTTCAAAAATAATAGAACTAATGAAAATGTCACATTGTCAGCGTAGCCAATATTAAGATTTTACTTCAAGAAAGCATGATGGGGTGACTGTGACATTGACAGCAGTGGTGTTAGGGTTTGGGGTGTTCCAGTTGGAGTGTATCATTTTTCATTTTACTTTTTATTTCTAGAACAAAGTGAACTCCAGTGTTCAGAACTTTAGCCATAATATCTTATTTCTGCCTAGGAGAGGTATGGGAATTCTTTTTTGTATCAGACTCTAATATAATTTTATAATACAGTGCCAACAAAGAAATAAGTTAATTTAACAATATGGTAAAATGCACGTGTCCTCGTGCGCTAGAGCATTTGGAAAATATGCAGGTAGTAAAATTGCATAATGCTAATGCATTTCTCAGTAAACAAATGTGCCATGTTTAAGTGATTAAATACATATTTAAAAAAGGAGAAATAGAGACTAACATGGAAAAGAGAACTAGTTTTAAACAAGATGGTTGTGGCATCTCTGAAGACTTTACTTAGCTTTTTGGGTTGGTTGAACAAGTATTCTAGCAAATCTGGAAAGAAGAGCAACTCTGTTTACTCTGACAGGTTTTATTTGTCTTGGTTGCAACCAAGACCACATGCTGTGTTTCGTCATGTTGGAAATACTGAAGCAGATTTCCATTGTGAATGTGAATTTTCTTTTTTTTTAACAAAAGCCTTAACACCTCAGTCTCAACTCAGTTAGGTGAAAGCAGTAAGTTTTCCATTCCTTACCAGCCTGACATCAATAAATCTTAAATCGCTCCACCAAAAGCACACAGCTGCCGTTCACTGTCCTGGTTGTAACCTTAGGTCACTGCCTTAGATAGCCTGCTCTTTCTCATTTCCAAGAGCTATCTTTCTACCTTTACTCTCACAAAACTGATTTTTAAAATTTTCTTTCTCCTTCATTTTATACAATTTCTTTAACTTCATACCCTAGGAGGGTGTGCCACTGTTAGCGTAAGGCCTTGCCAAAACCATCGATGCAGAAATTTCTACCTGTCGTAAACATGGCTAGCATTCCATTGATACTTCCCCTTCCTTTTTTTTTTTGCGGTACGCGGGCCTCTCACTGTTGTGGCCTCTCCCGCTGCAGAGCACAGGCTCCGGACACGCAGGCTCAGCGGCCATGGCTCACGGGCCCAGCCGCTCCACGGCATGTGGGATCCTCCCGGACCGGGGCACGAACCCGCGTGCCCTGCATTGGCAGGTGGACTCTCAACCACTGCACCACCAGGGAAGCCCTCCCCTTCCTTTATATCCTCTGTAGACAGAGCCATGTTTGGAAGCTATTGTCTCCAACCACATTCACCTATTGGACTGTTGGTTCTGCTGAATTTATGGAACATATGTATACCAGGGCTTATCACTTAGTTGAAAGCAGCACAGCGTATTGTGAAATTGTTTAGATCCATTTTCCTCCTTAGAATAATGCTGGGTCCTTGCAAAATCCTTATCACATTCCTTTTTTATGCATTATCAGGACCATTTAGTTAGCAGGGAGATCCAGGGAGAAGTGGAAGACTAAGGATTTAAGAGAGAAGGAAAGATTATAGTTTTCACAGATCAGAATCCAATCCTTTTGTCCCGTCTTCTTTACTCTTTTTTGATATGGATTTAGTGCTTTTCTCTAAAGTCATATCATTCTGTTTGAAATGAGTTTAAAGCTAATCTTATGCTGAGAAGCCTGCTCACCAGTAGAGATTAGTACATAATTATTACAGGCACGCTCTCTGGAGCAGAGCAGGAGGAGATTCAAGGTGGTGGTGAAGGGGCTGGGACCAGCTGCAGCACCCTGGCCTGCATCTTGTGGACACCGTGAGGAGCACTGACTTTTAGTTAGGATATGAGATCCGCCCACATAGTGACTGCTGTGCACACTGAGTGTCTGATCAGGGTTAGAGGTGAGACTAAAGATGGAGGGAAAGGCTCACTCCAGTACTATTAACATTCGAACAACTATTTGAACACCTACTATGTACCGGGTTAATTGTAGATGCTCGGGAATATTGGGGTGAACAAGTATCTGCTCCTATGGAACTCATGTTGTAGTAGAGGGGACATATAGGTAAAGAAATAATTTTAGATAGTGAAGGATAAAAGAAAACTGCAGCAAGATATGAGGAAGAAGAGTGGTGGACTGGCCCACATTGGTAAGGTAGTCACTAAGGCATCTCTAAGGAGGTGACATCAGCCCAGGCCAGATGAGAAGCTACTTAAGAGTTTTTCATGCAGAGGAACAGCAAGTACAGAAATCCTGATGAAGAAATGATCTTTGGTTATTCAAGGAACAGAAAGAGAATCTTTGTGTTGCAAGTTGCCAAGATAAGGGAGGTGAAACTGATAGATGAAGTTGGAGAGATAAAGAGAAGTTAAGAAATGAAGATATCAGGAATGAATTCATGCAAGGAATATTGATAAGTGATAAAGTCAACAGTGCATATGTGTTTTAAAAGTGAAATAATCATATCTGTAGTTTAAAGGACAAAGCTGGAGGCTCAGTAGAATACCTAGGAATAAGTAGGGTGTCTTATGTCGAGCAAAGTAGCAGGATGAGAGAGCTTCAAAGCCTAGTGTTTGACATGCTGCTATTACCAAGCTGTTCTTATTGGAATATCTCCAGTAGAAACACTAGTACATTTGTGGATGTTTTAAAAAATGATGACCATTTCCTTTTAAAACACTTCTTAGAAAAGCTGAGTAGATTTTTGTTTTTGACAGGTTGACTCAGCCTAACCTCCCCTATAAGTTCCTCTAAGGACAGCTCTGTGTTTCCCCACCTCTTGCAGCAGAGGGGCATAAATCTCATAAGTAATAGCCTTAACCTTCAGGTACAGACTTGTGCTTCTTGCTTACTATCTCCTTTACCATGAAGGTGGCTGGGCATTGTTGAATGCTTACCTATAAGATAAGGTATCTCTGCGAATAAAAACCATTTCAGGAAACTTCCCACATTTTAGGGGATCATCAGGATGCTAGCAAAATCTGCAGGTGAAATTTAATTTTTTATTCTAATTAACAAACCCATGGAATTTGCTTACAGAAACCAAGTGATTAGACATACAACTAATCCATACATTTGGATTTTTTTCCATTCTAAATTCTAAATTTGGAATACAGTGAATATTGAGGCATCATGAAGACTTGCCAAACATCTTGGCCTCTCTGACACTCCTGGACACCAAGAAGCACATCTGAAGTCTTCAAATTCCATCATAGATTTGCAGCTTACTGTTTCTGTTATAAAGAGCAAAGTCTAGGGCACATAAGTTTACTGTCTCTTTTTCTTTTGGCAGAATTAAGATGCTCTGGTTTCAAGGAAATAGCATGCAACTTGCCAAACACTCCTTTCAACTGCTCTTGAGAAATCTATCTGCCTCCAAGACTGCTCTGCCTGTGCTAACCTTATTCACAAAGGTACAGAATAAAAAGTAAAATCACTACTTTAAAAACATAAAGGATTAAAATGTTGGGTGAAGAAAGTTGTACATTTAAGAAAGGGGAAAAATGTTGAAAGGAAAGCAATGGTATAAATTTTCTTCAGACATGCTCCTCAATTTTTCAGTTCCAGTTACAACAGTGGTAACTCTTTATCCTACCCAGATACTTCATTGTGTCACTGTTATCAGGAGGTAAATTAATATATTGAATTGTCATCTGATCCATACATTGAAAGAAAAGAACTATCAGATGTTTACAAGTGTATCACTTAGAAATATAGTCAACTCTTATTATTTGTGATAGTCATGTTCAATAAAGTCACCACGAACACTGAATTAGCAAGTACTGAACCACTGCTCCTAGGGCAAATATAGGGTTAGGTTCCTATGAGCTTCTGGTCACAACATTTTTGAACTGATCAATACATAACCTTGTTTTATGTGTGTTTCCGTTTAAAGGCATCTTATTTAACATATATTGTTGATTCATTAACACTGAGCTCAGGGCCAACAGCACTGTAACTTATGCCTGAACAAAGCTTATCTAACAAAGTATTTTCTCCGTAAGGCACATCACAGCCTTCTTATGCTTAGAAACATTGGACAGCACTTCAGCACTATGCTTGGGCCATTTTAAATTGCAAAATAGCCAAGAAAAAGCACAAAAATGCAAAAAGAGTGGCACTAAGTAGAAAAGGACACTTGTTTACAGTATGAGAGCTGGAACAAGAAGGCAGAGCATCATCCTGTCCCACCTCAGCCAGAAATGTGCACTTTGAGCAACTCAAATTTTTCGCTGCTCTATGCACCTGCATGTCTGTGAATGACTACAAAAACTTGGGTATTGATTTTAGGGTTACAAGTAAGTTTTAGCTAATAGATGAATTCGCAAATGCAGAATCCACAAATAATGGACTGACTGTACTTATTTTCTTACCCCTAACACTGGTTTTAAGCTATAAAGCAAGTCTAAATTTTTAAGAGCTTTTTCCTCTAAAATTTATAAGACAAATATTATGGATTTCCTTTTGCTAGTTAACGTTACTTTGTGTGATTTGTAATCAAAAAGGAAATAAAGTTCAGGGTAATAGGATTACCTTTAGTGAATAATACTGCAATTCAAACAAAAAAGGTCTCTTGTTTGATAGATTTTTTTCAGATTTCAGACATTTTAGCAATTTGAATATATCTGACAGTTATCTAATAACAAAGTTTAAGTCTTTTAAAAATTTATTGAAAATAGTTAATCTTTACTTTTCATATTCGTAAGTATATATTGCATTATTATGGAACAAAACTATTTCATCATTTGTGTCTACATATGAGAAATGTATGTGAAAATTAACCACAAAAATAAAATAATCCCTTAAGGCTAATGGTGCTCACTCAGCCTAACTATTCTGCACTATTTTTCAGTTTGAACAACAGCCAAGTTAGCCAAAAACATGTGCCAAAGCAAAACACACTAATCTTCCATTCAGCTTAAAATTTGTACCAAACCCTTCATTTGTGTCATTAGACATATAATAAGACATTATTCTCACCTCCCGGAGTTCACAGTCCTCTGAAAGAAAAAGTACAGTATCAGGTCTCTTTCAGTTATAAATAACAGAAAGTACTACCCAGAGTGGCTTAAACAAAAAAAGGATTTTATGGGTTAGTCTGGTTTCAGGAGTAGCTTGATTCTGAAACTTAAGCACATTACCAGTCTCTTCAGCACTGCATTCTCCAGGTTAAATCAGTTCACACTCTGGCTCTTCATATGGATAACTGCAGCGATCCCAAGCCTCAGATCTCACATTTCAGGTATCTACAGAAACTCCAGCAAAACCCTCACACTATCCTTTGGCTCTGATTGGCCGATACCTGAGCCATTTGTAGTCGAAGGGCTACGATGTGCTGGATGCCTCAGCCTAAATCAGGTGTTCCACCCCCGTTCAGGGAGGAGTCAGCCACATGCTGAGAGCAGTTCTGTAAGGCAAAATCACAGCATTCTTGCTACAAGAAAGGGGAGTGGGTGGTAGACAGCCAACCCACCAAATGTCCACTACAATTCAGGGATAGGGTAAATAAGTGCTGTATTGGCACCACTGAAAATCCTAGACAAGGATGTACAAGTGTTCCAGACCACTGGGTCTTGTCATTTTTCAGCTCATAGATTTCTTTAAAATTTGATGACCTTTCCTCATAAAAATATATACAAACGTGATAATTTGCCCAGACTTCCATAGTCCCTGGATTGTTTGTTTTGTTTTGTTTCTGGCTGCACTGCACAGCTTGTGGGATCTTAGTTCCCCAACCAGGGTTGGAACCCAGGCTCACAGCAGTGAAAGCATGGAGTCTTAACCACTGGACCACCAGGGAATTCCCGTTCTCTGTGTTTTAAAAAAAATAAAATAAAAAACCTGATCCTAGCTCTACGAAAGTTTTTTTATTATAAAAGCAAATATTACCAAATTTGGTACTTCTGCAATTTCACTGGTTCTTGTTTTGCTTTTAAGATCCTCTCTTGACTTTTTGAAACTTTCTCAGAGAATTTTAACGTGGTTATCTTAAAAATCAAAGACTGGGCTTCCCTGGTGGCTCAGTGGTTAAGAATCTGCCTGCCAATGCAAGGGGACATGGGTTGGAGCCCTGGTCCGGGAAGATCCCACATGCCATAGAGCAACTAAGCCCGTGCGCCACAACTACTGAGCCCATGCGCCACAACTACTGAAGCCCACGTGCCTAGAGCCCGTGCTCTGCAACAAAAGAAGCCACCACAATGAGAAGCCCGTGCACTGCAACAAAGAGTATCCCCTGCTTGCTGCAACCAGAGAAAGCCCACCACAGCAACAAAGACCCAACGCAGCCAAAAATAAATAAATAATTTTTTAAAAAGTCACAGACTATCCATAATCTATTTATCGATAATGCTAAACTAACATAATGAGCCCTGAAGCAGAAAAATACGGCCAGAAGGACCTTTCTGAAGGAAAACTGTCTTTTGATGATCCAGGTTCTTATTTCAAAATAAGGTGAGTTAAGCTGGAAGAAGGGCCTCCATAACAGCTCATCTTTTCCTGTCATGTTAAAAAGCAGGTTTTATATAAGCATCAGTAATGTTGAATCTATTTTTAGCTCATACAAGAGAACCTATAGTAGTACCTGTTCATTGAGTCAAGGCCTGAGAAGCCTTTAAAATCTGCCAATGATCCACAGCATTCTCGGCAGACTTCTCCTCTAGATGGTTAGGGTGCAAACAACAATGGGCACTAAAACTCACTTGCTCCTAAGGTGGAGAGTTAGTCGGGAAACCTATTGCTGACACTTGTAATGAGAAAACTGACAAAACATTGAAGAGTTGGTACAATCATCACCCAAAGTAAAGAGATTTTTCCCTTTTAAAGATGGGACGATCACTATCTAACTCCATCCCAATGGGTTATTAGGAAAAACAGGCTTGGGAATCCCCTGGCAGTCCAGTGGTTAGGACTTTGCACTTTCACTGCCATGGGCCCAGGTTCAATCCCTGGTCGGCGAACTAAGATCCTGCAAGCCGTGTGGCGCGGCCAAAAAAAACAAAAACAAAACCAAAACACAGAAAAACAGGCTGGCAAATCTCAGTGCCCCCCAATCAAAACAGACTTTAAGACATTCTGGTGATGTCAGCCAGGCCTGGAAGGTGCTCCTGACCTAGGAAGGACAAAGCCCTAGGACTATAAATGATATGGAAGATAATGTTCCTAGATATCAATTAGATGAAGGCAGTAACAAAAAAATGTAAGCATCTAAATGTATTGTGTGTACATATATATACACACATATATGTGTAACAAATATAAGCATCAACATTTAGTAGATAGATTTATTTGTCAAGAAAAATCAAAACACAACTAAAAAATGCTGAAAGCCCATTTACCATGAAATACTAGCTATTTATAAGATTCTGTGGCAGTGTTTTGCTTTGGAAAATAAAACAGTATAACCTGGTAGAAAACTGTCCTTTAAAATAAGTATAATCTGCTTCTTGTGGTTTTTGTCAGGCTGAATGCCATTCTTTGGGTTTAATGGCTTTTTTCGTCCTGTAGGATCCGTGCCCCCTTTGTGATGAAGCCAAGGAAGTACTGGAGCCTTATAAAAACAGGGTAATATAATACAGTGTGGCTTTATGTATATGGAATAGATACTGTATGTAGTATAAAGTATCTGCCTGGATCCTTTAAGAGATTGAATGATTTTTTCATTTAAATTTTCTTGAGAGAGATTTTAGTGCTGATTTCCATAAAAGTCATTACACCTAAGTGTTTTTCTCTGAGCAGTACTGGTTTTCTTACTCTGACTCTTAAAATGAGTCAAAGTTAACTAGCAGGTACAGCATTTGGGCCTTCTGTTAAGTTTTTGTCCCTATTCCTTTTATCTTATGTTGTCATTTCCATGAAAGTGTTTTCCTGTAGCAAACCATGACACCTTTCCCAATCTTACAGCCAAAACATGTCTTTCTTGATTCTCAGGCAGCTTCCCAGTTGGGACATTGTTTATTTCATTGGGAACTGAGTAGTACCTGGATGCTGAACCTAACAGATGTAACAGAAAAGTAGCAAAATTAGGGAATGTAAAGAAATCAATCAGGTTATGGAATTCAGGGTCATTAGCTGACTGTGGACCTCAAACAACAACAGTAAAAACCTCTCAGCATTAGAAGCAGTCTGGGGATCAGTTTGTCACTACAGCCATTGCGTTGTTCCATGTTCTCTGAAATCTAGAGCTTTAGTCTGTCTCTGTTTCAGTTTATTTTACAGGAGGTGGACATCACACTTCCAGAAAACTCTGCTTGGTATGACAGATATAAATTTGACATCCCAGTCTTTCATTTGAATGGCCAGTTTCTGATGATGCATCGAGTAGACGTCTCAAAACTTGAAAAACAGCTCCAGAAACTTGAGCAGCAAGGTGCGGGAGGCTGATGAACGCCCTCAGGATTTTCCACCCTCTCTGTCCAGAACTCATTTTCCTGAGGAAATGACTGTGGCCTCATGCTCCTTTTGCCACTTTCACACAGCTCTAAGGATGTTCTGAACTCAGTGGTGCCAAATAAATGGTAATATTCCTCTTGTGATTAATGGAAGTACCAATGTGGGAACTGTTTACCTGTTGGCATTTTATAAAATAAGAGGAGTGTATTGGCAGGGAGGGGATGATGGAAGGCGGGAGAAATCTACTTGTTTTATTTATTTTTCTCCTTTGTATTAGTATGGAAGCATTTCACATTCACTGGACAGAGCCGTTTATAGGAAAAATGCTCTGTGACCCTGTTGCTGCCCTAAGGGCTTAACTTTTTTTTTTTTTTTTTTTTTTTTTTGCTGTATGCGGGCCTCTTACTCTTGTGGCCTCTCCCGTTGCGGAGCACAGGCTCCGGACGCGCAGGCTCAGCGGCCATGGCTCACGAGCCCAGCCGCTCCGCGGCATGTGGGATCCTCTCGGACCAGGGCACGAACCCGTGTCCCCTGCATCGGCAGGCGGACTCTCAACCACTGCGCCACCAGGGAAGCCCAGGGCTTAACTTTTTAATGAAAGAATAAATGTTCTTCCACTTGGTAGATAAAGTGAAATGTGAATTGTTAATAACTGTGCACAGTCAATAAAAGGATGTTTTAACAAATACATCTGCATGAAGTCTATCTCAGAGGAATTTAATAATACCTGTTTAAAATTAGAGCTCTTTTTTTTTGGATAGAAGAGAATAATTATCCTAGCCAAAGACACTTCGTTTGAGAAAAACAAAAGACTTAAACCCCAAAATGTATGTAAAAATCTCAACGTGCTTTACAGGTAGTCAGTAAAGTGATTTGTAATATTTGAGTACTGCCTTTGATAGTTTTTCAGTTATCATCAACTGAGTTAATTCAGCTATTTTTAAGACAGTGGTTCTATCAAGTTTTAATATCTTGGGGAAAATTCACATCTGACCATAACTGAACAGATATGTCATCTAAAGAAAAAATATTCTTCACCATTTTATGTAAAGTATTAAAAATGTAGTTGTGTACTCTTATTTGTATTTAGTCAGGTTCAGCCACTAGAGGAATGGATTCATTTAAAAACAAAACTGCCTTTTCCTCTTAAAATTGCATCATTGCAATTTCATCTGTAATGAAATTCTTTTGAGACCTATTTCAATGAATTTGGATAGTGTGATTCACTTAGCTAGTTTTTAATTTTATCAGTATGAGTTAGTCTTAGAAATTAGAGAATTTTAAAGCTAGCCAACCTTAGACATTGTTTAGTCCCGCCCCCCTCATTTTATACCTAAAGAGGACTCTGACATTCAGAGAGTTTCAGGAAGTTAGCTTAGGTCACACAGACAGTCAGATATCAGACCAGGTCTTGGCACCCATCCCAAATATCTTGTACTACCTGGGTTCCCTGCAGGGGCCTCGTGTTATCTCACGTAAAGCATTCTTAACCATTGTGGATCCAAATTAAGAAACAAATTAAGAAACAACTTTAAAAGCCCTCCAAAGTAACAATAGGAAAAAAAAAATCTTACAATTGAATGCCATTGTTTCTAATTTATAAATTTTTGGAACACATCTTATTTGATTTTGTAAATATTCATTGAGCCCTGTGGTAGGCAAAATTCTAGGGTGACCCCAATGAACCATTACCCTTGTATTCCCTCCCCTTTGAATATGGGTGGAACTTATGGATATGATGAAATATCCCTGCTGTGATTATGTTACAGTATGGGGCAAAAGGAAGATTATCCAGGTGGGCCTGGTCTAATTAGGTGAGCCCTTTAAAAGCAGAGTGTTCTCTCTCGCTGGTTGCAGAAGATGAAATCAAAGAGATGTGCTCCAGCTAGCCTGGAAGAAGGCAAACATGCTTCCTTCCATGTTGTGAACTGCCAACAAGCCAAGAAACTGTGGGCAACCTCTAGGAGCTGAGAGTAGTTCCTGGCCAACAGCCAGCAGGAAAATGGAGACCTCAGTCCTACAGCTTCAAAGAGATGAATCCTGTCAACAATTAGTGATCCTAGAAGAGAACCATGAAACCCAGGTGAGAATCACAGCCCTGGCTTACATCTTGGGTTCAGCACAGTGGGAATTTGATCAGAGAATCCAGCCACACCATGCCTAGACATCTGATCTGCAGACTCCATGAGATAATAAATGTGTGTTATTTCAAGCTGCTAAGTTTATGGTAATTTTTTACACAGCAGTAGAAAACTAATAGAAGTCCCTACAACACTGAAGGTGGTGGGAGTATAAAAATGAATAAGGCACAGTCTTTGTCTTAGAGACACTCACTGTCTTGGGCAGCGGAGAGAGGAAAGTTAATAAAGCACTACAACAAAGTGCTGTGAGAGCTGGAGCTGAGACATGTAAAAAATGGTACAGCAGCCAGATGAGGAAAGTGGCAGGAAGGCATCATAGAAAATTAGACTTAAATTAGGTGAAAAATAAAAGAGTGTGGAAGGGAATGGCATATTTAGAAAATGTCGGGTGGCTTTGTGTAGCTGGAGTGAAGGTGAGGGGAGTGAAGAACATGAGACTGATAAGAAAGATAGGGGTTCACGTTGTGAAGGACCTCAGGTAAGGTGGTTTTTTTCCCTGCAGCAGTATCCTCCCTTATTTTCTGCCCTCATCCAGAGTCAGCCCTTCTGTCTCCTGATTCCTCAGAGGTATCTGGCCTCTCTATTCTAGCCTTTCTCAGTCTTTCTAGTCCTCAAGCCTGCTAAGCTCAGAAGTCCCTCAGTAGCCCTTCAGGACATTCACATCTTCAATACAATCAGGAGTGAGAGGGCCATAGACAAGATCGCCCTCTTATGTATCTTGGCACTGTGTGTTCCTTTCTTCCTGCTCCAGACAGCTTGAAAGCTACGTGGGCTGTGTCCTAGGATTGTTGATTAAAGAGTTTCAGGGTCTGCTGAGCTAAGGAGGAGAGAATCCATTGGTTCCCTTCAGAAATCAGGGCTGGCCAGAGACGCTGTAGGTTTGTTTTTTGGAGCAATTCTTGCTTGAGTATAGCCATGTGGTCATAGGTGTGTAGGATGTACACAGACTTCATCCAAACAACACATTTCTGACATTAGAATTTCAAACAAGCAAACAAAAATCCTCCACAAACTTAACAGGGTGTTAAAACTAAAGTGTTGGCTGAGGCACCAAGACACACAAGGTGCTACGTTCCAAAGGAAATACTAGATCACATAAGGACTGCTGGATATTTGGAGGATTTTTTAAGAGAAAAATGTGCTCTCACCTCCCACCAAAGTAAAAGCTTGAGGTCATGTAATGTCAAGAAAAAGGGACATGAGTGGAACTCATCAGAAAGCCTAATGTATGTCTCTGGGTAGGAAGAACCTGGTGGTTTAGCTCCCTTCTGGAAAATCATGTGAAAGAAGAGCTTGCAAGCACTTCTGGTGCAGAGCGAAGGAGGGAGTCTGCTGCCCTGAGTTTGTCCAAGGAAGAAGGGAAGAAAGGGAGTGTGTGTGTATCTTCATGGATTGATGTGTGCCAAACGGGAGAGAGGGCTGGCTGGGGAGAGCCTTGGGTGCGGGCAGGCCTCGGAAGAGGTGAAGCAGAGCAAGACTGGCTCCTCGGGGTTGAGGAAGTAGGCGGCTGCTCAAATGGAGAGCGCATTTGCCTGAATCAAGGAAATGGCAAGTGAGACAACACCAGCTATGAGTGCAATCTCCAAAGAACCTGCAAAAGTCTCTGTGAAATGTGGTCTGCTTTAAATATTTCTCAGACCCAGAAAGCTGGAGGCCATCTTACAACTTCATCACTCAAGGGACCACACTCCTGCCCCTCCCTGCTTCTCCCACCTTGCCCCACCCCAGCCCCAGAAGGATCTTCCTCCTGCCAGGAGCAAGAAGAGAAAGACCTTCCCCTTCCACAGCTGCCCACCTGCAAGTGGCTTCTCACTGGGATAAGGGTAAGACTTAATTTTCAACCAAGTTCCACATTGTATAACACGGGAATAGATGCACTAAACAGTATTTAGAGTGACCAAGGACTTTCTGTTGCCTAAGAATGCTCGAAACTGTCCTAACACTACCTAGTTTTTATTTTATCCTAGACAGAGTGAGAAACTCCCCAGTGAATACATTTTATAGGGATAGTGGGAGACATAAATAAAAATGCTTCCTAATTGTATTCCATATTCAGAGCATTGATTACATGTGCCCAATGTTTTTTACCTAAAGATCTTCAATGAATTTAATTATTCTTATTTGAGAGAGGAATGTGGTCATGTGACTAAGAATCCTGGAGACTTTCAGTAATCCATCTGGTCCCAACAGCTGGCAAACGGAAAGGCAGCTATCTAGAAACATGTCATCTAAAAAGATGGTGTGATTATCCCACTGTTGATAAGCATCAGACAATGTTATGTCACTTATAGTCATTTTCCTATGATATTTGTAGCAGCAATTACTTTTCCTTTCTAAAATTATGTTTAGGGATTGATTTGTTTTTAAATAAAGACTGATTTTGACACAAGAAGCTCATAATATTCTCCCAGTCTCAAAGGAAATAGTGATATAACCTCTTTTTTTCCTAAGCTAATGCTTTAAAAAGAAGTGGTATTAACATTGAGTTTGGGACTGCATATTGCTGCTCTTGATTACAGTGCTGCTTTCTTCCAGATGTCTCATCATAACATCATAAGGGCTTACCGGAACACATAACTCTTTGGCCAATTTATTGAAGGAAGCAAGGGTTCACTCAGATGAGGGTTATTTTGTTTGTTTGCTTATAATAATGCAGAGACTCATAGAAACCTGACAATAGGAATCACAGTAGGGCCAGGCCTCAGGAAATACTCTTAGAGAGCCACAGAAGGGATGCAATGTACAACGCAATAAATATAATGAACACTGCTGTATGTTACATATGAAAGTTGTTAAGGCAGTAAATCCTAAGAGTTCTCATCACAAGGAAAAATTTTTTTTTCCTTTTATTTTGTATCTATATGAGAAGATAGATGTTCAACAAAACTTACTGTGGTAATCATTTCATGATGTATGTAAGTCAAATCATTATGCTGTACACCTTTAACATTCAGTCCTATATGTCAACTATATCTCAATAAAACTTGAAAAATAAAGCATTGGATTAATATGAATTTTTTAAATTCTATTAAATATAAATGGTAAAATTTTTTAAAAAAAGAACCACAGAAACTGAGGCAGCACTCTACTCACAGTGCCTCAGCTTCTTTCTTTTCCTGCTCTCATCTTGCTCACCGGCTCCCCTCCTTACTCACAGTATCTGCTTTCTTATAAACGCAGCTTGCTCATGCCCGCCATTCCTGCTGACCCTTCTGTTCAGCAATACAGTGATCCTAGTCTCTCAACTTCTCTATTCTGAAACTCCAAAAGAGGAATTTTACTCAACTTATATTTTACAACCAGCCACCCAAATCATATGTTGGCTGATCAAGCCCATAGAAAGAGCCACCCTTGGATCAGGCACCCATCCCTGGCCCAATCAGCTATGGTGACCAAGCTCATGTGGTATGCAAGTCATAGTCACTGCCCACTCAGCAGAGCCTGAGAGCATGGCTGGCAATGATCAGCAGCTCTGGTACACATCCCAAAAGTTTAACAGCATGTCATTCTACCATATTCAAGAGAAGTCAAGACTTTGGTAAATTCATCACTCCTACTCATGGGAGTGATAAGGATTTGAACCAGGGCGATGGGAGTTATACAGAAAGAGATATTTAGGAGTCAGGTTGACAAAACTTCATGACTGACTGGAGGGGGTAGGGGAAGAGTGAGTAGAGAGAAAGCATGAAGTCTGGGATGGCTCCCAGTCTTCTTGCTATGGCTATTCAGTAAATCTTGGCACTTCCCATTCCCTGGGAGTATAAGAGGAAGGTGAGGTTAGTTTTTGGTTGTATTTGGATCTAGATGGGAAAGGTGGGCTGTGCTTGTGAGACATCCAGGTAAAGATTAAAGCTGGAAGTTCAAATCAGAGGTCTGGGCTTGAGGTACAGATTTGAGAGACCCCAGAATATGGTAGGAGCAGCATTTACCTGGCAGATGAGAAGAAAAGCAGACTAGGACCAAGTCCTGAAGGGAATACCAATCTTGACTGCATGGGAAGAGGAAGGGCCACTGAAGGAAAATAATAATGAAAGGTGATAGACCTAGAAGTGGGAAAGTTCATCCAATTTGTATTATCCAATTTCTTTCATAATTTGATAGTAGTAGGGACTATTCTAAGCTCTGGGGATAGAGCTTAGAAACAAGATAACCTAGGACTCTACTCAGGGGCTTGCATTCTAGAGGGAGAGACAGACAATAAAAATATCGCAACAAGAATAACAAAATAAAATAACCTATATCTTGAGGTCAGAGGAGGAGTTTTTCCCAGAGTAACTGACAGTATCAAATGTCAATCCAGCTAGGATGGGGACTGAAAAGAAGATACTGGATTTGAAAATTAGGAAATCAATGCTGTGGTAGGTTGAATAATGCCCCCCCCAAATATCCAGTACCTAATCCCTGGAACCTGTTAATGTAATACGGAAAAGGGACTTTGCAGATGCAATTAAGTTAAGAATCTTGAGATAAGGAAATTATTGTGGATTATCCAGATGAGTTCTAAATGAACCACAAGTGTGCTTATAAAAGGGAGAAAGAGAGGGATTTGACTACAGAGAGGAAACAGGAAATGTGCCAATGGAAGCAAGAGGTTGGAGTGATGCATGAAAGGGGCCCTGAGCCAAGGAATGCAAGTGGCCTACAGAAGCTAGAAAAGGCAAAGAAACAGATTCTTCCCTGGAGACTTCAGAAGGGGTAAACCCTGCCAACATCTTGACTTTAGCCCAGTGAAACTGCTCTCAGATTTCTGGCCAACAGAACTGTCGCAGAATAAACTTGTGTAGTTTTAAGCCACCAAGTGCGTGGTAATTTGTTTCAGCAGCAATAGGAAACTAATACAACAGGTAACTTGACCTTATTGAGAACAATTTTGGTGGGGAGAGGGAAGAAGACGTAGACAAAGAAAATTGCATGTGGATGATGAGTGAGAGGTTCAGAAGAGATGGCAGGGTACGTATCTTCCAGGAAGTTTTCAAACATACCTCAATTGACCCTCTAAGAAAAAGCATCAGAGAAGAGCTGAAGACCTGATTAATTGATTAGCTCAAATCCCCAAAATGGTAAGCAGTGATGGGCAAGTACCATAACCTTCAATCCATCTTAGAAGAGCTAAGCAACTGGGCAGCAGAGTTCAGGGGCTTCCAGAGCAACCCTTACACTGGAGAGTAAACCACGGCAATCCATTCTAGTCTGCAGACATGCACCAGACCCAAGACTCTTGCTCACCACAGAGACCAGAATACTTTGATACTGTGAGCCAAAGTCCTACATCTGGCACAGATCTTATATCTCTCTACCAACACAGAAACCCATGTCAAACCACTGAGGTAAAGCCAACAGAGAATGGCCTCATCTGGCCAGTCTTTAATTTAGGCACTGATGTTTCACATTTTACCTCCCCTTTCAGGTTCAAAAAGAATGACCACCAAAGCCACAGTACTTCTGAATTCTAAAGCCTAGAGCATAGAGCTTTGGAAAAAGGGGGAAATATTAAAATCATACAAAAGATGTAGAACAACTCATAGGAGCAGTGCCAACCTATAGATTACACATAATAAGAAGAATCCAGCCATAGGCATCCCTTCCTCATGCCAAACTGTTATATTTGAACAATTCTTGATGGAAAGTTTTCTGCCCTCAGAAACAGGGTACACAGCATATTAAGAAGAACTTTTCTTAATGATTCAGAAACATGAAGAAGTAGAAAGGATACAAGTTAAAGGCAAGTTCAGCCTAAGGTCTCATTGTGCTACTCACAATGTACCAGTGTGACTCAACTCCCCTGAGAAACACTGATGGCCTTACTGCAGCATTGCATTGTACAAAACCCCAGCAGTGATCCCACGTCCTCCCAACAAGGTCAGTCCATGCTCTGCCCACCAAAGCAGGAGAGAGAGAGAAACAAATCATTAAAAAACACTTTTCTCAAAACTGGGTTGAAGCATACGATTGCATCATGGGACTAGGTTAACTATCAGTTGGTAAACTCCCTTACTCGGGACAACTTATTCCTTGACCAGGTAAGGAAGGTGTTATTGTATGTTCTTTGTCAGGAACTTAATGTCAAGACAAGAAAAATGGGCATCTATTTATAATCTGGGTAATAAAGAGGCATTAGAAATTGGGGAAGAACTGCCAGAGGAGCTAAGATTCAGGAATTAACTCCACCTGTCCCTACATTTTCTTTGTAAAGTTATCTTCAAAGTAAGGCCAGCAACACTCTTTTAAGGTTGGGGGAGATTAAGACATTAGGAAACCACAGTTTGTGGTATTTATTCCCATTGTGATTGCTGACTTCTAGTATCAGCGTTTTGTTCTGCGTGACAGCTCCCGTCTTGCAAACTAGCAAGATTCCTGAATGTGGCAAGGATCCTGCTCTGTGAAGCATTTCCAAGTTAGAGTTTTTTAGCAATGTCATATTTCTCTAAGCCAGTAATAAGGTTGAGAGGGCAAAGGATGCCATTGAGTTCTCACCTAATAGCACAAAACAACCTCCTAGCTGGCAGGTGCAGACTGTACATCCAGGGTGATCATGACCTTTGAGTTACAAAGTATTTTTTTAAATCTCTTTACCTTACCAAATAACTTCAAAAGATAAAACGCAATTTAGAGATTAGCCCCCACTTTTACTCTATTCATTTAAAGTGGTGTTTTCTATTTGTGTATATTGTGACTACATGGAAAATACAATATTTCATTTCTTGATATTTTTTATAGCCTGTACACAAAGTGAGGTCAAAAGGATGCCTTCAAGAGAAATAAAGGACACTACAATCACTCCAAGTAAATTTTCCAGGAGGAGGAAGGAAGAGTGGAATAGATGATTACAAATACTTAGAAAGAAGCATGACTTTGCTAATGGTGCAGAGCCTACAATTATGTACAATTCCCTACTTAGACTTTTTAGTTGTGCTGAACATAGAAAAAAGCTAAATGACGGGGAGGAGAAAAAAAGAAAGGGGGAAATTTAAGCATTCAATGTAAGGCGTTCATTTAAATGGATACAGCACCTCACCATAAGGGGGCAGTTAAGAGTCTGATAATCCTGCTGGTATCCTATCGTCAAATCATTTTTT
The DNA here is from genome assembly GCF_003676395.1 of Aethalodelphis obliquidens. Classification (NCBI taxonomy): domain Eukaryota; kingdom Metazoa; phylum Chordata; class Mammalia; order Artiodactyla; family Delphinidae; genus Aethalodelphis; species Aethalodelphis obliquidens. The sequence goes on from NW_020837948.1 coordinate 12,634,695, forward strand.
TTAAACCATGAATTTGGGATCCTTAAAAGTCTTCTGTATTATTCTGAAGTCAAGAATGGTTCCTCCTGCTCACAAAACATGATCACTTTTCACTGATATTTTTTAATGCTCCGACTGGTTTTGCATATGTGGAAAAGATAAATCTTCAAATCTTGGAAATAAATCTTTTTCCTCCCTGCCAAATCCATAATATGATCCTACTCTGTCACTGACAGCAGCATCAGATAAGTAGACCTGCCTTGCTTGGTTAGAAGTGTGCTGTGATTTTCAGCAAGAACAAGACTGTAGTTAGAGACCCAGACTGAGACACATTCAGAGCACATTACAAATTCTTTTTGGTTCTATCCTGGAGGTATCCCCTGAAGCCCCAGTTTGACTGTGTGACTCATTCATAGCTGATGTCCTCCCAAATCGGGTGTCTCAGTGAGGGAAGAGAGGAAGCCTTTGTGACTTGGGCTTCAGCAGGTGACATTAAGATTCAAGACCAGATGACTGCAGGGCCTTGCCTCTTTAGATTCCTGAGGTCTTCTCCACCCCTCAAACTGGAGACGAGTTTACACCGAATCGGTGCACTGGGGGAGAGAGGGGCAAATCTGAAGACTTAAAACGAGCAAACCGCAGAATCACTCAGAGGCATCAGAAAATGTAGTCTGAGATTCTACAACAGCCCAGACTTTTTTTCCTTGTTCCTTTTCATCACTTATAAGTAAAATGTGGAACAAGCAATAGGAAATAATAGTTACACTACCTAGAGTTATATCGCGTTTTCTATGTTCCCCAACTTTTATTTTTTTATATATATATTTTTTACTTTTTCCTTTCAGAAATCCTGGGATATAAATAGGGCCACAATAGTTATCCTTATTTTTGAGATGAGAACAGTGAGGCCCAGAAAGGGGAAGTGGCCTCCATCAGGTCATGCAGTGAGTAAAAGGCATCCCAAGGAAGAATACCCAGTTCTGCTCTCATTTAATCCAGAAAATTTACCCTACTGGCTTTAAGCGTCCCTTTCCTCCTTTTCCCTTTGGTGGTTCTCTTTTGAACATGATCCCTCACCAACTGTGGAGTGAAGATGGATCCCTGTTCAGGGTTGCAGAGAACTGTTGTTTAAAGGTTCCCCAAGGGGCCTGTTTCCATTGCTTACCTACAAAGCCAAAGTTTGAATGTACATTCCTTCATCAAAAAATCTACAAACAATAAATGGGGGAGAGGGTGTGGAGAAAAGGGAACCCTCTTGCACTGTTGGTGGGAATGTAAATTGATACAGCCACTATGGAAAACAGCACGGAGGTTCCTTAAAAAACTAAAAATAGAACTACCATATGATCCAGCAATCCCACTACTGGGCATACACCCTGAGAAAACCATAATTCAAAAAGAGACATGCACCACAATGCTCATTGGAGCATTGCAGTGATAGAAGTCCCTTAGAGGTATCTTCTAGGATTCCTCCCACCCGATACTGCTGTAATTAGCTCTGCTAACAATTGCAATTGAACACAGCTAGTTGTAGTCATTGTTCACCGACAGGCACAGATATGAGCCACATGTTAGCAAGTGGTGTTCTAAACGGTGTTCCAGGCTTGGTTAAACTCATGTAAGGCACTTATTGGAAATGCTGTTCCCAAACTCGGCTAGCTGCAGGCAGTGTCATGGCAACACCTTCCACAGCCCCCAGAGATGGCCATAACAGATCCCCAGTGAGTGTAACGCCATGCAATGAGAGAGACTTGGTCTATTTTGACCTTGCCCAGGAACTGGCTGCCCCTCCTTCAGATGGAAAACATAGGTGTGGCCCTGCACGATTATGAGAAAAAGCAGTCTTCGTCTTCCTGATCCTTAAGACTCCCACAGTTTCAGATCTTCCCTATAAGAACACTTGTAAGGGAAAGTTACAATGTGTGGTACATTCAGCCTATGCTTTTCAGAGGCTGTGCTCTTATTAGAAGCAAAACAAAATGCTGCTTACTAACACCTGCCCGTGAGGACCGAGCCAAGAGGCAACGTGGGTGTTGGAAGGAAGGTGTTGCCCTGGCAGTAAATCCAAGTTGCTCACACCAAAGGAAGTGTTTCTAGGGAAGCTATCTGAGCAAGAGGTAAATACTTAGTCATTCAACAGGCCATAAATAACTGCTTCACCTCCAACAAGTGGAGGTCTGATTCCAAAGAGCTCACAAAATGGGGTGATAGCATTTCTATTCATTCCACCCTTTATTCACAATATACATTCCTTCATCAAAAAATCTACAAACAATAAATGCAGGAGAGGGTGTGTTGAAAAGGGAACCCTCTTGCACTGTTGGTGGGAATGTAAATTGATACAGCCACTATGGAGAACAGCATGGAGGTTCCTTAAAAAACTAAAAATAGAATTACCATATGATCCAGCAATCCCACTCCTGGACATATACCCTGAGAAAACCATAATTCAAAAAGAGATATGCACCACAATGCTCATTGCAGCACTATTTACAATAGCCAGGACATGGAAGCAACCTAAGTGTCCATCAACAGATGAATGGATAAAGAAGATGTGGCACATATGTACAATGGAATATTACTCAGCCATAAAAAGAAACGAAACTGAGTTATTTGCAGTGAGGTGGATGGACCTACAGAGTCTGTCATACAGAGTGAAGTCAGAAAGAGAAAAACAAATACCGTATGCTAACACATATATATGGAATCTAAAAAAAAAATGGTTCTGATGAACCTAGGGGCAGGACAGGAATAAAGATGCAGATGTAGAGAATGGACTTGAGGACACGGGGAGGGGGAAGGGTAAGCTGGGACGAAGTGAGAGAGTGGCATGGACATATATACACAACCAAATGTAAAATAGATAGCTAGTGGGAAGCAGCCGCATAGCACAGGGAGATCAGCTCGGTGCTTTGTGACCACTTAGAGGGGTGGGATAGGGAGGGTGGGAGGGAGACGCAAGAGGGAGGGGATATGGGGATGTATGTATACGTATAGGTGATTCACTTTGTTATACAGCAGAAACTAACACACATTGTAAAGCAATTATACTCCAATAAAGATGTAAAAAAAAAAGAAATTAAGATTCTCTGTAATCAAATCCTTGTTGACAAGGTGTTAAAAAGCTATAATTTGGCTGCTTGCTGTTATTTCAACAATAGTTTTTACATTATGATTCTAAATAACTTAACAAAAAAGGACCCAGCCTTTCTGTGGTCTAAAATACCCTGCTGTATATATCCTGTGCCTTCTCACCTACTCCTCAGTTCACAAAATTTTATGATTCTACTTCTTAAATGTTTTCTCAAATCTGTCCTTGTTCCAGTGCTCACTGCTGCTGTCATAGTTGAGGTCTCCATCATGTCTTGCCTATACACTACACTAGCCTAGTCTCCTAAATGGTCTCCCCTGCTCACTGCCCTCCCACCCCATCCCCCATCGACCTCATCACCACCTCCAATTATCCTTCCAAATCACAGCCCTAATCAAACCACTCACAAACCTATCATGGCTCTACAAAAATGAAAACCAAACTGCAGAACTTAGTATGGCAGTAAAAGCTCTGCACCTAGCCCCCATCTCCTGTACCCTTCACGTATCCTAAACTTCATCTTCTCCAGATAACTTGCCCTTGCATGAAAGCATCATCACTTTGACTACATATTTGAGCATGCCTTCCTTCTTTACAAAAGTCACCCTTTTTGACTTAGCTCAAATGCCATTTCCTCCAGGAAATTTTCCACCACTTTCTTCCAGTACATACTAATTAATCACTCTTTTCACCAAGTTCATATAGCACACACATATAAAGTGTGTATATGTATATATATATACTGAGATATGATTCACATACCATACAACTCACCCATTTAAAGTATATGATTTAATCATCTTTTAGAATAGTCACAGAGTTGTGCAACTATCACCACAATTTTAAAACATTTTAATCACCCCCAAAAGAAACCCTGTACCCAATAACGGTTCCTCCCCATCTCCTCCCCCGGCCCAACTCCCCAGCCCTAGGCAACCACTAATCTATTTTCTATTTTCTATCTCTATAGATTTGCCTATTCAGGACATTTTATATAAATGGAATCATATAATATGTGGTTCTTTCTGACTGGCTTCTTTCATTTAGCATAATTTTTTCAAAATTTATCCATGTTGTAGCATGTATCAGTACTTCATTCCATTTTATTGTTGAATAATAGTTTGTTGTATAGATATACCACATTTTATTTATCCATTTATCAACTGATGGACATTTGGGTTGCTTCAACTTTTTAGCGATTATGAATAATGCCTCATATACACTTTGATTATCACTTAATATGTGCAGCTTAGTATTATAGGGTTTTGGTTTTTTTGGCCTATGTCTGGTTCTATCACTTGATTATAAACTCCTCGTGGACCAAAACCATTATTTTACTCTGCAATCTCCACATAGCAAGTATTAAATAAGTGTTTGAAAAATGGATGAAAAGGCAGATACTATAGGTTCTTAGTATGCTGATTATCATACGAGGTACTCAGAATAAAAACATTAGGGTGGACCCAATAATAATCCCAGAGTGAACCCGGTAAGTTTACCCAGTAAATTATAACATTCAAACAATGTTAGTTCTTAAATAAACTTTCATCTCTGCATTACTTCCTGGAATTCCACACATGTATTCCGCAGTTGATTATTTCATGGAGGTAGTTCTTTTGCTGATAATAGTTGTTAACTGGTGGGCAGAACCTGGGAGATACCAGACCTTTTCTCCTAAATTGACTCCACGATGTCTTATTGTTGCTTGACTGAGGTTATGATTCTAATCTACAGTAGTGGCTCCCAACCTTGGTTGAGCATCAGAATCCCCTCCCTGGAGCTCTTTCAAGATACACATTATCTGGGTCCCACTTCCCAGATTATGATTCTGTACTTTGGGTAGGGGCCCAGGTGCTCACATGTTCTTAAGGCTATAATGATGTCTCTGATACACAGCCAGGTTCAAGAATTCCTATTTCAAAAGTTGCTCTGAGGTTAAAAAGAATTAATTTTATAGAGCATGTATGAGCACTTTACTCCTGGACTGTATTTTACTCATCGTGGGATCATGCCCATTAATACTACCTAACATTTATAAGGCACTTTTATTTGGAAAGAGCTTTGAAGTCATCTTTTATTAGCTAGGCTTGCATGCTGGGTGACCTTGTACAAATCACATAATCCCTTAGTATCTTAAATTTCCTCAAATGTGAACTGTAGGCGGTAATACTGACCCACCCTCAAGGGGTACTGTGGAGACTAATCGGGGACTATAAGGCACTCAGCAAACATAAAAATGTTACATGCATGCTTATTAGATATGAAGTCCTAGTCACAGCCTTTAAAATGAGACAAATACCAAAATAAACTCTTAAACAAGACTTCTGCAACCTTCATTGTCAACTGAAACATCCTTTCCCAGCACTAAAGTACAGCAATTCTCTTTCCACTAAGACTAGTAAGCAGAAATAATCTGCAGTCACAAAGAAAGAGCTAATGATAGCAGCAAATAAATATATAAAACAGTCCTGAAATATAGTTTGTTAACCTTCTCATTTATCATTCATAATGCAATTAAAGATTATATCTATAAATACACTCTTCTGAAAAATATTCTTAGAAAACATTTGGGCATGTTCACACAAGTCTTTAAGCTGCTGCTGCATACTCACTGTTGATGTTAAGCTTGAAGCTGTTTCCAACATTGCTGATGGTTTTTAATGTGGTTATATTTAGCCTCCCCTGTCTCCCTCACGTGGCTGGAAGAATATATGGTCAAAATGAGACTTTGAGACCTATCTCAAGTTGGGGGTAGGTAAAAATGGGGAGGCAGAGGAACAGTCTCCAGCCTTGGAATCAGAGACAAATCTCATAAGGATGATGACCCACAACTAAGGACTCATTTGCACTATATTTTCAGCTTCTTGGAAAAGGTCAGAAAACAGACATGGTTTTTCTTTTTTTTCTATTTTGCTTTGAAAGGGCCACAAAAATTTCAAGGGCCAGGTCCAATTACATATTCCAGTTCCTTTACAATTGAATAGTTCCTGTGACTCTGAATGTGAATTAGTGCCCTCATGCCCACCACAGCTGATTTGAGCCAGGAATCCCAAGCAAGCATGAACTTTCTGGGGCCACTTGACATTGACCATGCTCTTTCCTCCTTGGGCCTCTGAGGGTTTTGGTTTTATTCCCAAGGGAAGTTGTCTCCTTTGATTAAGCTCAGGACCTGCTAACAATTAAATTTATTGAGTACTTATATCTGTGGATAATCCTGTAATGCTTATTGTGGAGGCTACCAAGAGTTCCTTGATAGGCTTACAGGGTTGCTATAACTCAAGACCTTGGGTCCTTGAGTCAGGACAAGACCAACAACCTCCCCACAGAAACTCCTAGGGTTTGGTCAGCTGACATACTTGTTCCTTGGGGACTCCTAGACTGGCCTTTGGCAGACATCAAGTTGAAATGTCATTTAACTTCTCACACAACATTTTCCTACCTGCGATATCCCATTAGCCCTCTGTGAGAATTCAGAAGCTCCTGTGTAAAGAGCCTCCATACAGGAAGCCTATTGGTTGGGGAAATTATCTATTTTGCATAGTTATTATTTTTTAAATAAGGTTAATTCCAGCATGTTTCTACCTCAATAATCTTTGAGAGTCTCGGCATTTTTGCTGAACATCTTAAGGGGAGAAAGAGCCATGTAGGCTTCATTTCAATGGTTAGGAGAAATTAATGCTAATACATGCCTTCAATGGGATTCACTTGGTACTCTGAACACTTTCTTCCATCAATACGGAGAATCCCCAGAAGTACCCATGGTAGATTTTTCTTCTGTAAAGAGATGTAAAAGGTTACAATAAGTTGTCTGATTTCCTGTGAGTCTTTCAAAGTCCTGTTTTCTCCATATCTCAAGGTAAGGATGCCAGCTTTGCAGATCTAGAAGTCACAATATTATGAATTAGTTTCATCACTTTCCTCAGTGAAACACAGGTCACCACGTCTCAGCCCATTGCTTTACTTGAAATCAGAGGGAAAAGTCATGCATTTTAAGACAGGAGAAATCAGATACAATTTTCTGGTCTAGTGCTTGTTTCCCATATCTTTCACAGGAGATCCTTAAGATCTTAAGATCTGAGATGAAATTTAATCATCCTTACCTATTAACTGTACTTTCTTTCAACTTCTTAAAACACACACACACATACACACAAACAAACAAACATGGAGAAACACTCAACCATTTACTCATGAATCTATGGCTTGGGTCATAAAACACAATCTGGGCAAAGCCAAACAAGGCACTAGAGGGTCGAGAGATAGGAGAATGTTGTGTATTGCATCTAGAATTTTTAAATGCCCCATTTTGGTGGTTCCCACTTGTCTTCATGCTGAAAGTCAAAACTGGCCTGTCATTTGTGGTAGATATTTACCCTGGAGGAAGACTTCCCTGACTGATCATGGATAGGCATTTTCAAAGAAAACTCTTCCACAAAACCAGATTGAGATAAAAAGCACCCTTGTTAACAGACGTTAAATTTTTATGTCACCTAAACATTCACCCACCTCCTTAGAGCATCTCTTTATTCCTTTACAGAAAGATTTAAGTAAGCAATCTTTTTCCTTGCTAAATATTTTTGGGTTAACAGTAATGCTTCTCTCACTTGTATTTTAGTCCTGATGATTAAACAGTAAAAATGCTAATTAGTAGCCTGTATCTGGAGAGAAAAAGCTATTTCTTGATGGGCAAAATTCAAGCTGAGATGGAGACCTCACAGGGCACTAAGATAAACAGGTTAGGTTACATGCTAAGGGGAAGGGATGAGGGATAGAATTGACCAACTCCAGAAAGAGATTCTGGTTTAGTGGAAACACTAAGCTGAGGTCAGAATGTATTAAAGATACTCACAAGACTAAAGTTATAAAAATGCAGACATTTATTCTTAATTGTAGGACAGAGAGAATAGGGGGAAATAACCTATGTCTTTCTTTTTAACTTGGAGCTGACTTTAGATATGGAATAACTTACATGTTAAGAAATTAGATTTATTTCTAGCCTGTTTACTTTCTGTTTCTGGAAAGACAATGGCTAGAGTGAGGGGCATATTATTAGATGGGCATCCTGAGTACACTGTCCGGAATTTGCACTCATTCTCCTCATAAGTACATATCATGAGGAAGTGAAGAGTGCTCCTTTGGAATTCCTCATCTGTCAGTTATTACCTACATGATCGTTTTTTCATCCAGTTAAGGAGGGAAAAATAACATATATCTTGTTGGAATGCTGTGAAGTTTAGAAAAGCTGATGCATGGGAAAATACCTGGAAACTAAGCATATAATAATAGCACTCAGTACAAGTTAGAATAATGAGTGAATGGGAGAAGTCAGAAATGAGTCTAGTGCCCATTGCCCACAGGCTAAAATCTATATATTTAGCTGGGAATTCAGTGCCCTGGAAAATCTGCTCTTTTCCACTCTCCAGCCCTTTTTCCTCAATTGCCCTGCTTCAGTCAAACATTCTCTAATACATGTTGAATTTGCCCATCTTTGTGTCTCTGTGTCATTCCCACCACCTTCAGCCTCTATTTGCCAAAATTCTACCCATCTCTCAAGGGTCTCAAATCCCACTGTCTCTAGGAATCTTAGGGGACTCACCCTCTCCTCCTCTAAACCCTGTCTAGATCACTCTGGAAGACATAATCCACCAACCACTTATTGTCCCAGCAGACTGCAAGCTCCTGCAACGCAGGGGCCTCGTATACAGTACCCACCTCTGTACACCACAGACCATGGTGCCTTGCCAAGAGTAGGTGCTGAATAGACTCATGATTGAATGAATGCATGATTTGTCACCCTGCCTCTGTTGTGCTCTTGGACAAAACACTTTGCCTCTTTCAGTCTCAGCTGCCTCAGCTGGGAACAGAGGATAACAGCACGGATGTACACCCCAGGTGTGCTGTGAAGAATAAATCCATGACTGAAAAGCAATTTGAAATGTAAAATGAAATGCTATATATAAATGTTACATAATCAAAATCATTTCCCTCTGTATTATGTTTTATTTGGCTTTATATCTTGGAATCCTTTGTGAGTTTCAGAATTTCACAGATGCAATACCATGCACATTAGCACCTAAATTCTCTTGGGTAATAAATGATTGTGTGTGTTATAGTGCATGGCTACTTCTCCCTGGTGGACTTACACATGAATTTGTCATAATTTGGGGTATTCATAATAAGTAATGATAGAATTCATTTCTAAGGGATCATCCATTTTTTTCCTTCTTTGGCTAGCCAGTTATCATTCCAATATTATTGCCTCAAGGGAACTAACTTCCATTAAACCCAAACCCAGATGATGAGCACACTGTTTAGAAGCCCAAATCTTCTAGGAGCTTACAATCTAAGATCTGGAAATTGGTTTGAAGCACTTGTTTTCTATGGCCTTCTTTCTGCCAAACTCTGAATCCCTCATTTGCTTTGCTGTAATGTATGTGCTACCGAGTGCTCACTGTAGCCTGATTTTCTAGGTACCAGGAAAGGCTGTATTAGCCCACTCCACATGAAAGTAAGACAATGGTAGTTTTAAATGATATTTTCTTTCTTAGTATGTTCAAGGAAGAGGTTGCCTATAGAAAACTAAGATTTTTTGGAATATCTCCAGTACCTATAAAAAGAGAATTTTGACTTTTACTGCATAGCAGGATACTATTCCTGGAATAGTACTTCCACATAGATAGAAAGTGAGGAAGAGATGGCAGCAACATCATAAGGTAGTCATGAGGATCAAGTGAATCATTAGATGAAAAGGCTCAGAACAGTGCAGAGCATAAAGTAATTGCTCAATTAATATGAGAGGTTATTATTACTGTAGAGAGCCTACTATCAGCCTGGCCCTGTGCTGAGAGTTTGAGACTCTTGTTTGAGATGCATAACAAGCCAGTAAGAAAAACCTTATCACCTCCACCCCCACTCCATCTGGCTCTGAGAAACTAAGGTACTTGTCCAAGGTCTCAAAGTTAGGAAGCAGTGGAAAGAAAATCCAACCCTTGGTCTATGGTATTTCCAGAGCCCATATTCTTTGTCCTGTTTCTTAGTAGTCTTACTGTTCCTATTTTTACTTAGGTTGGGAGTCCATTTTTTCCTCCCTGAGCACATGAGCCTCCCTTCCCCAATGTCTAATTCCTCAGTGTTACTCATTTTGTTATGAAATTTTTAAATTAAGACTATTTTTCTATCTTCTGGTGTACTTCTGACCAGTCTGTCTAATTTTTATATCAGGCCATCTTCTCACGATCATTTTAGTCTTTCATCAGACTTGTACTCACATAGTGGCATCCATTTTTAAGAAGTTTAATGTAGTTTTTCTTCTGGGGCATGTGTGAGGAAATCCCATGTTTCTGTGGAATAGAGGCTTCCCTTCCCCACCCATTTCTGTTATCATATTTTTTACTTAGTTGAGTCTGTAGCAATATAACTCTCATATGGAACAGTGGCATTTTCATTCAAATACAATAAGCTGTCATTGTTTTGTGGGTGGTATCACCCTGGCCACAGATATTGTGCCAGAGTACTCTCTCTGTTAGAAAAATATCTCCTAGTTGTGGTGTACAAACTAACACCATACTTTAGTTTGCCAAAAACACCTACATGATATTTTGTAGTCTATATTACAATTAATATTTCAAAGTGCCTTATCATTAGTTATCTCTCCTACCTCTGTGAAATTAATCAGAAGTATCACTGTAGTTTCACAGGTGGGAAACTAAGGTATGGGGACTGTTAATGGCTTGCCCAAGGTCTCATAATGAACACAGAGTATAGCTGGTATTAGAATCTGCTACTTCTGACTGCATTTCTTTGCTCAACCTGTTCAAATTCTGAGTAATTTTCCAAGCTGAATATATGTTAGGAGAGGTGGTAGACATGGGAAAGGGGGAAAATACTTTTCACTTAAGTAAAGCTTCTGAAACATTTGGTAATCAAAGAATAAGGATTGTAAGGGCGGTTTTCCCTCATTTCCATTCGTAGAATGAAAGGACAGTAATCCACTGAGATTAAAATGAACAGAAATTGTAAGTGTAAAAAGGAATTCTTCAGCCCCACCATTTTCCAGTTTCAACATCATTTTATTCTCCATTTCAGCAGTTGGTACATTTACAGTGCTGTGTCACCATCATTATGGTGTCCGCCTTAAGCAGATAAACACAGTGGATTCTGCCACTGCTGTTTTACGACCAAGGAGGCAAGGGTGAACAGAGGTTAAGTGGCTGCCAGGAGCGCTCACCACAGCAGCCACTCAGATTAGAACCCACAGCTCCTATCAGTCACACCCTATTGAAATTTAGAAGGTCCCAAAATATTCTTTCAGTGTGAGAGGTGGATGACAGTGCCTGAAGGCAAATTTGCTCACCATCCACAAAGGGACCAGCCTTGCTTCCATGGTCCCACCTCAATCTTCTCATTCCCAAGCCATACCATAAACTTCCTCATTCCTTTGAGGGAAAGAACATTTCTTTTGGTGAAACTAAACAAGTGATTTCCAGGTCCAGATTTCCATGTTTTTTTGTTTGTCTAATACAGATAGGACCATAGTGAGTCCTTGTACAAGTAACAGGTCTAATTTTCCCTTGTAGAATATGGGGATGGCCCAAACTCAAGAGATCATTAGGGGGACTGGCAACAAATGGAGTAAGTCTGTGCCTGAGTGATAAGCTCCTGTCAAATACAATTACAACAGAACATGGTGTGGAAATATGTGGAAATATGAATTGTAATCTACCATCCATTCTATAAAGGAAAATGAGACCAGTTGCTTGTCCAGGAACCCATGACAGTAATGTCTGTATGAAACAAACAGAAAACCTTGGAAATTGGGACATGGAAGTCACTTGCTTAGTTGTAACTTATTTCCTGAAAAGAAACTTCCTATTTCCTTTTTTTTTAAATTAATTAATTAATTTATTTTTGGCTGCATTGGGTCTTTGTTGCTACGTGCGGGCTTTCTGTAGTTGCGGCGAGTGGGGGCTACTCTTCGTTGCGGTGCGCGGGCTTCTCATTGCGGTGGCTTCTCTTGTTGCAGAGCACGGCCTCTAGGCACATGGGCTCAGTAGTTGTGGCTCGCAGGCTCTAGAGTGCAGGCTCAGTAGTTGTGGCGCATGGGTTTAGTTGCTCCGTGGCATGTGGGATCTTCCTGGACCAGGGCTTGAACCCGTGTCTCCTGCATTGGCAGGTGGATTCTTAACCACTGAGCCACCAGGGAAGTCCCCTATTTCCTTTTTTCATCATTTAACATAAATACTACATCAAGTACAGTCAACAGCCAATGTTTGGCTCCTATTACCAAGGTGATTTTTAAAATAATCATTAGCATCTGTGAAAAACCTTCACAGGGTGTTAATATGGTAAACACTGTTGGCAAACTCCTTCTCCAGTCACATCCAGAAGTGGGAAAAAAAATCCAAGGAAATACATTTTTCCTCTATCCCCCATCCCGTCTTCAGCATACAGAGACTTAGTATATATTCCATTCCTGTGGTCTACATCTAATTCCTTGTGGGCAAAGGCCATTCTCCCAGGCCACTCCACGGCATGCTAAGCAACTGTTGGAATTGGATGGAATGGTCTTCCTTGCCTGTACCAGTCCTTTGGTTCATTAGATGAGGAAAGGTTTAAATATGCACAATTTCTGCATCACTAATCAATCTTTCAGGGTCTAATAAGGACTGTCCAGACCCTGATTTTCTTGCCCACCTGACTGTCTGCTTTTCCCCATTGAGACAGGGAGCTGAGGTGACACAATTTGAAACTGACTCCAAGCCAGAGCTCACCTCAGAGATCCAGGCTTCCCTGCTAGAGGGGCCATTTCACTACTTTTCAGCCATGGGACTTTTGCCTTCCTTCTGCCAATGACCCTCATCAGAACCTGCTCATGAGAGGTGGGCTACCTATGACGCAGGTCCTTATGGGGGCCAGGCAGCCACTGAAATAACACCTGTGGAGGTCCATACTCCCTCGTATACGATAGTCTGAATAGTTACCCATACTGAGAGACTAAAACCTTTAGGATTTCTGGGATCTGAGGCAGACAATGGTCAGTGGTGTCAGGGCACCAGGCTTGACCCCTCGCCTGCCATGCACATCTTCATTTTACTAACATGGGTTGGGTGTCTACCTGTGGCAGGTGCAGTTCTAGGCACACAGAGACCGCTCCCACGCCCAGTCTACAGTCGAGGGCTTGCTAACATTCTAGGCCTCAGTCTGGAAAGCAACACCCAGCTCCGCTCTTTGACTCTTGATACCCCCAGCTCCCTATGTATGTGTGCTGCAGCCAGGGTAAGGGCTTAAACCCCGGCTGAAGAGCTGATCCGCCGACAAAACGAGCAGCAGCGACCGGAACGGCCAGGAAGGACAGAGCCCCCAAAGCCTTCCTTCGGGGCCACTCAGCCACGACTGACCCAGCGAGCTCAGGCTGCCCCCAGGCCCGCCACTACGGGGGTCTCTAAGCTAGGCCCAGGGGCTGCCGAAGTGGAGGGTGCGAGGGCGTGCAGAGTGCGACGGCCGGGGCTGGCTCTGCGGTGTTCCAGTCCGCGAAGACGGTCCTGGTCCGTCCGGCAGGCCCCAGGGACAGCGGCAGGGGGAGTCACCGCTGGGGATGCCATCCCGCCGGGCAGCCCGACCGTCCAGCGCCTGTGCCTCCCTTTCGCCCCCGGGCTCTGCGCAAGTGCCCGGGCGCCTTGAGTCGGGAAGGGAGCCTAGGCGTCTGGTAAGTCTCCGCTGCCGGTGGTGTGAAGGGCAGGGGTGAGGAGGGATGTGTCGCGAACCTTCCGGGGTTGCGGGCGGAAATGGAGTTTTGTTTCGGAGATAACCACCAGACCGCAATCAGAGCCTTTTCAGGGAGCCCGCAGCTCCCAGTTCCGGGCCCTGGCCTCCACTGGCGGCTGGGTGATCCGGCCCGGGACCCACCCTCTTTGGGTCTCAGTTTCCTCCGACTGCTGGGCCTCGTTTAGAGCCAAGTTCCGCACCATCTGAGGGCGCCAGGGGTGGGCGGTGTCGACCCAGTCTTGGCCCGCGCAGTGCTTGGGCTTCTTGCACCACAGCGCGCCGACATGCGGCGGCTCCGGACCGCCCCAGACCCACATGGGCCCTCCGGGGCCGCCACTTCCCTTCCGAGGCGTCGGGGTCCCGCCGCAGCCGCCCCCACAGCGCCAGCCCAGAGCCCCGGTTCCTCACCTCAGCCAACTTCCCAGCCATGGGCGCGTCTCTCTGCCAGCCCTCGGCTGCCGGCGATTGGACGGCGGCGGCGGGGCGGAGCCGGGAGCTCGGCACCGCCCACGGCCGCCCCAGGCCCGGGCGCCATCCTGATTGGCTGTGGGATCCGCCAGGCACGCGTTGAAGAGCGCCCCGCCCATCGGGGCGGGCCCCTACCTGACCCCGCCCCTCATGCCCCCGGCCCCGCCTCCCTTCGGAGCCCGGTTGCTTCAGCCCTGCTGTCCGTCTCATTCGCTGAGCGGGTCCGTGAATTGTAAGCGCGCTCCAGGCAGCTGTTGAGCCGGGGCGGCCGCCAGGTTTCTGCTCCCTCCGAGGTGCCTGCCGCAGCCAATGTGCCCCGGTGGGCTAGGGCGAGAGCTGTCGCCGGTTCGGTGCAACTTGGGATTCAGGACCCGCAGCAGGGGCGTCTGTTTGCCATCTGGACTCGTCGACGAGGGTGAGTCGCCGCGCGCAAGGGGAGCGGCTCCTCTCGCGCTGTTCGGCAAATGGGGGACTGGACGCGTCCTGGCGCGCATCGATCTGTCCGTCCGAGCGTGTCGGCTATGGGGAGGTCAGGGCTGACGGGATTCACTCCTTGCCAGCACCCCCACTCCCGAACTTCTTGTTTCAAAGCGTCCCAACTCAGCCCGGGACGCGGCTCTGCGTTCGCAAGAACTTGGCATGTTGTAATTGCCATCATTAGGTGGGGTCCGGGGACGCGTCCCCTGGCCCTCTAGAGCGGCGACACGCGCGCTAGGGGCGGCCTTCGAGTCCATTGGCGTGCAGACAGCAATTCCTAGATGGTTGAAGACGGGTTCCTGAAAAATTAACACGCGCCGGCGTCGGTGAGACGAGATAGTCCTGTGTATGTCTGATGCGTAGCCCGAGCCAGAGATCATCGGGCTCCGGGTGCATCTTTAGGGGTCAGAGAACTTTAGGACCAGTCGGGTTCCGTAGCAGGGGCTTCAGAGCTTTGCAATTATTGAAAGGAATTGACAGCGCGGATATTAAACTTTGTAATTACTTTTTATTAGCACTTGAATCCGCATCCCTCATGAGGTGCTCAGACCTCCATATCCACCTGCAAGGTGTGTCCAAAGGACTTCGTTAGGACCGGGGGTAACTGGTGACTGTCCCAGTGCAGGGAGGCCTCAGGGAATCCAAGAAGAGGCCGTGAAAACGACCACCAGGCTGGTCGGTTGGTGTTTGTTTGAGCACCTGTGTGTTTAAGTGATGAAGTTGTGACAGGAACTGACAGCAGAGGATACAAGGTTAAACCTGACACTTTATGTTTGTGACTCAGTCTGGGATAAATTTTTTTCTCTCTCTCTCATTGGTAAGGAGTAAAAGGAGCTGTTTTTTTTAGGGCAGTTACATACATGTAGTTTATATTATGTGTGGACTAAATAGAATTGAATGCAATATTTTCTTGTAATTCTTATTTGATGTGAATGAGAGCTTATTGAAAGTACTAGGCAGAGACTTGGCAACAGAATTGGGGAATCTTTTGATCTTTGAGGATGTATAAAAACATTGAGATATATAGCTATGCATGCATATGTAGACGTGCCTACATATGTGTGTACTTATATGTGTGTGTATAAAATTGATAAGCGAATGAAATAGAGATATGGAGGGGGAAACAGCCCTGAACTTCCTCTGGGTAAGGAGATGGACCCTCTGATCTGTGGGGTGTATGATGAGTGTGTGTATAAGCATGTTTGGATCTTCCTAGTCTGTCTGGGTCAGTGTATGTCCGTGAACTTTACGAGCATTCAGTTCAATACCACTCCAAGCAGATTCCCAGTTCCTGTTTTATAGCCCAGCAGCCGCCAGCCGGCCCATCTGTTAAAACATAACATGTACACTTCAGTGGGAGCACTAGGGTGGAACGTGGGTAGGGGGCAACCCTTAGTAGAAACAACATGCTATAAACAAAGCCTGCCTCTCAAGTCCATTTTCATTCAGAATTCAGTCTGAACGTGTGATTTTTGGTGAGGGAGAAAACGAGTGTTTGATTCTTCAGAAATGGCAAACTGTATTTTATGAAGTAATTAATAGGCATGGTTTGGGAAGGAGGAGTATATAAGGGAAAAAAAAATCCCTCTAGAAAAGAAATGTGGTGCTTGTCACATAACCATGCAACACTGGTTTACTGCTTTGCAGTAGCATTGTATATCAGAAACTGTTTCCTTTTGCTTCTTAAGAGAATGCATTAAAACTGAATTGTTTTGCACCAAAAAAAAAAAATTTTAACAGAAGTAAATAGAGCTTTATTACAGAGGCTATTTAATCTACTAGCTCTAGACTGCCTTGGTAATTCTAATGAAATGTATTTTTAGGAATTTATAACTTGAATATAAATTTATATTCAGCCTAATCACTAGTTGCAATGGTTCACAATTTATAGTTTAAAAAATAATAAGAATAAAAGCCTTTATCACAAAACTTCTGATGACTAAAAGGGTATGGGAGGAGTATAACAGCTTATTAATTTCCTGCAGCAAACTGACTGATACTTAAAAAACTATAAATTCCTTTAACAGCATAATTACTTTTGGTGACAAAATAAAGGCAATATTTTTGAGAAGCACAGTTGATATTTTACCCAAGAATTTTATGCTCATAATTATATTTTAATAACTGTGTTTATTATATGTGGGTAGAAAATACTGGAATGGTTCTTAAGAGCTCATCACAAGTGTTGTTTTCATTTTTATGGTACTTAAACATTGGGGGAAAATATTCTAATCCCTAATCTGTGTCTTTGCATTTCTGATGGACTATGTAGACACAATAATTCTCCTACCTTGATATGGATCACCTGAGTCAACTGGGTTGCTCCTTAAAAATTCAGTTCATGGGCTGGACTCTGGTCTCCAAGATGAGATTCAGAAATCTGGGGTGGAACTTAGGAATCTGCATCTTTAACATGCACCCACAAGTGATTCTGATGTCAGGGATCCTCTGACCATATTTTGAGAAACGCTGGAATGGCATTTATGATATAAAAGAACAATTACAGTCTGTGAGTTGATTCAACAAAGAATTGTTCCAGAATTTCCAGGTGGCATTTACCAGCCATATGAAATTTATAGCTAATGTTTTAACTCTCTGTCCTCAACAATGGTACCTTTTGTTCTGTGTTCTGAAGTGTTTTTGGACTCCTTAGCAATCCCCTAACCAGGTTAGCCCCAATTCTAAGGAGGTCTGTCTCGGGAAGCAAGGTAGTTTGAGACCTCACCCCAGCCTGTTCCATTCCCTACTCCAGGTCCAGTGAGTTCCTGGGGTGCTCTGGGGTAACTTTGTCAGTCCTAACTCACATTGTTGGGCATTTCTCCCTGAAAGGTAGAAGAATCCCAGTCCTTGAGAGCCACCTTTTACTCACTAATACTCTTTCGAGCTTGGGGACTAGGACCTCAGCAGGGCTAGTACAGACTTATCTGAGGTCAAGGAGCTCCTTGGGAAGCTGCAGCTGATCTGCCTGTTGGTCGTGAGAGTGTCTCAGGCCACCTACGCAGAGGCCCAGGGAGTCTCATTTTCAGAAAGTCATCTTAGAAGTATTTTGAGGTGTCCAATTAATCGGATACATAGATTTTCTTAGCATCACAGGGAGAGGGGTTGAGAATTGATTGCCGCCTCTCCTTTCAAATCAGTGTGATTCTGGTGTATTAATTATTGCCAGTTAGCTTTTTTATATGTAGTTTGATACTGACCTTCGGATTCTGTTCTCCCATCTCAGACTGGCATAGTTCTCAGTGTAAGACCCCTAGATAAAGTTTAAAAAAGAAAGGATCTGTCAGAAGTTGTTGCCCTTCCCTCTTTCTACCCTCCAGGTACCTAAAAAACAAATAACTTCTCTGAGGTCAGAAGTGCCCAGAATATTTACTTCCCTGATGACAAAAGGACCTGTATAGACTGGGACACTGAACTTAGATTCTTCCAGGCCACTGGATCATTAGTGGGGCTTTTATGGAGCAATTTATGTTCTGAGGAACACTTGGCAAGCATGTTTATAGCAACCTACGTTGCTTATCTTAACAATCCTTTGAGTGCGAGGATTTTTTCCCACTTTGTTACAGATGAGCAAACAGCAGCCACAAAAGGATCATAATACAGTCATACCTCAGTATCCTTGGGGGATCGGTTCCAGGACCCCCACCCCTACAGGTACTAAAATCCGGGGATACTCAAGCCCCTTATATAAAATTGCGGAGTGCAGTCAGCATTCCATATCTGCAGGTTCCTCATCCGTGGATACCGAGAGCCAACCCTATTTAGATTCTGTCTTTCACATTCAAAGATGACACCACTAACTGAGACGTTGCCCATGTGTTTTGAATTGTTTTTATTTAGCTTCATGATGAGATGATAGACTCATGCTTAGTCATTCATATCATCTACAGGTCTTTTTTCACCTCTTAGAATTTTTTTTATATTGACTGTGACCTTGGAACAGTTTTCTTTCTAAAGCTAACCACCATATATAATAATTGGTTCAATGATCCTGACCTTAACCATCCAGGCTTGACTTGGAATGGCAAGTAATTTGCAAAAGGTCAAAGAACCCAAAGGGAGCAAAGCCTATATGTAGAATTTGGGGGATTAATATTTTAGACCTGTACTCTTTGCCTATTGAGTCATGTTATGCTGCTAATAATGTCTTTACACTGACAAAAGGAACTTGCTTATATTTTATTTGCCCAGCTTCTGCATGATTGGATGGACCTAGAAAATTTCCAAAGCCTAAGGTATAATCACAGCCCCTGATTATACAATGGTACTGATTTGTGCCCAGTTAAAAAACTACAGTAGAATGCTACTTTTCTGGAAAGTGGGCCACAGGTCATTACAAGCTTCTAAGCAACAATTCTCACTCTTTTTTTTTTTTTTTTTCCTTTTTTTGGCCATGGCATACTTTTGGCAAAATTCTTTGGCAAAAAGAATTTGACAAATTATTTTCAAGTTTTTGGCCCTTCTTTCCATACCCTTATTCCCATTGTGAAATCTACTTATAAAAAATTTATTTTTCAAATCAATCTGCCCTTTTAACAGCTCCTAATACTTAAATTTTAGCCATTTTGACTCTTTCTCCTCTATAACGCCCCCTTAAGCTCCTACATTCACTTTGGTTTTTTGGATCCAATAATACCTTCTACTCATAGAACACTCATTGAGCTATAGAAGTTCTACTCTAGCTTTAACTTTGTGGATTTAACTATAACAATATTAAGAAAAAAGAAGAAGAAAGATAATATTAAAGTCATGTTGTTACATGTATCTTATTAGATATTCCCAACACAGTTTCTATGGGAAATTTAAGATCCAGATGAATGAAGTGACAGATTCACTCATCTGTGTCCCTACAGACACTCTTCTGATACAAGCTGAGAAATATAACTGAAGACAGCATCCTGGGTTACAGAAGAAAGACAAATATTAAGCTCTGAGAAAAGAACCGGCAAAAAGTGAAGGGTCACGGCTGGGATGGGATGGAGAGAGTGGTGGGAAAGAAATACCTCCAGTAAAATGCCAGATAGGGTGGTAAGAAATTTATAGAGGTGCTGATGGTTTGGGGATTCTTGGAGGCATTGATTCTGTTTTATATTGTCTTCACAGCCTACTAGCCCTGCTTGCTTTAAATAATTTATTATAGCAGCAGGCCTTCCCCTGGTTAGTTTCTTTCTTTCTTTCTTTTAATAACTTTTTCCTTCTCATCTCTGAGTCTAATCAGAGGCATACATAATTGTGTGGCTGCCCTACACTATTTGGAAAATCCATGATCAATATCGCTACATTATAAACCCATGGCTGCTCTGTTGTATTTTGCAGTGTTTTCTTCCCTGCTATATTAACTCAGTATCTATGTTTTAAACAATATTTTATTAATCTTTGCACACTGAGACTTCTGGGCTTATTCTTCTTGGCTGGAACTATCTTTTGAGTAATCCATCATCAGACCACCATTGATCTAATGATGTATTTATTGCTCACTA
This sequence comes from Aethalodelphis obliquidens, assembly GCF_003676395.1. Taxonomy (NCBI): domain Eukaryota; kingdom Metazoa; phylum Chordata; class Mammalia; order Artiodactyla; family Delphinidae; genus Aethalodelphis; species Aethalodelphis obliquidens. The sequence continues at coordinate 12,654,951 of NW_020837948.1, forward strand.
TTGCAGCACTGGCAAGAAACCCAGTATGATTCTGAAAATTTGATTAAAAAGAAATCAAGTTTTTGCAAGACGTAGCCACCCGATTATGTTAGCAGCTGCCAAGTATATTTTATGCTAAAATATACACACACATTTCAAGTGAACAAAATGGGATCTTTTCAAAAGCTTTTACAACTTTTTGCTATGAAATAAGTATAATGAGAAGATGTCTTGTAATTAGAAAAATTACAAGTGCACTCCTCACCTCAGCCAAAGGTAGGGTATAGTATTTTTCAGATTATACCCCTAGATGCTAAAATGGATAGGTTTATCTTTTTGATTGACAATAATAAAAACAGTGGTGATAAGAACTATCTCCTAGTCCTTGAACAATCTTCCAGGTAATCATTACAAATCAAAATGAATGGAAATGAATTATCAAGTAGTAATCGAATACCTATCATAGGTAGCACCTCTTCTCAGCTTAGCTAACTCAAAATGCAGTTCAAGTATTAGCACCTTTGGGAACCTTTTCCATGCCCTTCTTTGGCCTAGTTGTATACAGCCAGCAGAGTCCTTACGTCCTGTAATCCCCCCCTCCAGACTGGGAGCTCCTTGAGGGCAGGGACCACACCTGTCATCTTGTAGCTTCTCAAGAGACAGTATTCAAGAAATAGTTGCTAGGTGCACTAGGGGCCACAAAGAATTACAGGTGAACACCTGCAAGGCCTTAAAAGGACATGCACAGGACATTCACCAAAAGTCTGCATGGTAGTAATAACTGAATCATAGTCCCAGACTTTCTGCTTTAGCCCTAGTCTTAACACTTCATAAAACTATCATCCATGCCTGCCCCTTCCATGTTCAGAGTCTCTGCTCCATTCCTAACTTGCCTTCTTCTCTCACCACCTCCCTGTTGTGTCTTCAAGAATGTCTCCAACTCCCCCCCACACCCAGTCTAGGCCATCTCCCCTGGTTCCTTTGATGTTCCCATACCTGTTGTCATATCTTGACAAAGCAGCTGATTCATGGACCCCACTTTGAGACTTGGGACAGCTTTACTCTCACATCTTTTGAAGTCTCAGATGGCTTGGTCCCTTTTGCCATCCAGTGTAGGTGATGACCTAGCTTTGGCCATGGGAGGTTTGGGGGCCTTGGAGGAACTAGATGGTGCTGGGCCTAGAGGCTACTGAATGGGGAAACTTGGTATTTGTTTAAGTAAAGCTTTTTTTAAAAAAATAAATAATTCCAGCAGATTTTTATTTCAGAGACTAACTTGTATAATATTTTTCATTGATAGACCACCTTTTGTTCAGGAAGTCTCCCTACATAGTCAGGTTTATGATGTAGTCTGAGGGCTTCGATAAGTACCAGCTCTCACCTCAGAGCTGGGTTACTGAGGTGTCGTACAACCTACGTGTCCAGGTAGAGTTTATGGATCAGCTGAGTTAAGCGTAACTGCCTGAGGTCAGGGCCATTAGTATAGCCCTTTTAGGTTAGATCCTAACGAGCTTTAAATGACTGCAAGAGATCAAGGACCCCTATCTTCTGTCTCATCTGGGAGATTAAGCCTCACTTAACATTGGTGCTTTCTTCTCATACCTGCCAAGAAAATATCACTAGAAAATTGACTGATTACATCTAAAAGTTATTTCAATGTTCAAGGCAGCAGAGAAGATGAGCCACCCTAGATTAGGTCATAGGCTCAAATACTGGTTTCTTTTGGATCTTGTAAGTCAGGAGCACATGCCCCTGCATATCCTGGGGCTCTGCTTTCCCCTAGGAGCTGGGGCCTGGGAGGACTTGAGGGAGGCTCGGGTGAGGGGTGGAGGCAAACATCTGTGCAACACACAGGTCACCCTTCCCTGCAGTCAGTGGAGGTTCTCCCTGTGGTGCCTGACTCTGGCATTTTCTCAGATCTGCTTTTCAGCATCTCTAATAGCAAATCTTCCTCTTACCCTTTGTGAACATGTTACCCAAACAGAGGTTCTCATAGTCGGAAAGTTCTCATCCTTAACCTTCTAAGTTTCCCTAATTTCAACTTCTCTCCTTCATTTAGCCCCACCCTCCAATAATGTTTTCCTTTCTTTGACATTCTCTTTCCCTTCTGTTCAGGTAAGAACTCTACGTTATAAAAGCTCTTATAATCAGTGTTACCATTAATCTTTTTCCTGCAGGAGTAACTGCATTTTTGACCATTTTCAAAAAACTTTCCTAGAGCATTCCAGTGTGTCTTTCTGGTGCTAAGAAAAACATCACAATAATGCAGCTCCTGCTTGCTGGGATATTACATGCTCTGACAGCCTTACACAGTGCAAAAGTGATTAGCCTCACAAAACCTCAGTTTTCACCAACTTTACCCATGCTTGTCAATGACCGCCCCCCACCTGCCTAATCACTCTTACCACCTCCTGCTCACTTTTATATCATTAAGGAACAAGATTGGGACTTCCCTGGTGGCGCAGTGGTTAAGAATCCGCCTGCCAATGCAGGGGACACAGGTTCGAGCCCTGGTCCACGAAGATCCCACATGCCGCGAAGCACCTAACCCGTGCGCCACAACTATTGAGCCTCTGCTCTAGAGCCCTCGAGCTACAACTACTGAGCCTGCGTGCGACAACTGCTGAAGCCTGCGTGCCTAAAGCCTGTGCTCCGCAACAAGAGAAGCCACCGCAATGAGAAGCCCGCGCACCTCAGTGAAGAGTAGCCCCTGCTCGCCGCAACTAGAGAAAGCCCATGCACAGCAGCGAAGACCCAACGCAGCCAAAAATAAATAAATTAAATAAGTAAATTAAAAAAACAAAAACAACAAGAAACAAGATCACACATCTCTGCTAGCAATAGACATATTCATTACAACCAAGGAGATGAAGCTTTCTACAAAAGCCAAACCAGGCATACACAGAATAGGGAAAAGAGGGGTAGGGCTACCCTGATTTCTTTAAAAGCAGGACACATGAATTGATGCATCTTTTGTTGATAAGTTCTTAATTTGCTGTTTTAACAAACCCTGGCCTGTTTCTCTTTTGAGGCTGGGTGATTGTCTTATAGCTAATGTCAACAGTTGTCACTTTTTGTTTCCCTTCAGAATTATTGCCAGTGAGTTTCAGTTTCCTCTCCTTCGTTTATTTAATTTTTATTTTTGGTGTTTCAGGTTGTTTTTCCTGATATACTTAAAGTGTATTGTTTCTGACTCCTCCAGATATCTTTCTCCCACTTTCCTGCCCCTGACAGCCTCTCACAGCTAGACGCCATCCTCACATTGAACGAATTTCCATTTTCACTGCAGATTAGTAGTGAAGACATTAAGTGGAATCCTGATAGTGACGCTTTCAAGAGCTAAGGCACCATTTACTATTCTGTTTTAATTATGATCTCTTAGCAAATTTTCACCAGTTATAATGTTCACCCTATTTTCTAAGTCATGTTTCTCAAATACTATATAAAATTATTAAATCTGTGTGCATTACAGTTTCTGCTCTCCATTATGGACTAAATTTATAATTCTATAATTTTCTTGTAGGAAAAATGCTTATTAGACTGGAATGGTTACTTTGGTTTCAAGCCATACTGCTTTTTTGCTTATTGTGAATCATTAGGCGCTTATATAATCTTTCATTTTACTTCATTCCCATCCTCCACCAGCAGCTCCCCAAGCAATAAACCCACTGCATCCCTTCCCTACACAGTCAGTTATCATCTATCCTTTTTTCTAAGATGGATTTTTTATTTTACTGGTTCCTAATATTTTCCTAATTTTAAAATAACTCTACATAACTAAAACGAAAACAGGCAGTGTCCTATTATGATCATGGTAGTTCCTCCTTCCTGAAAAGGAATACCTCCTGCCTACAAATCACAATACTGCACCTCCTCTCTGGAGTGCTTCTGCCTGTGCCTGGGATCTGTGCTAGTCCCACGTGTTCTCTGTTGATATTCTTGTAATTAGATAAGGGTTCACAATTGGCAGCCTTATGGGAAAAAAAGACCAATAAGAGCTGTGCTTTATTTGGGTCTTGGGGGAAAAACAGATGTCCTAGGCAAGTGGGAGATGAAAGTCAAAGTTTTTGAAAGATTAGGAAAGCCCGAGACAGGCCATTTGGTACCAGCTTCACATGCCAAAGGACCATCTTCCTGTTGTGATTTCTAGGGTGTTTTCCCCTTGGGCTTTTCTGGGTGACTATCCCAAATTGACCTACACGGTAAGGAAGTATATTATCTCATGAGAGAAGCAGGGCAGGCAGCAGGATTGGTTGATTCAGTGGCACAATGACAATGATACAGGTTCCTTTCATCTCTGCCACTGTTGTCCTCAGGGACCATTTCACTTAAGACTGGCTCTTCTTTTATGCAAGACGGCTGCAGTAGTGCAGATGTGTCATTGCAAGCGTGACAATATCTACAGCACAGAAAATGGATCCCCCTTCCAGAGGTTCTCCTTTTGAAGAGTATGAAAACATTACCCAGAAGAATCTAAGAAGACCTGCCTTTTCTTCCGTTGATTAGAACAGGATCACATGCCCCATCTCTAAATCAGTCACTAGCAAGAGGATCTCCATCATTGCCTGAGGGAGGAAAGAGAAGAATTTGAACAAAATCAGGATTCTGTTAGTAAGGAAGAAATACATGTGTGGAAGTGAGGGGGGCAATAGATGCTGTCAGGCAATTATAATTGTCTACTACACATTGTGATTTGAAAAATAACTGTGAAATTCGCCCTTATGACCGCTTTGTAGTTGGTAGGTACCACTGAACTGCAACACATTTCTGGATACAAAATGACAAGGCTAGGTTGACAAGGAGAGAAAATGCAGGCTAATTAAGGACAGAACTGAGCCAAGATCAATAATTATTCTGATTAGAACCACAATAAGCCCTAATGAATTTGAATGTACTAATTTATGTCTATTTGTCCTCAATAATAATATGCTCTTTACTGAATAAAAAAGATTCATTTGCTTATTTCTCAGTAATTCTATATTTCTGATATATTATTTTACAGTATAGGCCTATTTGAATGTAAAAATTTTTTATTAACTTTATTTACATATCAGAGCATTAACAATAATGATTATTACTGATGATTGCAACTGGTCATTATTTACTGAGTGCCCTTTTATAAATGAGGAATTTAGCATCTAAGAGATGCTAGCGATTCGCTTAGGCCACATAGTGGGCAAGCTCAGATTGAGACTCAACTTCATCTGCTCATGTGCCTTCCGTTCCTTGCCTTTCCTTTGCCTTGGAAGACAGTCTCAAGACTCTGTGGCCCGTAGGGCCTTAAGTGATCAGGCCCTGCCCATCTCTGTGACCTCGCCACTTATCTTCTTGCCCTCACTCAGTTTTCCAAGCACACTAGCTTCCTTGCTGTTTGTCTAATAAGCCAGTCTCACTCCCACCTCTGACCCTTTGCATTTGCTGTTCCCTCTGCTTGGATCACACATCCTCGGTATGAACAACTACCTCTTTTCCATTCTGGGTTCCTCATCACAGGCACCTCCCAGGACTCTTCCATCTAATCTGTTTAGGGCGCCCACCCAATTACCTGTTTCTGTCCCATTTTTGTTTCCAGTATGGTACTTAAACAATCTTATGTAATTTACCAACTTGTATACTTGTTTTTTTCTATTTCGCCCACTAGAATGTAAGTTCCATGAGGGCAGAGACCCTGACTGTATATGTAAAATGAATGAACAATCAAATGAATAAGTTAATGGAGTTAATATTTAGAAGTATTAATCTCTAAGAATCCATTGTCAGTCTTTTATCTCCTACACTAGGAGTAAGGTAAGGTAATAATCGTCAATGAGCTGAGTATGCGTGCTGTAGATTTTTTTTCCTGTAAAATTTGAGAACTAAAAAAGCCTGCTTGCTTTCTTTCTCTCCTTGAGGGAAAATAAAATATAGATATCAAAGTTTTTTGGAAAACAAGATAGACTTACTACAATTATTATATAAGAATTCAAGAGCTTAATCCAAGAGGGAAATTTGAGTAATACTCTTAACTCTAGTTTTTATATTGATTATAGTTTTAAGGACGCCAACTCCTTTAATTTCAGGGCATAAACGCTTAAAATAATGAAGGTATACATATAAAGCTAAATTGTAAATTGGGAGAATAATAATTGCATGATAATTTGGAGTGGCAAATTCACTTAAAATTGTTTTCTCTTACACACAATTTTTCATTTGCACTCAGGTATCTACTAAAATGATTTATTCTTAGAACTGTGTTGTTAATTATTCTGAAGTAATTATGAAGGTGCAAATTGAAAAATAGCTTTACCTCACATATTAATTTGGACGGGATTGACAGAAATAAAACAGAGAGCCTTCTTCCGAAGTCCCTTTTCTTTGGCTTTCAGCTCAGGACCTTCTCGATTAAAGTACGTGCGTTTGTGTTTTTTTCCTTTCCCTGTAGTTGTGTGGGTTGCCGTGTCATTTGCTAAATATGTTGTGAGCCATTATTTTCTGGGGCTTGCAGTGTGACTTTACCACTCAACTAAATAAATCATCATTTCAACTTTGACAAGAACTTCACATTTCCCTCCTACCTGCTCATCTTCCCCAGATCTTTCCCCAGGTGACCTCGCAAACTACAGCGTCTGTGCCCAGGATCAGTCTAAACCCACTTGATGCTGTTTTCTGCCTTCTGGTGTCCCACTACCACACAAACCTGTTAGAGTCGCTTACTAGGAAGTACACTTCTCAGCTACACTCCCCATATCAGATTTCCAAAAGCAGATCTAAATTTTATGGTGAGTAGAATACATCTGCATTTGAGAGTAAGTTTTAATCTAGTTCTTTACATTTGTTTTCGTTTTGTATCAGAGACAAGTCAGAAAAAAGAAAGGGAAGAGGATGTTTTGATGCTGTTCCTTCATGTGTATCCTGGCAGGGACCCCTTTCTTCCTCACTTTATAACCTGGGTAGATTTGGGTGTGTGATTGGGTAAGAGGCCATCAGGATCCAGGTGACAATGAGATCAGTAATTAAAGGGCTGGGTCAGCGTATCATTACTACTAAAGTTAGACAGGTGCATGGTCTATGTAAGCTCTTGAGAGCCTGCCTTTGATAGGGTAGTTTCCATATACAGTAGATTGGCCTTTTTGTGGCTCAAGAAAGCCTTCTTTCTTTCTTTTTCTTTCTAAGCTGTGTGGGTGGGAAACAGCGTGAGGTTATAGAAAATGTATAGCAAAAGCAGTAGCAATGAGAAAGAATCCATAATGGGCGCACACACATTGCTGGAATATTTCCCAAGGATTTGGGGGGTGGCAGTGAGGCTTCTTTGGCAGAGGCAAAGTAGAACATGTGCTTTCCCATGTGTGAACACCGTGCTTTGAAAGGCCCTTTATGATTCACAAAAGCAGCTGCTTTTGAGCTGGTATAGCCACAGAGTTGGAAATTCACTTAAATAGGTGTATTGCAGACTCCTGACATCTGTTTTGGAGATTTGGTTAAGTGCTGGGAATTTGCTTACTCACTAGTGACATGGAACAAGTATTCCTCATTAGAGTGTTGGATCCTTTGTTCATTTCTTTAGGGTTTGTGGATCGAAGCTAACAAGAAAAGACTTAAAATTTTAAACAGTCATTTGCTATGTTACATACACACTTACATAAATTTGCAACGATGGCTTTCTTCTTAATTATAAAACTATGGATGACAGTTTTACTTTGCCTAGCAAATCAACTTTCCTGACTTACTTTCAGACATATTTTGTTGTATTATAAGGCCTTCTTGCTCAGTATTTGTAATCTTATTGTGCACTGTTTTTTGGTGAGCTTTAGTTTTACCTAACAAATCCTGTGGCTCTGTCTTTTTGTTCACTTCTGTTGCATTTCTGAATGTTAGTTTTTGTCTACTCTTTTATCATCATTAATAAGTTATTTTCACTTTTCCAAGAATTTCAAACCTAAATAATACCAGCAGTGTTGTTTCTTGTCACTTTCAACAAGAATCATTTGTGTCTAGTTCTTCAAACAAGATAAGTAACTAGGACATGATTCTTTTACTTTCTGCTCATTAGTTTTCAATTTATTAGATACTGACATAGTGTGGCATTTTCACATTTTTTTTAAAAAAAGGTGAAAGCTTTGTTTTTAATGGGTTATAACTATTATTATGTTTCTAAATGACAAAGCAAAAAAAGATTACCACCAAATAAGATTAGTGTGGATATCTTGAACTAGAAATCATTTGAAATGTTTCACAGCTATACCTTGTGCTAAATATAAAAATAATTGTGTTTCCCATGTGTGAGCATTAAAAGACCCAGTTGGAAAGTCACATAGTATAGCAAGTAGGTCACTATTGATGGTAGGACATGAGACAGGAAATGTCACAGCTAAGATTAGAGGCCCAAGCAATATGTCTCGACATGCGTACTGCATTGTTCATCCTAAGAAGTGGAAGAACTCAACAGGGTATAACTAACTTTAGCCCAATTTGAAAGTATTAACAAGGATAGCCTTTTAATCTGTCATTCCCATTTGTTTCTAGATAACTCACTTTCCAAGTTGGGCAAAATAATTGAACTGCTTGGGTCTGCACATTAGCAGACCTCTGAATACCAATTAAAATGGTACCCTTCACATTCTAGAAGTATAAATGGGAAGCGATAATCAGCTATATACAGTTATAGGTATAGATTTGCCTGGTGGTTGAAATTCCTAACAAGGAGTAAGCAGCCAGTTAAAAGTGAATTCTCTTAAAATCTCGTTCCTAATATTTGAATGTGAAGTAGTATTATATATGGATATGGGAGAAAAGTACACTTTTAGGGAATCCAGTTGCTTTTTACTTTGATTTTGGGGGTAATATGAGGAAGATTTAATATTTATATGTGGGAATTTTCACCACAGAAGATACCTAACTTTGCATACATTTGCATATTCTAATTTTAACAAAAGACTAGGAAAAAAAGCAGTGCTTTCCTGCATCTGCCCCATACTTTGTTTGGGGGAGCCAGACCAAGATGGAGCCTTGGATTCTGAGAGAAACCATCCCCTCACGCTAGATTAAGCAATTGAACGCAAGCACAGAGAGCCGGCGGTTATTTGGATGAGCGGATGGAGGCATGCCGAGATGACTGAATTTGAGTCTGTCCTTAGAGCACCGAGGATTCATTCACTTCCAGCACAGAGTCCTTCACAGGAGTACCCCGGCTCGTGGATTCCATGTACCCTGCATAGATAGTTTCACTGCTTGAATCTCAGAGGCCTTCCTAGGCTCACCTTTTCAAAGGTCATTAATGCAGATTAAAACACTCCACTTTGAACTAGGATTATTTCATGCAGGTTATAACTTTCAAGAGGTGAGCTGAGTGGTTTGGAGCCTCAATGAAAAGAAAGTATTTTGACAGTGTTTTTTAGTCTTTATTCCTTCTCCAGCTTAAACACAGAGCCTACATTTTTATTCCTGATCCAGGTATGGTATATTCGAAAAGGGTCAGAAGCACAGCTCTCACAGACATCCCTCTGGAATGAAAATTCTGGGAGTGGTTTCCATTTGGCAGGAAGAGGTCTGTTGGCTTCTGATTGAAGCAAACACAAGTGATGCGGCAGTTGGGTCTGACTGCACCATTGTGTGTGCCGGGTTCTTGCCCACGATGAAGTAAGCTGGTTGTGAGCTATCAAGTTGGCTCACTTTCTAGGCCTCTGTCGGTTGACAGATGTTGGTGGGAACATCCTAGAAAATATTTAGGAGTGCCTGAAATAGATTTGTGCTTTGAAAATCTTTGAAAAAATCCCTTTCTAATTTCAAAACTGTATGAATAACTAATAAATATTTAAATCTTTATGTGCTGTGTAGAACTCCTTACCACCCTATGAAAATGGTTATCTAATTTTAGTTACTGCTATGAGACTTCTCTTTGATGTCAACGTAAGTGACCAGAAGGCCAGATACCCCATTCTTCTTTGACCCTAGTCAGAACCCTGAGCCTGGGTCTGGCTCTGCCTCTAACAAGAGGTGGATATGCAGTAAGTCCCCAGGCTCCTTTCTGAGCCTGATGTCTCTCTTCTAGAAAAGGAACAAAAAAAAAAAGGACCATTTTTATGGACTTGTTCCAGTGTTAATACTCTATGATTATATTCATCTTTCAAGACCGTTTATTTTTCTTTTCTGTAGGGAGAAAGATGTAAAATTTTCTGGTTGGCAACTTTTAATTGTAAGGGCAATGCTCACCAGTTACTGGTTGGCTGTTTGAGTTCCTATTTTGGCTGTTTCTTTTACCTGTGTTATAAGGAAGAGCTCAAATACCATTTGTCTGATCATAAATTCCAAGCAAGATTAACCAAAGTAGGTTTCATACTTTAACGCAAGAAGGGCATAAACGGGGGGATGGGGGTGGGTATGGAGGGTCTAGGTTCACAGGAAAATAAAGAGAGGGAATCCAGTATGCAAACATGGAACAGGAACCCAGTCAAGATTCACACAGTTAATAACCTCTGTCCCTTCATATAGGAAATACAATACCAGTGCTCATAAACCTGTGTGCAAGGAAGTAACACAAATAAAAGCTTTATTTATAAGAGCCATCTTGTCACTTTCTAAAAAGCCTACTGAAAAGCGTATTACATAATTTTAACTGAGATACATACAACCCTTTATTATCTTAGGCTTTCTGGTGATAGTAGATAATGTTGGTGGACTCTCTAAAATATAGAAAACAACTTAGATAGGATTATTTTTCTTGGTCTTTCTTTTTGTTAACAAAACTTGCTTTCTGAAGAAAGAAAGCCTTAATGTTACCTATAGTCTCTACACTAGCCTGTCCTCAAATACAGACATAGCCAATCAAGGTTAATTTCCTAAGAGTGACTTATCCTTAGCTTTCGTGAAAGACTCTGGTTGTGAGAGGAAAGGAATTAGAGGCTTTGTAATCTCCTTCTTGGGAGTTTTCAAAGAACAGAAGAGAAGCTAATTTTCATGGAGGAAATCTGACTGGACAAAATTCCAAAGACTGTCTTTCGGTCCTGTCTTTCTTCCTTTCTTTTTTCTGGCCACACCACACAGTATGCGGGATCTTAGTTCCCCGACCAGAGATCGAACTGTGTTCCCTGCACTGGAAGCGTGGATTCTTAACCACTGAACCACAGGGAAGTCCCTGTCTTTCTTTATTTTAAAACCTACCTATGTTCTTGTAAGTTAGTCCCTTAAGAGTTAAGGGTAACCAGGTCTTGCCACTGTACAAATAATTTCTCCTAGATGTTTATGTCTGTCCTTTCAGACTCTTGAAATAGGCTTTGGTTGCTGAACTGGGTTGTCTGGCCCACTGCCTGGTAGATGACTGTTACCACTGGCCACAGAGAACACACTAGACTTCTGGAGCTCCTGCCCCTCAGCTTGGCAATGTAGAAAACCACATTCAAAGAAAATAATCCAGGTGCTAACTGATTCTAAAGTTAGAAAACTTAGCCCTTCCACATAATAGAATACAATTTGTTTCTTCTTCCCACACAAAATGGAGCTGTCCAGAACAACCATGAGAACACCTGACCCCATCACATACTTCCCACTTGCAGCTGTCAAGGCCTCCAAGTGAAATTTGTGTGTGCTGAATAATTTTGCCTGGAGACACATCACAATCACATGTTTTAATGTCTGTGGAGGCTAAAACTGCCAGTCCATTTGAGGAGTAGGTGAATGTAGGCTACTGGGAGACAGACACTGGCCAACCTTACCTGGTTCTTCTGGATGAATTCAACCAGGCTCTCTTCTAGGTGACAGCAGAAGAAGACTCACCCAGGCAACCTGCCTTCATTCCTCACTCAGTAGACTTGTACATGGAGGGTTTTTCCAGAGCTACCAGGAAACATAAGTTTGGGGATTATCTAAGAGTTGTTTGAGCAGTCAATGAGAGTACCTTTCTAGCAGGACGTCCATTAATTTTTAATTTTTGAGTTGGAAATGGCACTGGAGATTATCTAGATCAGGGTTTAGAAAGTGAAATTTCCAAGATAAACCAATGGGGCATGGGAAAAAAGTACTAGAATGTCTCTTCATTTTTTATACTCCAAAAATAAGAAAAATTAAATTTTACTACTATATATGAATTTGTATTTGTACCCTCCCCTGTTCTTCAAGTCAGGAGGCCCTATATTCTGAGGGAGGAGTAAGTTTCCCTCAATATACAAGCATTGACAATGATCCCCTCACCTGTGTACAGCATGTTGCACTGTATTCGTATGTGTCCAATTAAGTTAATCTGCAGAATATTATTAGTTTCAATTAAACTAGCTTTCAACAATAACAATAACCAAACCCCCACAAAAAAAACACAACAGGGCAAGTAGCTTAAAAAGATTCTGGCAAAAACAAAATATGGATTAAAGATATCACTAATTGTGAAAGCAATCACAAGGGAGCAATATGAGGATGGAAGAGCTGACACTTCATTCTAGGACAGGCTCTTTGTTAGCTGCGTTGTGAGTTAAAAACAACGGTACAATCAGTTCTGATCAGAAATCAGCCCTCAGATCTCAAAATTATCAAGACAAATAACTGAAATACAGACTTACATCTACTATCATTAAGAATGAATACTTTAGAAGGAGGTGTATACTTTGCCTTGAGAAATTTCCTAATGATAATATGAAGGTACCATGATTAGCAAAACATGGAGGATAACCTCTGCAACTTTTTTTTAACCAATGTTTAAATTCACCTCCTAATCTTTATGAAATTTCATCAAACTAAAATGTGGTTTGAACCTCTTTTGACGTTTTTTACTTGTACCCAAAAGTAAAAAAGCTACATATCTTTAGGAAACACTTGTTCTTCCTCCTAATATAAGACCAGATAAGATATGTTAAAAACAATCTATCTAAAATGAGTTTCTTTGTCAAAATGCTGCTGAAAGTATTATTGAAGATACTGCTGAAATCGTGAAGAAGCAAATACCATATTAGAACAAGTTATGGGGAGCAAAAGACTTGTTCTACATTGGTAAGATGTTAGATCTAACCTATTGTATTTATTCATTTCTCTTTTACCGATGAAATATACTAAGCGCTTCTTTTTGGTGAGCCACCACTAGATGAGATTTATTCATAATCTTAATGAAAATGTTTTATGAAAAAACCTAAGTAGCATTTCCTCTTAAAACAGTAGCTGTTCCTTAGAGAAGGATTGTAGGGTAAGGTTACAAGAGAGAAATTCATTCACTGTATCATTCATAAGCAAGCTAGTGCAGCCAAGTTGTTGAAGCCAGAGGAACACAAAATGCTGCAGGATGCTACTTTGTAGTTAATTTTATAAAAACAAACCTTTAATACACCATATAGCAGAAGCCATACGATATTTTGTATAACGTTAAGAAGGGACCATGAAACCTCACAGAGGTTTGCTGGTTATCTTGTTGAAAAACACTTGAGATGTCAAACTTACCGATAAGTTATATTCATTTTTCTTTGTATGAAAAGGAAATGGTTTCATATTTTGTTGACCACTTCTGTGATAATAAGCAGCTTCAGTAGTATGCTACTTAGAGGTCATTTTTTTAAAAAACCATAATTAGGGCTTACCTGGTGGCACAGTGGTTAAGAATCCGCCTGCCAATGCAGGGGACACGGGTTCAATCCCTGGTCTGGGAAGATCCCACATGCCACGGAACAACTAAGCGCATGCACCACAACTACCGAAGCCCACATGCCTACAGCCCATGCTCCACAGCAAGAGAAGCCACCACAATGAGAAGCCAGTGCACCGCAACAAACAGTAGCCCCCGCTCGCCACAACTAGAGAAATCCCGTGTGCAGCAACGAAGACCCAACACAGCCATAAATAAATAAATAAATAAATTTTTAAAAAATAAAAATTAAAAACATAATTAATTTGTCCTCTCAAAATAAAGGTATCATTTTAAGACTAAGTAAGAAAATAACTGAATTTTAAAGAAACTCTTATTATAGAGAGAATATTGTAAAAACAGAGTTTGGAAATGTTTATGTTGTATGTGATTTCATTGCTTAAAATTATGACAGCCATTAAAACCCACCTATGTAAAATAAATTGAACTTAAAATTAGACCTTCAAATTAACACATCACAAATAATTAAATCTAGATTTTCAACACGAAGTATGTTCATCACATTACTCTCGATAAAATGACAACTGTTCAGTAAGATGAAAAGGGTTTTTTACTCTTAGATATAGTTAAAGAAAATATTTACAGTATTGCTTATTTCATATTTACCTTGTACATTTGTCATTTTGATGTTTGTTTTATAATGGACCTAATACAGTACATGGGTGCATATCTAGTACATGAGCCTGGTGTGCACGTTCAAAAGCTTTTTAGTGTTGGAATTCATGATTCAATAATTTTGGAAACAACTGCTCTAGGCTAAAGATTTTTAAACTTTTGGGGGCAGAGAACAGTCACAGAGTCTTTGAAACAATAAAAGATACATACCCTCTTCTCAGAAAAATTATACACATAACTCTGCCAAATAAAATTTTGCCCAGAATTTCAGGGCAATCACATGCCCACTGATGGTTACTGTCATAGACTCCATTCAACCCCTGGATAAGGACATGAATGACCTAAGGAGTTATGAGACTTATGCATGGTCACACAGTGACATAATCTGACCTTTCAATCAAGACTTCCTGAGCATATGTCATTCTAGGCTTTGGTCTGGTTGCTGAGGATGCAAACATGAGGATGGAACTCTAGTTGGGCTCCCAAGGAATTCACAAGTTCACTGGTGACTCCAGTATGCAACAAATAATCCAAATACAATTTATGTCTAGGAGAAACTTGTTTGGCATTAAATGACACCAGCTGTGTGAGGGCATTATGCTGAACTCCATAGGAAACGCAGAGATGGGCAAGACAACCGTTGCAGAGAATCAAGTCCCAATTACTTGCTCCAGCTTCCAATCCTTTTTCTAATGCACCTTTTATACTGCTGAACCCGGTGATGCTACTCTGGGGTTTTGCAGCTTCGTGCTCTAAATGATGATGTACAAGTAAAGAGGTGAGGCAGCGGGTCACACGCCTTCCTATTTCTAAGCAACCGAAAGCTCTCTTTTTGGGTTTATGTGCACTAAAATGCACTTCTTTGCCTGTGCAATGGAGAAACGAACTCTTAGATAAATTGGCAAATGGAAGAAAACAGGGAGTAATAAAGGAAGTATGGAATTTTATAAGCTTCATGATCTCCTTCCCCAAAGGTCTGAATCTATGTGATAAGGTGGTAGAACAAATTCCTGCCGAGTCTGAAGTTATTCCTATAAAAAAGGTAATGATAGGAATAAAGTAGGTGTAATTTTTTTTCTGCCTGGGTCATTAGTTAGTAATATTCTTGAAGGTGATATATAGAGTTTTTCCTACAAACATTGTGCTCTGTGTAGGGACTAAAAATAAACAGAGCTGCACAGGGAAGTAGGCAAGCATTATTGATCGCTGTCAGGCCAATTCCACTTTCATGTTTGCAAAAGGCACATCCCAGTGTTGCAAACCTATTTATAGGGAACAGTTCATTCATTGCTGTATATGGATGATAGAAACAAAGTGAATTGTCAGGTAAATTTTGGTTTACATTGTGAAATTGAACTAGAAGGGATCTCCTTTGGAATTAGTGAAGAGGGATCATCCCCTGTGTTCCTGTGGAACAAAGGAAAGAACCGTGGAGTCCAGTGTCTGGAGCTCCCAACCTAAGTGGGGCCTCCGGTTGGAGTTCGTCCCCTGGCTGCACCCAGCCTCCCTCAGCCGCAGCCCCCCACCTCCCCATCCTGGGAGCAGGGGCTAAAAGCAAAGAGGGTGCCTCCCAGACCCCTCCTGCCCTTCAGTCCTTCTAGCGAGTTCTGTTCCCCACTGGTATTGACCATGCTTTTGTGCCCATGTGTATGCACGTGTGTTTGTGTGCACTCATGCATACCTGTGTATGAATGGAATGTTCTGTGGGATCCTCTTTTGACATTTGGTTCTCCATTCATTTTTGGTAAATTTTTGTAATTTTTTTTCTCTCCACTCGTTTCCTACCAGAGTTATTTACTCCTCTAATACCCCCAAACCCCTATTTTTCCAGTTTCCTTCCACCCTGCTCACCAAGCTTCCACCCTTGGGCTTCTTTTTTTCTTTTTTTTACAACTGTCAGTTCAATCCAGCAAGCATTGAGTGAGTGCTGGGCATCTTTGAGGCTGGAGGCTAAAGAGACAAACAAGACAGAATCTTCATCCTCAAGCTGCTCAGTCCAGTAGCACATGTGGTCTATGCTCTGCCCTTTTCCCTCTGCTCTAGTTATTGATCGCACCCTCCAGGCAGAGTTTCCTGCCAGCATACTCCACTGTAGTAAGAGCAAAGCATTGGTTCAGTAAAAATGAATTCCGTCTTAAACCCCCAGTAACCTCTGATTTGTGAAAAGAACTGGGCTTGTAGCAAGGGGCTCAACCGGCTCAAAATGTGATGTAAGAAGGGGTTGGATTCTGTGTGTTAAAAATGCCTAAGGGGGCTTCCCTGGTGGCGCAGTGGTTGAGAGTCCGCCTGCTGATGCAGGGGACACGGGTTCGTGCCCTGGTCCGGGAGGATCCCACATGCTGCAGAGCAGCTGGGCCCGTGAGCCATGGCCGCTGAGCCTGCGCGTCCAGAGCCTGTGCTCTGCAACGGGAGAGGCCACAACAGTGAGAGGACTGCGTACTGCAAAAAAAAAAAAAAAAAGCCTAAGGGACGCTAATGAGCCTGACCACCTTCTAGACCTCTGCAGTGATGTTGTTTCACCTGAAGGCATGGCTGTCCAGGCTCTGGGAAATGGCCTGGTGATAGTTTTCACTCTGATATGGTGGTCTTAGTGCTAATGCAACACTGGACTGCTAAAATAACTAAGCATTTTAAAATCAGTACCAAAAACAGACAAGCAAACCGAGCCTGACTAAGCATGGTAACAGTTTACTCCGGTTTGAGGCTGGTAAAATTGCTTTCCATCATCTCTGTGTCCATCTCTTCCCTTTAGATCTTTTATAAGATCCTCTGCCCATCCAAATACATGAGTTTATTTTCAATGAAAGAGACACCAAGAATAGTGACAGGCAGTACATCTTTCACAGTCACAAAACTATGCCAGTTGTATATAGGCCAGACTTCAAACCAACGGTAGGGAAGGAACTTGAAAACTAATAAACATTTTAAATATAACCCTCGTCTCTATTCCTCAGTCTTCTGATAATCACCAGACAAATGCTATCAGGGCTCAGATAATGTGAGCTCTTTACCCTTCAAGGCCTTACTGTGTGGCTGGAATTCTTAACTGGTTTCATCACTCATGACAGGGTTAACATCTTTCTGGTGGCTGGGTATTGTTCCCAGCTTCATTCTTGAAATCCTTTTGCGCCCTGTCACTCTTCACTAAGTGTACTCAATTCTTCCTTGGTCTGCCTCTGTTTCTCATTCCATACCCTCTGGAATATGTCGCTATGTGTAGTGTCCATTCTGTAGTGTCTCTGAGTGGCGTGCGTCCACACGATTACAGCTGTCTTCCTGGAACCTTATATACAGTAATTCATTCTTGCCTTTTTCAAAGAGGAGTGATGCTTTGAGGTCACTGGCACTGCCAAATCCAAATTATTCCTCATCCTCCTGCATGTTAGATCACTTCCCAGCATTCCAGACTAATAAAAGTTGCTGGGACCAAATTCACCACCATTTCCTTGCATGTTATGGGCACCCTGATCACTGGCTGTTGCGTGGCAAATAGATTGTACATGGACAAAAGGGGAAGCAAGGCAACCAATTAGGAGATTACCGTAGTAATTCAGATGGCTTGAGTAAGGTGACAGCATTGAGGCTGGCGAGAAGTGTCTAATTTCAAGGTGGCAGAACACACAGGACTTGAAAATGAACTGAATATGTGGGAAGAGGAATGGAATGGAAGCATGACGCCTCCTAAGTTTTGGGGAGAAGGAAGTTAATGAGGGAGGTATGCTAAGGGGCTCTGGAATAGAGATAGCCCAAAGCTGGTTAAATGATGTTAAGAATCTCTTTCAATTCACTAGCGAGAATTTGACTTAAGATCATTAATATTGAAATATATGTACTAGCCTCTTGAAATCTATAAAGTTTAGAATGACTCTAAGGCATTGTTATTATTTTGCTTTTGTTCCATAAGATGGCTTCCATGCAGCGGGCTGATTTCTACACAGTGTGGGGCATTAGGAATGGGTAAGTTCTTTGAGGGTGAGAGCAGTGCCTTATTTGTCGTACCTTCTGCACTAACGGTCTTACAATCATATGTTTTTGGTATGTCTGTTGAAACAAATAAATTAGATCGCATATTTGATTTATAGAGAACTTCACTATCTGGAAACAAATAGCATGCCTTAAAAACACATCTCTTTGAGGGGGAGTGCTGCCCCCCGAAGCAGCCAGGTGCCAGAGGACCAGGGGCTGAATCAGCTGGGAGGCATTACTGCAAGGGGACTGGCTAGGCAGAAGCTGTAATGGGGTAAATTTATGCCTGGGCATAGAATAGTGAGGGTCAAATCTGCAAGTCAGTGACAGAGTAGCCTTCAAGAACAAGGATTCAAGTTTGGAGCTGGGAGGCCCAGGATGTAGGTCAAGCCATCCAGGACTTTGCCCTGTAAATAGCCTCCCTGTCCCCAGGGTGCAGGCAGTCCAAGAGGTTGTGCTGGGCTGGCTGGTTCTAATGGGCTCACTGAAAGCTGGTCTGGGCATAATTGCCATTAAAATGGGCATTGTATAAGGAAAAAAAGTCTGCCATCTGGAAAAAGGAAGAAAATGGACCCCTTTTCTGCATCATCTACATTAGATAAAAACTTCATATCCCCATTGGCAATGTTTTACGTGTTTGCCCCGACTGAGGCCTATAGCTCACAGACCTGCCAGTATCATAGGATCAATATAAAAATTCCTGTTGTTTTGCTGACGTAGGTATTCACTGAGGGATTATTTGGGAAACAGACCTGAAAAGCAATTATGTGGTGAGTTCAATATGCTAGTTCTCCTTGAGAGGGGTTGCTGAGAAAGAACCTTCTGGGAGCCTCTCTGGTTTCCTGGCATGTATGCATTCCTCCTGATGTCTTGTGGCATGTGGTACTATTTCTCCCAGTTCTTAGTTTTTTTTTTTTTACTTCAGTCCATCACTTTGAAGTGTCTTTAGGTAACATCCACAAATATTTTGGAGCTTGTTCTTTTTTTTTTTTTTTTTTTTTTTTT